>NC_091444.1:109426358-109731562 GCF_964237555.1 Oryctolagus cuniculus
CCTGGGAGAGCAGAAGATGGCCCAAGTTCTTGGGTCCCTGCACCCACATGGGAGACCTGGAAAAAGCTCCTGGCCCCTGGCTTCAGATTGGCCCAACTCTGGCTGTTGTGGCCATTTGGTGAGTGAAGCAGGGGATGGAAGACCTCTCTCTCTCTCTGCCTCTGCCTCTCTATTTCTGCTTTCAAATAAATAAATAAATAAATAACTTTAAAAAGCAAAAAGAACGAATCATCAGGGCCACCCTTGTCATAGTAGATAAAGCTGCCACCTGCAGTGCCAGAATTCCATATGCTGCCACTTCAAGTCCCAGCTGCTCCTCTCCAAATCCAACTCCCTGCTATGTGCCTGGAAAAACAACAGAGGACAGCCCAAGTACTCAGGCCCTTGCACTCATGTAGGAGATTTGGAAGAATCTCCTGAATTATGGCTTCAGCCTGACCAAGCACCAACTATTTTGGCCATTTCGGGAGTGAACCAGTGGAAGGAAGACCTCTCTCTCTGACTCTCCCTCTCGCTATGCAAAATAAGTCTTCAAATAAAAGAATGAATAACCAACATTAAATGATAAAAACTTACATTATAAGTCTACTGCATTTACGTAAATCACAGAAATTTTGTGGGAAAAAAGATAGTCACCTTCAAGGGAAAAGTCTTCTAAAACAGTATTTCTTCTGAGTTCAGTTCCTAATATGGATCTCAGAACTATACACGAGTTTTTAATTGGGTGTGGTATAACAGAGAATACTAATCAAGGTGTCGGACATGCAGTAATCACTTCACATTTATCAAAAACTGATCTCAAATCTTTTATTTTTGCTATATCTTTGTTTCATCTATCTTACCTGGCAACACTTCCAGTGGTGCCAGGAAGAACTAGCAGTATAGAGGAACTATCAGCATAGCTCTGGATGCCATATGAGGTGACAGACCACGGTTCAGAGAATTACAATTCCGGAAATAATGAAGATGGCATCACATAATTGGAGTGTGTTAGAGAGTGGTGTAGAAAGATTCTCATATATGAGAGGTCATCTCCACTGCAGGCCACCCCTTTAAGATCCTTCCAAAAAGAAACATTTTCCAGTCCCTTGCCTATCCTTCTCCATTCGCCCACACCTCCTTCTCAAAGTTCATATAAAACTTCCAATATCAACTAGGCTTCGGAGCTTACAGATGAGATTAAGCACCATATCCCAAACCTTGATCCCTCTGGGCAAAGCATCAATAATTCTTGGTCATGCAAAGCCAGGTCTCCACCTTTCTGAGTCTTCTTTTCCTCTGTTGTGAAGCCCTAGTGAGAGGGTGTAGGTCACAGGGATATTCTCTCAGGTGCATTTTTATTCATGGAGTTTACTCATTCAGCTCAAACCACTTTCCTAGAAAAGTCACCATGCAGTTCTTTCACATTCCTCATAGAAACCACTGTCTTTGAAAATTGGATTATTTTAAAGATTTTGTTTATTTATTTAACAGGTAGAGTTACAGACAGTGAGAGAGAGAGAGAGAGACAGAGAGAAAGGTCTTCCTTCCACTGGTTCACTCTCCAAATGGCCTCAATGGCCGGAGCTGCGCAGATTCGAAGTCAGGAGCCAGGAGCTTCCTCCTGGTCTCCCATGCGGGTGCAGGGCCCAGGAACTTGGGCCATCCTCCACTGCCTTCTCAGTGAACTGGACTTCCCAGAGAGCTGGACTGGAAGAGGAGCAGCCAGAACTAGAACTGGCACCCACATGGGATGCTGGTGCTACAGGCAGAGGATTGACCTAGTATGCCATGCCACCAGCCCCTGAAAATTAGATTTTATATAAACTTATGCAAATTCAAATAAAAATACTGTGTAGGACACAGGAAAGCACCAGAAAGTTCTATTCTGAGGAGGCATCACAAAACCCCACAAATACAACTGCCCCATCGTATGAGAGCTTGCACACACTTCACAGTAATTTTGCTGAAAATTTGTGATATTAAATTAATGTTGTGAATGGTCACATGCTACAGTTATATAAATCTATGCCATATAGGTCAGTAACAGGATCCACGGTGGCTGAGTTCAAACTAGACTCAAAGCACACACCTTACTCATGCAACCTGCAGATTTGTTTGCCACACTGACATCTTAGATTGACCACATTTGTGGAACTTCCGCAGAACTGTAAGAACACAGATCTCCTGGCAGAGCACCCACATCTAACAGCTTAATCACCTGAAATGTAAGCCATGCTGCACATTCTCTGGGCTTCAGATCTGAGGATCAAATGCAGGTATGGCCTTCCTCACAGACAATGCAATGTAAGATTTCCCCCAACTGAGAACCATGGATGTTTCTGTTCCTAATAAGTGAACATGTCTCACTCCCCAGTAATCCCTGTTGCCTGTTGGGATTAATTGTCAACCCAGAAAACATCCTCCAGGGTTACAGACTCTGTTTGGAGTCAATGGAGCAGAATCAGAAGAGCTTCAGGTCTGGAATTCCTTAGAGGTGGGCAGGAGTGGGCAAATGACCCATGTTTAGAAGGAACCTGAAAAACCCCTTTCCACACTTCTGTGGTGGTGATGCCATGCCTGGGGAAGACTACATTTCCCACAAGCCTCTGCACTCCTCCACTTGGAAAAGAGGGATGATTTGTAAACCTCCTGGGTATTCAGCCTTGCTGTAACATGGTGCATCTGAATTCATCTCCATCCATGTGCTAACCGTATGGAATTCTGATGGATTTGTCTTGACAAATTCATATTTGAAAGAAACCTGCTATGAATTGAGAAATTTAAATGGGGGTACAGTGTTGGGTGATAACTCACAACTTTTGATGTTACCAGTCACAGAGGAGAGGGTGGTTGCAGGAGCAAGTTTCGTGGTTTATTTTCCTCAGCTTAGTATAGAAATACAAAGCCAGGGAACAGTTTGTAAAGAGGCAGAAACTGTTATTTGACAGAAAAGAAACATCTATATGATTGGCAAGCAACAGAAAAAGCATCTGGCCTGAGGAGACCAGGAGGAGTGCCTGAATGGAACACTGGCTTTTAGGAAGTGTCCTGCATTTTTAAGGCATTGCTTTTTTCATTGGGTCATTCTGTGGAGGCGCCCATTGGACAGGGGTTTCACATACTATATGGTGATTGTCTTGGGGTTTATGGAGACAGAGCGTGTCTCCTGGAGACTATCCATCTCCTTAGGGGCTCAGACCCCTCCTTTGCTAGCTCTGGGTCAAAGAATGCACCCACCCTGAAAGTATGATTAAAAGCCACAAGACCACACATGCGGCATAAGAAGCTATTAGTAGGTGAGATACCAGTTAGTCCAGAAACATGCTTTCCAGCCACAGCTGACAGCCTACTTGTGAGTGACATTCTATGTATGTCTAAGGGGTCCACAGCATCCCAGCCACACTGGAAACCCTTTGATTTTCATTTTTCATTCTGAAAATTAGAGTTGTAAAACATTAATCTACTTGTTACAGGTGCTTGTTTAAAGCATAAGTAAAGAAGTAATAAGATACATAAACAAGAAATAAATATTGCTGTGGAAACTCATGTATAACCCTTTAGAAAAGATACTTTCCCTCATCTACTGAATAATTGGTGTTGTGTCCATAAAGTATATTCCAGAGTTGGGAAAACTATTCTAGTGCATGAATTAGAATAAAATAATGGGTCTTCAGGTGAGTACATTTCAAATTCATTGTGTAAAATTCCAATGTCTGATAATTACCTATGAGCTCCTGAAGTTCTTTTTCCACTCATGTACCCATCCACCTAATAAATATGTGCTTTAGTTCTGAGAGCTGGACCTGAATCTTTACTTCCATTAGAGGACTGATGCTACCATCTAAACAAAGAGGTCAAAAGAAGGGATCCCAGAATCACAAAGGCTCCACTGCTATTGGTGCTCCCACTCAAATGGGGTGTTCAGAGTTGATATGGACTTGAGTAGGGGTTGGTGGCACTTACTGACTCTGGGCCCACAGCCTATTTCAGTTTTCTTTATGCTTAAGGTATGATTACCCTGCACAAATTCCTGAGTCTTCTCTAATCCTGCCACTGCCTCTCACTGACTGCTCTGCACGTGCAGAAACCTCAGTCTTGAGCTTCCAAGCCTAGGTACCTCCTCAAATCACAGAGACAATTGGGCTTTGAAATGTATATCTCAAAGTCATATTTCTTTAAATAGAAAGTTTTGAACTTGCATGAATCAAAGAACCAGCTCGGCACCATGAAGTAGTCCTTCCTCTGGAATTTTTCATCCTGGTCATTACAAAACTCTCAAAAACTCTCAGTAGAAGCTGCTCCTACTGGGATTGAAAATAAGGATTCCAGAAGAATTCCTGAGAGGATTAAACATTGGAAGGCCATCCTCATTGACAGTTGACTAATTTTAAACAACTCATTCTTCTTTTTCTTCAGTATTGTTTCCATATAATCTCTGTAGTACATTATTTTGAGCATTGACAAAGTGACAAGAGTTTGCATAACTAATTTGTGCTGATCGCAGAGGAATAAATAGTCCAGTAGTAAAGGTAAAGGAAGTGATGGCCAGAGAGTGGATGGACTAGTTAGGACACTCAGGAGGATTATGACCTGAGGTTAGTCGTTTCATCTCTAGTAGTTACCTATTTAGTTGAAAGCAAAGAAAGGGAATCAGAGAAATGGGTCCCTTCCTTCTGTTTGTACACTTCCCATATGGCTGCCACAGCCAAGGCTGTGTCTAAGACAAAGCCAAGAGTCAGGAACTCCTTTTGATTCTTCTACTTGGGTGGTAAGGGCTCAGTTACTTGGACTGTCTTCTACTGCCTGCCCAGGAACATTAGCAGGCATCTGGATCAGAAGCAGAGTAGCCATGCCTCAACCTGATCCTACAATATGGGATGTCTGCATCACAGGCAGTGACTAAAACTACTCTATCACAAGGCTAATGCCTAAGGTTGGTCTTTTCTGACTCATCACTACTAAAATATCTAATCAGGTACCTATGTGTCTGACCATATTTCTTTTTGTATTAATTTATTTTGTAAATATATTCTTTAAAAAGACATGCAGACAAGATTAATGTCGCCTCTCCTATAATACCTTGATCTTAAAACAATCATCATTATCCATCTAGTTTATATACTGGATCACTTGCTATTGCATTTATATCCATAACTACATATGAATATGTTGTGTAACTTACAGAAGAAAGTAAAATTTTATGTGATTTTGAGATTGCAATACTGAATTACAAAAATATGAAAAATTAAATACAATTATTTAATTGTACAATTTATCAGAAATCATATAACTTCTTTAAAAAGATTTATTTTTCTTAATTTAAAAGTCAGAATTAGAGAGAGAGAGAGAGAGAGAGAGAGAGATGGAGATCTATCCCCAACTGGCTACAATAGGGAGGGCTTGGCCAAGATGAAGCCAGGAGCCTTAAACTCCTTCTGGGTCTCCCATGCCAGCTGTAGCAGCCCGAGCAGCTGGACTATCTTCTGCTGTTTTCTCAGATGCATTACCAGAGAGCCTGATAGAAAGTGGAGCAGCCAGGAATTAAGTCAGTGCCCACATGGGATTCTGGCACTTCAGGAAGTGGCTTAGCCCACTATTTCACATTAGTCCCTCACATAACCTTTAAAAAAAAAAAAAAAAACAAAACAGAACATAGAGTGACATCAAGAAAAGGAGACACAGAGATAGAAATCTTGTATCTTCTGGTTCATTCCACACATGGCTGCAATGGCCAGGGCTTGGTCAAGAGAAGCCAGGAGCCAGAAGTTCCATCCAGATTTCCCCTGGTGGGGGGTGCAGTTCCCCGAGCACTTGGACCATCTTCTGCTGCTTTCCCAGGCACATTGGCAGAGAGATGGGTCTTATGTGGAGCAGCCAGGTCATGAATCAGTGCTAAATAGGATGCCAGCATCACACCTGGCAGCCTCACCCACTATACCACAATGTTGGACCCTTATATAAAAATTTTAAGTAGCACAGAGATGAGAATATAATTCACTTATCATGCAATTCAGTCTTCAGTTACATGTACCTATCACCACAATAAATTTATAATCACCCAAAAGAAAAAAGGTGAGGTGAATCTAGTGGTGAAGATGCTGCTTTAGGTCTGGCACTGTGGCATAGTGGGTACAGCTGCCACCTGCAGCACCAGCATCCCATATGGGCACCAGTTCAAATCCTAGTTATGCCACTGCTGATCCAGCACCCTGCTAATTTTCCTGGGAAAGCAGTGGAAGATGGCCCAAGTGCTTGGGCCCCTGCACCCATGTTGAAGACCCAGAAGAAGCTCCTGTCTCCTGGCTTTGGATCAGCCCAGCTCTTAACATTGAGGTCACTTGGGGTGTGAAACTTGGGGTGTGAGAGATCTCATACTCTCTCTCTCTCTCTCTGCCTCTCTCTCTCTCTTTCAAATAAATAAATAACTCTTAAAAGTAACTCAAGAGTCAGGTGTTGTGGCTCAGTATGTTAAGCCTCTGTCTTAGGCACTGGCATCCCATATGGGCACTGGTTCTAGTCCTGGCTGCTCCTCTTCTGATCCAGCTCTCTGCTATGGTCTGAGGAAGCAGTAGACAATGGCTCAGATTCTTGGGTCTCTGCACCCATGTGGAAGACCTGGAAGAAGCTCCTGAATCCTGGCTTTGGGTTGGCACAGCTCTGATCATTGTGGCCATTTGGGAAGTAAACCAGTGGATGGAAGACTTTTCTCTCATCTCTCCCTCTCACTGTCTGTAACTCTATCTCTCAAATAAATAAAATCTGAAGAAAGTAAAATAAATAAATAAATCTTAAAAGAGCAAAAGATGCTTCTTGGGACACACACATCCCAGAATGCCTGGATTTCATTCCCAGCTGCATTCCTAATTCCATATTTCTGCTAATGCCCACCTGGAACCACATCAACCATAAGTAAAACACTCAAGTAGTTAAGAAAATTTGGGCCATGTTGGAAGCCTAGATTGAGTTCCCAAGTCTTGATTTTGTTAAATTATTTAAGAGTAATTGACTAATCATTTGGAAATGGAGAGAGAGAGAGGAATTTCCCTTTGACTAGATAACTCTGCCTAATGCCCCTAACATTTAGGGCTGTGGCAAGCCCAACATGGTTGAGGAATTCCATCCAGGTCTCCAGTATGGAAGGCAGAAATTCAAGTCTGCCTTCATCTGCTGCCTCCATTGCACATTAGCAAAAAAAATTCAGTATTCAATATGAATTGAAAGCACAATGGCTAGCACCTGACCCAGCATGCTGATATGGGACATGGGCATCCCCATCCATGGCTCAGCCTGCTGTACTGCCATGCCTGCCTCAGTAGCTCCCAGGTTTAAGTTAACTCAGCCTCACTGATGTGAGCATTTTGATATCTTCCCCCTCTCCTTGCTTCTAAAATTAGCAAAAGGAATTAGTGTTGTGACACAATAGATCAAGCCACCCTCTGCAATATTGGCATCCCATTGGGCCTTGGGACTCTGAACTCATGTGGGAGACTTAAATGGAGTGTTGGACTGTAGCCTTCCAGCCACAGCCATTGAAGCCATTTGGGGAGAGTGAACCAGCTGATGGAAGATCCTTCTTTCCCACTCTGTAATTCTGCCTTTCAAATAAATAAATAAAATAGAAAAATAAAATAAACACAAATAAATAAGTAAAAAAAGAGTACTCTTTTGCTTTTCTTCCATGTCCCCAATGCTTTGAAACTAAAGCCACTACAAATATGCTGTTTGTATAGATTTGTCTACTATGGATGTTGAGTGTACTAGGAAATCCAAGTGTTCTGACCAATATAAAGCCTCTGTCACTTGAGTGGGATTGAGCCCTATCTCTCAGCTGTATTTATAAAGAACATAATTCTGGCATCAGGTAGCTGCAGATAGGAGAAATCAAGATGTCTTTCTCCCCAGGTGGCAGCTCCCAGCAAGCAGAGCCCTATGTTTCCCATTGTTCCTGTGTGGAATAGCTTCCTTTTGAGTCAGGGCAGGAGAGAGGGAAATCAGGTCTAGATTTAAATAGTACTGCTGAGTCCCTCTGCTCTTAGCAAATCTTAGATTTTCCTAATATTTAGCTGCTAAATGTCTTTGAGACCATTTCTAGAGTCTTTGCAGGGATATTAGTTTGTAAAGTTGTTTTGATTAATTCTACTGGAGTGAGGGTCCACACAACTACTCACACTGTCATGTCAGAAATCTCTCTAGGAAACTTACAACTTTATTGTTTGCTTGCTCAGTGAATTATGAATTATGTTTATAATTGCCACCTAGTAATGGCATATCAGCTAAAAGGAATTAAACTCAAATATCTTATAAATGACTCACATTATTATTTATGTACATTATAGACTGCACAGATGTTATAAAGATTGGTGTTATTATAATTTTTCTATTTCAAATCCCGTAAGTCATCCCCATTCTCATGAAACTAGTGATAATCAGTGCGTGAACTGACAACACACAGATAATAAACTTAAAGATACATTGAACAACATTACAAGTGACTACCAAAATGCTGAAAACCTTACTAGGATTCCTTATACAGCTAATTTAGTAATCTCTCTGAGAAAATTATATGCGTTTAAAATATTGTCTTCATTACTAATTCTATATCTTTTATTTATTTATTTATTTTGGATAGGCAGAGTGGACAGTGAGAGAGAGAGACAGAGAGAAAGGTCTTCCTTTTTGCCATTGGTTCACCTTCCAATGGCCGCCGTGGCCAGCGCACCACGCTGATCCAAAGGCAGGAGCCAGGTGCTTATCCTGGTCTCCCATAGGGTACAGGGCCAAGCACTTGGGCCATCCTCCACTGCACTCCTGGGCCATAGCAGACAGCTGGCCTGGGAGAGGGGCAACTGGGACAGAATCTGCCACCCTGACCAGGACTAGAACCTGGTGTGCCGGCACCGCAAGGTGGAGGATTAGTCTATTGAGCCATGGCGCTGGCCTAATTCTCTATCTTTTTTTAAAGGACTAACATCTGTCCTTCTAAAATTACTCCAAACACTTTAAAGAGATGAATCCCCTTCAAAGTCATCCATGAAGAAAGAATTGTCTAGATTCCAATATTGGAGTGAGTCGGCAGAGAGATCTCTGTCTATCTTTCAAATATAAAACTATAGACCAATATGCCTGATGATTATAGATATAAAATTTTCATAAGACTAGCCATCAAATCCTACAGCAAATAAAAACCAATTAGGATGTGTCCTGGGGGTATAAGGGATAGTTAAATGCATGCAAATCAAAAAGAAAATAAATCACATCAACAAGATGATGGATAACATCATTAGAATGATCTCAATTGGGGTAATTAAAGCATTCAAAAATTAACATCAATTTATGACAAAATTGTGAGCAACATATTTTTAGAAGGATCATACCTCAATACAGTAAAGCCTGTATATTATTAACCCATATCTAACATTATGCAGAATGGCAAAGAGCTGAAAGCATTTCATTCAAGATCTGGAGCCAGACAAGAATGCTGAGTCTAACCACTGTTATTCAATATTGCACTGAAAGTTTGCACCAAAAAAGTAGGCAAGTGGCAGAAAGAAAGGCTGCTAACAGGAAAGAAGAAAGCAAATTATGTTCTGTTTCCAGATGACACAATTCTATACACAGAGAAACCAAATGACTCTACCAAGAGACTTCTGTAACTGATCAATGGATTCACCAAAGTTGCGGGATACAAAATGAACACAGAAGAATCGGGAGCACTTTCGTATCCAATAGTGAACTCACTGAAAACTATAAAAAAATTGGATTCACAACAGCTGCAAGAAAACAAAAGACCTTGGAATAAATATAACCCTGGATGTGAAAGACCTCTGCAAGAAAAAATTTACAAATAGTGATGAAAGGAATTGAAGAGAAAAGGTTAAAAACTGCCATCAGAACACAAATAAATTCTTCATAGTATTACACAAAATGAACTTAAAAATAATATGGAATTGGGGTCAGCATTGTGGCATATCACATAAAGCCCCCATCTGTGATGCTGGTATCCCAGATGTGCTCTGGTTTGAGTCCTAAGTGGTCCACTTCTGAGCCAGCTCTCAGCTAATGGCCTGGGATAGCAATGGAAGGCAGCTCAAGTACTTGAGGCCCTGCCACCCACATGGAGGACTCAAATGAAGCTCTTGGCTCCTAACTTCCATCTGGCCCAGGCCTGGCCACTGTGACCATTTGAGGAGTGAATCAACAGTTGGAATATCTCTTTCTGTCTCTCCCTCTCTTTCTCTAATATTCCAACTTTCAAATTAATCAATGTTTTGGAGAATTAATATGGGGTCAAAAAGTACCCCAAACAGCCAAAGCAATACTGAAGAACAGCATTCTGGTATCACTAAAATATCTGAATTCAATACAGATATTTATAACAGATAGTATACTATAATATTTGTTAATACATATATAATATAATAATATATAATTATACTATATTGCATACATATTACATATTATATAATATATTATATTATGATTATATTATATATTATAATTATATATAATATATATTATATTATGATTATAATATATTATAATACATATAATATGTAATATATTATATGTATTGCTTTATAACAGATATTATAACCACTGGCATTAAAACAGACACATAGACCAATGGGACAGAATAGAGGTCCCAGAAAGAAACCCATACATCCACAGATAATTTACATTTGACAGATACTCCAAAAATATGCTAAAGAAAGAAATCTTTTCAGTAATTGTCCAGAGGAAAATGGGTATTCATACTCAGAAGACTGAAAGGAGATTGCCCCAATGTTACCCTACACAAAAAACAAATTTACTCAATGAACTTAATGTAAGACATAAATCTCATAAAGAAGACAGGGAACTCTACAACACTGGCATAAGCAATAGCTTTGAATAAGATCCCAAAAGTGTGGGCAGTAAAAACACAAATATATAATTTTGATATCAACTAAGAAGATTCCTAAAACCAAAAACAAAAATATAAACAAAACAGCCACCAAAAGGAAGATATAATCAATTGAATGAGCTAAAACATTTGCAAACTATGCATCTGACAAAGGACTGATACACAGAATACATACAGAACTGGAAAAACTGCACAGTAGCAACAAGAAACAATATAGTTAACCAGTAAAAGGACCTGAATAGGGACAGGTGCTGTGGTGTAGTGAAGAGTTAAAATTGTATATGTGCGGGTGTAAAAAGTTAAGCTTAAGCTTACAGGTTTAAACCTTCCTGGTACAGCTGTAAAAATAAGACAGAGTGAAGTAGCACCTTGACAGTAGGGACTCCATTTTGGAGCACTTGAGACTCTATTCTGAGAAAGCACCCCTCCCCACCATGAGACTCTGGTCTGAAACTATGATCTCAAATAGTCGGACAATAGCAGTGCACTACATCACCCTTGGCAATGCACAAAAACCCCCTAGCATGATTGCTCAAGCTTAAAAGTAGAAAGGTTGCACCTGGGTTACCTGGGCTAATAATAAAGATGTGATTTTTCTGTGTCTTACATTAATGTCAAGTCCTAATTGCTAATTGTAATATTGTAACTGGTATTGTCAAGATTATGATAAATATTAATTTCACTTAGGTTTTAGGTTATGTTGACCCCAGTAACCATATACTCTCTTTTGATTTTATGTACACTCTTTTGATTTTAGCAACTGTGTATAGCAACCGTGCATAGCAACCATGTATTCCCCCCTTCCCAGTTTTGCAGTTTTTGCCTTTATAAACCCTAACCTTTGATTATTCGGGGCTGCTCTGTTCATGTATGATCAGACAGCCCCAGCGTGCTGGGTAATCAATAAATCTTTAACCCTTTGCTGGTTGCATGAGAGAAAAGTCTCTTGGAGTCGTTCCTCGGGCGGTGGGCTTTTTCAGACTCTAACAGTAGCAGGTAAAGCTGCCTCCTGCAGTGCCCACTTCCCATATGGGCACTGGTTTGAGTCCTGGCTGTTTCACTTCCAATCCAGCTCTCTGCTATGACCTGGGAAAGCAATGGGAGATGGCCCAAGTCCTTAGGCTCCTGCACCCACATGGGAAGACCAGAAGGAAGCTCCTGGTTCCTGGCTTCAGATCAGCACAGCTCCGGCCATTGAGGCTATCTGGGGAGTGAACCAGCAGATGGAAGACTTCTCTCCCTCTCTCTCTCTCTCTCACTCTCACTATACCTCTGCTTCTCTGCAACTGCCCTTCAAATAAATAAATAAATCTTTAAAAAATTAAGTGAAGGTACAAAAAGGAATTCACTTTGTTTGTTTCTACATAATTTACCAGAAAAAAGGTTTATCCAAAATGATATCAACTCAGTCATTACAACTTCTGATAGATAAAAGGAATGACAAATTATAAGAAGGTAGGAGGAAGGGATTGGGAAAATTCTATTAAAAGTTATCTGCACTACCTAAAAAATAGCATGTTACTTGAAAGTGGGTTTGGGTTATTTGATAATGTACACTGCAAACTCTAGAGAAATTATTTTAAAATATTAGAAAGCATATATCCTTGACATCTTAATAGAATGCTCAACTTTAGTGAGAAGATGTGGGCCTTTGGTATAGTGGTTAAGAGAGAGTTCTGAATGCCACCATCCCACACTGGAGTCCAGTGTTTTAGTCTTGGCTACATTCCCAATTCCCACTTTGTGCTAATGCATACCCTGGAACGAAGTAGGTAATGACGTGATTTTTGCATCTCTGCCATCTCAATTTCAAGATTAATTTCTTGGCTTATATCTTTGTCCAGGAAAATCACAATTATCGCACAGGAACTTGGAGAATGAACTTGCAGATGGCAATTCCCTCTTGTTTCGCATTGTGTGTCTCTCTGCTCATAAATAAAATAGATGCATAAATGTTTTGAAAAATAAAGTGATAAGGGGCTGGCACTGTGGCACAGTGGGTTAACACCCTGGCCTGCAGCACTGGCATCCCATATGGGCTCTGGTACAAGTCCCGGTTGCTCCTCTTCCGATCCAGCTCTCTGCTATAGCCTTGGAAAGCAGTGGAAGATGGCCCACGTCCTTGGGCCCCTGTACCCATGCGGGAGACCCAAAAGGAGCTCCTGGCTCCTGGTTTTGAATCGGTGCAGTTCCAGCCATTGCGGCCATCTAGGGAGTGAACCAGCAGATGGAAGACCTCTCTCTCTCTCTCTGCAATTCTGCCTTTCAAATAAATAAAAAAAATCTTAAAAAAAATAAAGTGGTAAGTGAGAAAACTAGGGAAACTTTATGAACAAAGACAGTGTTGGGTGTTGGGTGGAGCATTTTACACACTACTTCTGATGATCACATCCCATATCAGAATGTCAGGTCTGAGTACAGCTTTTCCAGTTCTGATACAATTTCCCTCTAATGCATACTGTGGCAGGCAGCAGTTCATGCTTCTAGTGTTTGGATCTCTGCCACACATGTGGGAAACCTGGAAGGACTTGTTGGCTCCTGTGCTTAGCTTGAATTAACCACAATTGTTGCAGGCATTCAGAGACTAAAACATTAGATAACATCTTGGGCTGGCACCGTGGCTCAATAGGCTAATCCTCTGCCTGTGGTACCGGCACACCGGGTTCTAGTCCCAGGCAGGGCACCAGATTCTGTCCCAGTTGCTCCTCTTCCAGTCCAGCTCTCTGCTATGGCCCGGGAGTGCAGTGGAGGATGGCCTAAGTCCTTGGGTCCTGCAACCACATGGGAGACCAGGAGAAGCATCTGGCTCCTGGCTATGGATCAACACGGTACGCAGGCCACAGCACACAGGCCACAGCAGCCACTGGGGGGTGAATCAACAGAAAAAGGAAGACCTTTCTCTCTGTCTCTCTCACTGTCCACTCCTGCCTGTCAAAAAAATAAAATAAAAGATCTTTCTCTTCCTCTGTCTCTAGATCTTTTTCAAACAAATACAAATCAGTAAGACTTTAAGAAAGAATTATAATAAAGGGGAACCAATTTCAAATATGCTGCATATTAATCCAAATACAGCAATCATCATCTTAAATGTGTATTAACTAATGACTCCAATTAAGAGACTGACACAGTTCAATTAAGACCAAGATCCAACTTTGGATCTACAGGAAAATTATTTAAATTTAAAGAGACATGGAGGGGATTTGAGGCCATGTTGCTCAAAGGAGAATAAATTTCAACCCCATAGGAAGAATAACTTGAAAATGTACATTGTACAACATGATAACAATAGTTAATAACAATGTGTTCTACTAAGGAAAATAATGAAGAAATTAGATTTTAAGTGTTCTCATCACATAAAAGACATATGATATTTTATATATCAACTGAAGATGCATAAATATATTTTAAAGGCAAACATAAAGACATAGACTAAATATAAAAATAAGCACCATGCAGCCCCATGAAGATGCCAGTGGAAAGCAAGTATTGGCTCTTTCTGATGCCCTGTCCCCATTCTGATGTTATTTAGGGATCCTACCCAGAGTCATCTCATTAACATAGACGTAGCTACCATCTGAAATGTGTGTGTTAGGCAGGAACAGAGCCAGGCCTACCATTCAGGAAATTTCAGAGGTCTTAGGATCTCTGAGCCAAAAATGACCAAGTCAAGTAAAATTTTTATTATACCAGTCATGAAAATAATCTCAAATTTAAACTCTCAGCCAACAGAAACTGATCTTCCTAGACATTCAAAATTGACAAATTATACTCTGATTAAACCAAATCTGTGGATGCAAAATGCATGTGCATTTGCTTTGCAAATCTGGCACCACTTAGCTAGGTCAGGTCTTTATTTACTTTTACAAAAGATTTCCCTCCTGCATAAGGCAGATAGAACCTAGAGGGCATAACTCATTTCTGTCCTGCCCCTTCAATATCAGCATCAAATTAGCTGTCACTAATATGTCTCCCATAGTGGGAACTGAACTTGGGAGAAGAAATTTTAGTGTCCCAATGGGTTAGCAACATTGATGGAGGGTATACAGTAGATACCATTTGCCTTAGAGACATCCAATGTCCCCCTTCTTACTACTGTTCTTTAGGAAGAAACAGCCAGGGGCTGGCACTCACCTGATGCTCCTAGGGATCTGGCCCCTGGAAAATCTGTCATTACCCACAACTCAGGACAAGGGAAAGAGATGAGTGTGTTAGGGAGACATTGCCCTGTAAAGCTTCCAAGGGGATTCTCAAACTGATGACATTTTAATAAGATGTCTGCATTTAAGGGAGATAAGAAGAAATGGACAGTTTTTTAAAAATGTATTTTATTTCACAAGTAGAGCTGCAGAGACAGTCACGGAGAGATCTTCCACTAAATGGTTCACTCCTCACATGCATGCAAAAGTCAAGGCTGGCCCATGTTGAAGCCAGGAGGCTGGAATTAAATCAGATCCTCCTATGTGGGTGATTGGGACCCAAGTACTTGAACCATCACTGCCTCTTCCTCAGGTGAACATTAGGCTGGAAGCAGAGCTGGAATGCAAACCAGGGGTCTCTGAGAGGGACTGTGGGAGTCCTAGGAACATCTTAACCACTACTACAAATACCCATTTTAAATAAAGATCTCTTTACACTTGGGTGTCAGGTAAGCATTCTTAGCTTTCCTCTAATAGGATAGGTTCATAGACAGAAAATAAGTGTTTTAAAAGGTTAAGGAATTTTCTTGTGGGGAAAAAAGACAATATTATTTTAGCAATAGTGTTTTAACTGAAGCTGAATGAAATATGCCATAAAGAAAATCATTGATGGTGTTGTGAACTTCAAGGAGCAGTTAGCATTTGGCAACATGGGAGGAGATTTGGACATTTTTACTGATTTTTTGTTTGTTTTTAAAGATTTATTTATTTATACGAAAGGCAGAGTTACAGAGAGGCAGAGAGAGAGAGAGAAAGAGAAAAAGAGAGAGGGGTCTTCCATTTGCTGCTTTACTCCCCAAGTGGCTGAAATGGCCAGACCTGGGCCAATCCAAACCCAGGAGCCAGGAGCCAGGAGCCTCTTCCAGGTCTCCCACATGAGTGCAGAGGCCAAGTGTTTTCCCAGAGGAATTAGCAGGGGGCTGGAACATTAGTGGAGCAGCCAGGACTGGAAACTGCACCCATTTGGGATACCAGCACTGCAGGCAGCAGCTTTACTCACTATGCCAGGGAAATGGCCCTGAGATCTTTTTTTTTTTTTTTGGGGGGGGGGCAGGCTTCATACTCTTTATTGAATATGGTTTATCCCTCTGAAACTCTTTGGGGCTGGCTCTGTGACACAGTGGGTTAACACCCTGGCCTGAAGTGCCAACATCCCATATGGGCGCAGGTTCAAGACGTGGCTGCTCCACTCTGATCAATCTCTGCAATGGCCTGGGAAAGCAGTATAAGACAGCCCAAGTGCTTGGGCCCCTGCACCCATGTGGGAAACCCAGAGGAAGCTCCTGGCTCCTGGCTTTGGATCGATGCAGCTCCAGCTATGTGGTCAATTGAGAAGTGAACGATCCAATGGAAGACTCTCTCTCTCTCTCTCTCTGCCTCTCCTCTCTCTGTATAACTCTGACTTTCAGATAAATAAATAAATCTTTTTTTTAAGAAAAAAAAAAAGAAACTCATGGGGAACTTTAATTCCAAGTATAAGAACATAATCGATGGGACCAAGTGGAATATTCCAAGTAATGATTAGGCTCAATCTATTCATATGATTAATGGACTATCTCCAGAGGGTCTGCTGTAGAAGCCACTTTGCCCTGGCCACACCAGCACTCCCTTTATTTGGCCACATGGTTTCTGCGGCACCCCAAGCCTCTGCCAACAAGAAGCCATCGCCAGATGCTACCTCGCAACCTTGAGCAGAACCTTGAGTCAAATAACACCCTTTTTTCATAATTTACCCGGTTTGAGATCTTGTGTTATTATTAACATAAAGCTACGCAGGGCCCTAGGAAGAGCTACACTGAAAGGACCGGGTTACTGACATTAAACCTTGTTTGCAATTCAGGAGACTCCGGTCATCCCTAGAGAGAAAGGTGGGACAGAGGACCCGCAAGTCAGCTTCTCACTCACGTGACAGCCAGATCTGAAGTCTGAATTCTAAGTTCCTTCCTGTCCTCATCAACAATGTTGGCGGTTTCGGGGCTCCAGAGATGAGCCACAGTCACTGCAAACAGGGCCAGGACAAGACCCTCAGGGCTCCTGCTGTGGCCCAGCTCACATCCTGCGGGCCTGACGGGACTGGACCTCACTCACCATTTTCCAGCTTCTGAGGAGTCCCGGTCCTGAGGTCTCTGTAACAGGGAGCGGAAAGGCTGACCACGGGAGGCCGCGACCAGGAGCAGAGCCGGGAAGCAAAGAACGGCGGAGCCCAGAAAGAAGATTCACACAGCGTTGCCCAGGCCAACCTGCTTGGGTAGGTCACACAATGGCGCGCACTTATGGCGTCAGAGGAGACGCAGCCAATCAGATGCAGCCTGCGGGCCTTGGGACTGTGCTGTGTTGGGGGAATAAGGTGGGTGCCTTGGGCTCAAGTTTGAAGCTGTCTCTCCTCTTCCTGGGACACGACACTCCCACAGCAGAGGGGGCCGACACCTTCCAGACCATCTCCTGAAATACTTCCCTGTTCCATTGTCTGTGATCCTGTGATTCGGGGCTCCTTAAACGTTTTCCGTGAGTTACGGTTTACTCAGTGTTTGGGCTCTAGGTCTTTTCTTTATATTCTTGTTTTTATTTTTGTGTGAGTTTGAGATTTTTAGTACTGATTTGCAAACGGTTGAGTATTATTTCTTGGTCTCATTGATCTTTCTAGAGATTTGTTTCCTAGTCTGTATTTTGTCCTTCAAAAATGTTGCCTATTTGTTTTTTTCTTGTGCCTAGTAACACCCTTCATTGTATATATTGCTCTTGAACCCAAGAATCTTGCTTAATCCTCTCATCAGTTTATATTTGGTTATGTTCTATTATATATATCAAGGTTTTCTTGGTGAAAAATTGACCCTTTTACCTAATATTTCCTGTTCCTCAGTCAGTTTCCCTGACTATACCCCCAGAACAATGTCGATGAGACAGAAGGAGAGGTAGATCCTTGTCCAAGTTCTTCCCTGTTCCATTTAATCTATATCCGGGCTCCTTCATCTCCAACACTTCTTTTTACAGAGTAACTTTTGGCAGTTTTGGGTACCACCCTGTGTCTTTCCAAAGCTGCTGCTTCTGTCAGGTGTCTATGCTATTGACCTGTACCCTGTGTCTTCCTTTGGCTCTGGGCCTCTATGAATCCAATCCAGCCCACTATCTGCATCCCAGTGGTTTTGTATGCTGTCACATCAGTTGTGCCTCAAATGTCCCCATATTGTGTGACAATTTGTTTATCTGTTCATCTACTGCAGGGCATCTTGGTTTCATACCTGTGAAATCCAATATGAATAAAACTATTGCATTTATGTTCAAGCTGGATAGTGTGGAATATGTATTTTCACATAAACTGGGTAAATTATATGGAAATCTTTGCTGCATTGTATGGTGACACTATTGAAGACTTCACAATCACACCTCCAGATGTCTTGTAAAGTACCCTTATATATTCTGACCAATAATGAATGTGATTTTTGTTTTTTCGATATTCTTGTCAATTTTTACACTGCTGTGTTTATTTGTTTATTATATCTATCTCAAAAATATTAGTGCTTAATGCTGGTTTAATTTGAGTTCTTTCTTTACAGTCCTTTCTCTTATCTCATAATTTTATGTGCTTTTTTCTAATCTGCATATATTCAATGTAAAGACAATTCTTAGTTAATTTGCTGTTTTTAAATTTGATAATTTGTCACCTCATTGCCGAGTTTTACAGTCTTTATTAATTTTTCATTCAATGACTGCTGCTATTGTTAAATATTTATTTATTTATTTATTTATTTATTTGAAAGGTCGAGTTACAGAGAGGAAAAGACAGAAAGAAATATCTTTGACCCACTGCTTCACTTCCAAAATTGCTGCAATGGCCAGGATTGGGTTAATTCAGGAGCTTTATCTCAATTTCGTTCATGGATACAGAGGTCTAAATACTTAAGCAATCCTCCACTGCTTTTCCATATATATTAGCAGGGAGCTGGATTGGAAATGGAGCATTCAGGACACAAATGGCATAGCAATCTGTGGCTTCACCCAACATCTTGTAATACCAGCCCCACATATATACTTTGCTAATATTCTCTCCCAGGATAAGATGTATTTTTCATTATTTTAAAAAATTCTTTTTGAATATAAGACATTTTTAATTTAATAGAATACATGTTACATGACCAGTATTGTAGCAGAACAGGTAAAGCCATTGCCTGTGGTTTTGGCATGCCCTATGGACACTAGCACAAGTCCTGGCTGCTTCACTTCTATTTCAGTTCATTGATAATGGCCCAGGAAAGCAACCAAATATGACACAAGTGTTTGGGCCCCATTACCCATATGAGAGACCTTGATGAAGCTCCTGGCTGCTGGCTTCAGCCTGGCCAAATGCTGGTTGTTATAACCACTTGAGGAATGAACCAGCATATGGAAGAAATATCTCTCTCTCACTCTTTCTCTCTCTGTCACCCTCTATCTCCCTCTGTGTGTGTGTGTGTGTGTGTGTATAATTCTGACTTTCAGAATTATAAAACTAAAGTCTGCATTATATTTTTATTGATCATATATTCAGTGTTGCATATAAAACTAATGCAATTAATTTCTTTTTTCATTTTACCTATGTAAAAGTCTATTCACTATGTTGAATGAGTTTATATGTTAGGTCTAAAATATGTATCTCTGTTTTTTTCTCCACTTGCTCATCCAAGAGCACTATATCCAATTGTTATAAATACATATTCATCAAGGGCCAGCACTGTGGCATAGTGGCACAGCCACTGCCTGGGATGCTGACATCTCATATGGGCACTGATGCATGTCCTGGTTTCTCCTCTTCCGATACAGCTCTCTATTATGGCCTGGGAAAGCAGTAGAAGAAGGCCCAAGTGCTTGGACCTGTGCACTGATGTAGTAGACCTGGAAGAAGCTCCTGGTTCTTGGCTTTGGATCAACACAGCTCTGTCCATTGTGGACATTTGGGGAGTGAACCAGTGGATGGAAGACCTTTCTCTCTGTTTTTCCATTTCTCTGCTTGTAACTGTATTGCTCAAAAAAATCTTAAAAGGAATACATGTTCTTTGTACCTTTCACCAAGATCAGTTAAGTATAAATATTTACCTCCATATATTTATGCCATCCCCTTTAGCCACATTTCTTCTTTACCCAACATCATGATCTTTTGATTACTGTATGTTTATAATAAAACATGAAATCAATAAATGTTTATTCCTCAGATTTACTATTATTCAACAATGTCTACAGTTTACAAATTCAGAAAAAATGTTGATCATTGTCTACAGGACAGCTTACTGGAATTTTTATTGGACCATGCTGAATCTTTTGGTTCATGTGGGAAGAATGAATACCTTAATACTATTGTGTTTTTCAGATTAAGACATAAAATCCATCGATTTAGGTTTTTTCATAATTTTTCCCATACATTTTGTATGTATTTTCATGGATTTATAGTTCATAACATTTCTTCTTCCTCCTCCTCCTCCTCTTTTCATCTTCCTCCTCCTCTTCTTCCTCATTCAGTTTCTGCCTCTGCTTTTTCTGCTTCCTCTTTTCTATCTCATCATATGTCTGTATTTCTATTTATATATCTAGCTTCCCTTTCCCTTGTTTCTCTTTTTTCTGCATTGTTAATAATATTGCTTCCTGGGCCAGTGCTGTGGTATAGAGGGTTAAAACCCTGGCCTGAAGCACTGGCATCCCATATGGGTGCTGGTTCAAGACCTGTCTGCTCCACTTCTGATCTGGCTCTCTGTAATAGCCTTGGAAAGCAGTAGAAGATGGCCCAAGTCCTTGGGCCCCTGCACTGCCATGGGACACCCAGAGGAAGCTCCTGGCTCCTAGCTTCAGATTGACACAGCTCTGGCCATTGTGGCCAAGTGGGGAGTGAACCATCAGAAGGAAGACCTCTCTCTCTCGCTCTGCCTTTGCTCTCTCTGAGTAACTCCAATTTTCAAATAAAAATAAATAAAATCTTAAAAAAATATTGCTTCCATTTCAAATTCCAGTTGTTCATTGTTGGTATTTACAATAGTAGTTTATTTTGTAAATAAAATCTTAAAAAAATGTTGATTCCATTTCAAATTCCAGTTGTTCATTGTTGGTATTTACAATAGTAGTTTATTTTGTATATGAACACTTAATTCATTTCCTATTATCTTCATCAATTCTCATTGTGATTGGGATTATGTGATCTACGTCTTCTTGAAACCTTAAAATGACATTGAACTATCAGAATATTAATGATGTAGAGAGGACATGGGATGAGAACCCAGGAGTACCCCTTAAACAAAGTCTCTTATTGTCCTGCTCTGTGCCTCATGGCTGGCAGAGGCTGTGCTAATCTGCTTTCCTGAGTGATGTAGCTTGAATGCATATATTTGGTTTGTTAGATTCACTCCTTCCTAGTTACTGCTAAATTCTTCTAATGTGGAGTGTAGATTGCAGGTGGTTTACATAACAACTGTCTTCAAAAAATACATTTAGACTGACTGCCTGGCTTGATATTTAGTTGGTAGACACTGACCCACAGAATTTTCACTTAAATGCATGTGCATTATCCCTTCAGATTTGAAAAAGGAAAACCTAATACTGTACATAGATGGCATGGCAATGAAAAATGCATTCCCTGAAATATGGAAGTCTTACCTTTCATCATTGTGTGGCACAATTGTGAAAAACAGGCATGTATAATACAACAAATTAGCATACTAGAGCTGGACATAAATTCACATTAAGGTCTGATTTATATATAATAGTCTATGGATAGACATGGAATTTATGTAGTTAAGTTTTACACATACACTTGAACATGAAAATAAACTAAGTATTGCCTTCAGAATCATATTATTGAAGAATGAAATTGAAGATCAAGAATGGTAGAACAAAAGTCTACATGACAGTCATCTCTGTTTTTATTTTCTGCCATTACACAAATAGTAGTACTCATATAGAGAAATTTCCACAAGGTTGTTTTATGGAAAGCTGTTTTTCCAATTATGAGAAATCAAATCATTTGTTTTACATTGAATTTCTTTCTAAGTAAAGTGCTATCAATTACCTTCATGAAAATTCAATTTGCAAGAGAATTTATAAGAAAAGACAAGGAGAAAATGTGGAAAACTGTTTTTGAGTTTTTATCTTCTGGAAGTATCCAAATTGGAGATATGTTTAATTTATTCTTAAAGATGTAGTTACTTAATTGGAAGACAGTGTTCTTTTTGTTTTTTAAAAGATTTATTTATTTATTTGAAAGTCTCAGAGAGAAACAGAGGCAGAGAGAGAGAGAGAGAGAGAGAGAGAGAGAGGTCTTTCATCCAATGGTTCACTCCCCAATTGGCTGCAACAGCCGGAGCTGTGCCAATCTGAAGCCAGGAGCTAGGAGCTTCTGGGTCTCCCATGTGGGTGCAGGGGCCCAAGGACTTGGGCCATATTCTACTGCTTTCCCAGGCCATAGCAGAGAGCTGGATCTGAAGTGGAGCATCTGAGTCTCAAACCAGCACCCATATGGGTTGGGGCACCTCAGGCCAGGGCGTTAACACACTGCACCAGCCCCATGGAAGACAGTGTTTCAGGGAGAGAGGGAGAGACAGATGGAGAGAGAGAGAGAGAGAGAGATGGACACACACACACACACACACACCACATCTTCCATCTGTTGGTTCACTACTCAATAGGTTGTAATATCCAGGGCTAGGTCAGGCCAAAACCAGGAGTCTGAATTTCCATCCATCTCTCTCTTGTAGGTGGCTGGGGCCCAAGTACTCAAGTCATCCTCTGTTTCTTTCCCAGGCGCATTAGCAGGGCCATGGATGAGAAGTGGAGCAGTCAGTACTCCAAATGGGGCTCATATGAAATGCCATCACCATAGGTGGTGACTTAACCCACTGTGCCACAATGTCAGCCCCAGGAAATATTTTTAAATAAGTGTAATAATTTACCTCTTAACAATGTTACCATGTTTCAAATGTGTGCATTTGGGAAATATTTATAAATAGTTAAACAGACAAACTGCACACAGTCTTGGGTTCATTCTTGTCCTTTTGGGATAATGGCTCAAGAGCAGTTTTTCCCCAACACTGCAACCCAGAGCCACTCTCACTGCTTTTGTGCTTTATTCTAATGAGTAAACACACTTCACGTGCTCCACAAATGGAAATTATTGGAACATGTGTATTGGACTCTGCATACTGAAAATGACCATGCACTAAAACCCCCAACTCAGTGAAGTGCAAATCATTTGGTCAATCCTGAGCCTGACCACAAGGGCTTGAGAACCATAGGAAGCATACAGGGACTACAGCTCACAAACTTGTCATTTGGAGACTACAAAGGGAGAGAACATGTTTCTGCAACTTGAGGTGGCAGTAGCAAATCTTGTGATATTTCCCAGAAGCATAGTAGCTGCTTCTCTCCTCTGAGGAAGTTTCCTTTTTCCAGGACTTTCCAAAATTCACAATTTCTGGTTTGCCTGCATCCAGTACTGAAGTCTGCTGAACACTTTTCTAGATGACAAATAATTGTTGTCATCATAGCATCCATTGTGACCTGGAGGATGGATGGGCTCTGTGGAAACATTTGTTCCAGCTAGGAAACTGCATTTGAGTGAGAAGAGACTTTGTGGGGCTAAGGCTGTGTTTCAGAACATGAGGAACACTGCCTTTGTGTTATGCAACTGTGGGCACATCCCTTGCCAAGTACTCACAGTCACAAGGAACAGTCTCAAAGTTGACAGGCCTTCTACATGCTGGGCACAGGAACAGATCTCAGTGTGCTGGGTCCTTTCATTATTGTGGTGTCATTGCACACTTTGCTGGCTAGATACTTCCATAGTCTCAGCAGGAAGATGTGCACAGATTTCACTTGTATACCAGGCAGTAAGTGTGTTTTCTTGTCCAAAGACACCACTCCATTCTGCCACATATATGTAGGTTGCTGAATATCACAAATCAAGTATTTCTATTGCAATAAAATTTCAGACAATATTAACATTTTGAGACATAACTCTGGATGCTGAGGCAATATGAAGTGTGGACCAAGCTTTGAAAATTTGGTTAAGGAAAATCAGGTTGAGAGTAGAAATTCCTGTTATTCTAGCATTTGATTAAAGAAGAGGTGTGCTCTCAACACATTGAGGGCATTTCTGATTTTTGAGAGATTTATTTTTATTTATTTGAGATACAGAGTTACATAGAGGCAGAAAGATAGAGAGAGAGAGAGAGAGAGAGAGAGAGAGAATCTTCTATCCATTGGATTACTCCCTAAATTGGGTGGGGCTGGGCCAGAATGAAACTGGAAGCCAAGAACTCCATCTGTATCTCCTATATGGACCTAAGAAAGTGGGTCATCTGCTGCTTTCCCAGGCATGTTAGCAGGGAGCTGGATCAGAAGTGGATCAGCCATGACTTGAATTTGAGCCCATATGGGATGCTGGTGTTGCAGGTGACAGCTAAATCTGCTTGTTCCATTTCTATGAGCCTGATTCCTTGATGACAGTATTGCTAAAGATGTGTAGTATCCTTAGTATCTTGATATACAAATATGCACATTGTAGCTGAGTAATGTGTCACTTAAAAATGCATTTTCTGCTGTGCTTGCCCATGTTTGATTCACTTGCACACTGAAATTTACACATGCATTTACAAATGCTAAAAACCATAAGTGGTACAAAATGTAGGTGCCAAGGTAGCAGTGTATGGCACTTCTGCACAAGCCAATAAGACTATGCCCTACTTGCACCCTGATGAGAATTGGAAAGTATGTGAGGGTTTCTGAGGGTTTCACTATGTAAGGAAATAAGACCTCAGGGCAAAAATTCACATAGGAGAGCACAAGGAGACTTATATATGAAAGACTCCAAGTCACTGGAGCTTCTGGATGAGAAAATAAGTAAAGCAACACCCTTAGTTGAATGAAAACCACTGCAATCCTGATTCACATGTTCAAATATGGGAGGGAAATAAGAAGCAATCATTGTGATTAGAAAACTCAGTAACCAATCCATCTGGGGCTATTCCACTTTAGGTGACAGTTATCATTGGCAGACTTCCTTCCTGAGGGTGGAGAGCCAGAGGTTGCAAGAAGAATAAGACATTTAACACAGTCTTGGTACAAATATTGCCACACATGCCCAATTTAACACATACATGCACACACTCATGCATAAAATTAGCTCATGAAGGTAACACAAATTTTAGGTACACTGATGCTGTTGGTTACTGGTAATTGTACTCAGGAGTAGAGTAAACATTTAGGAACTATTTTTGTCATAGATTTTTGTAGTTACAGTATGCAGAAGACCTTTGTGGATTCATGGAGCAGGATTATTAATGCATGAGTGCTGGGCATGGGAATGTAGAGGGGTTGTCAGAAAAGATTGGATTTAGGTTGGATCTGAGGAAGAAACAGTGTGTGTTTAGAGAACTAGCTGTTAATGGAACTTGGAATAAGTATATTTTCACAATGCAGATGTGTTTGAGTGTATTGTTTAAATTGAGCACTTGATTTAGAAGTTTTCTTGGAGATATACAAGAAAAATATTTTTGTACGTTTTCCAGTGGCATAAAGTGTTGCATATATTTTGATAAAATGTCCAAGTCCTTTGAAAATAAGGAGTTGTGCATCATGATGCAGAATATTAAGCTATATCTCTGGATGCCTACATCCCATATCAGAGTGCCAGATCAATTCCAGCTACTTTGCTTCTAACCATTTCCTGCTAATGCATCCTGAGTGGTGAAAGTTGATTAACCAAATGCTTGGGTCCAGCTACCTAAGTAAGAGACCTAGATGTAGTTTCATATTCCTTACATTTTCTCACCCAGTCCTGCCTATATTTGGGTATTTGGAAATGGAACTAGTGGGTGAGGAATTCCTTCCTGCTCCTATCTCTGTCTAATTCTTTCAAATAACAAAAAATGAATATTTCATTTTTGTGCAAATAACTTTGAAATCTATAAATATGAGTCTTCAAAAATTCCATGAAAATGTATATTATGAAATAGTGGGTTTTAAATTAGCCCAAGAAAAACTTACACTACTGAAATATTTTTGAAAGAGAGAGAAATCTCCCAATTCCTTGTTCACTTTCTAAACACCATAATAACTGGGGTTGAGCCTGATCAGTGCTGAATTTAAATCTACCATCTATTGCCTGCTAGGGTGTACATTATCAGGAAGCTAAAATTAGGAACAGAGCTAGACATAATATGAATGCAGCTTTCCAAAATCATGATTAACTGCCAGGCCAAATGCCTGCTCCTAAATTTGTCTTTTAATTCCATTTTCTAGGAAGATTTTAAGTGCCACTATCCTTACTTTTGGGGGCTCTAAGACCCACAAGTTGAGATTAGACCTTATAATGAAAATTTCCAGTGAGTTTTTAGACATTGAACATCATAGCAAGAAAGGGAACTGAAACAACTGAATCAATGAATGAGAATGACAAGATGGTAAGGAATCAAAGAGAATCAAGGCTGAGACAAGTTTAGTTCTGTTTCAATAATATTGTTTGAGGAGACCATGACAAAGACACTGGGAAGGAGTAGCTAGATTAAGTTTAAGAGCCAGAAAGCATGAGGTTTCAAAAAAAAAAACTTTTTTAAAACTGAAGATCCAAAAAGACAATCATGTTTTTTCTGTTGCTCATAGAAAACAGAGTCAAGTGCTGTGACATAGCAGGTTAAGCCATTGAATGTGACACTGGTATTCCATATGGACATTGGTTCATATCCTGGCTGCTCCATTGCCAATCCAGCACCCTGCCAATAACCTGGGAAAGTAGCAGATGTCCCAAGTACCTGGATGCTTGCCACCCACATTGTAGATTTGGAAGTATCTCCTGGTCTCTGGCTTCGCCCTGATCCTGTGATGGCCATCCAAGGAGTGAATCAGCAGATTGAGGATCTCTCTCTCCTTTCATTCTCTCTCTCTCTCTCCCTCTCTCTGTAACTCTGAGTTTGGAAACAAATAAATCTTTCAAAATTAAGATACAATAGGAATGCTCAGTAGGTCTGTTTATTTGGAAACAGCCGGTCTTTTAAGATTTATTAATATAGAGATCAGCCATTCCAGTGGGGGGAATGACTAGTGATGCTTTTCAGTCAAAGCATGAAGAGTGTATGAAGAAAGGGCAGCTGTTCTTTCTGCATCATTAGGAAGGGAAGAAGGAGATGGTACTGAAGAGTTGGAAATTAGGTGCATAGGTAGTTTCCTTCCCAAAAAGAAGTCACACACTGCATTTACATGGTGAGGGGAAAGCTGGAAAACAATGGGGAACTTAAGGATGATAGAAATTTCATTTGCAATTAGTAACATGAAATGTTAAGAAAGTAAAAGGAATACAAAATAGTAAAAGGAAAAAAGAATATATTCATGGTTAATTTAATTTTGAAAACAATAAAATGAATAAAAAATGAGAATGAATTCTGATATATTTGTAACTTCTATGGCAGCAGAGGTTTTTGTTTGTTTGTTTGTTTTTTATTCATCCCATTTATTCACCTGTTTCGTTAACTGGGAGAAATATCATGAAACCGAATTTGTGGAAGAAAGGTTGAAATATTTATGGAGCATAAAGAAATAGTATCATTTGCTAGGTATAATAATGTTTATAAGTATACATTAATATCACTTAGAGAATAATAAATCTAATTAGATCAGGGTTGGCATTCTAATAGATACTCTGTCAGGTGCATGCATTGGGTGGGCAGATATATTTGAAATCATGAGGCTCAGGTGCTTAATTAGCAGATACACTGAATGAAAATATGCAGCCTTGATAAACATATGGGAAAATGAATAATTGAAACAAAATAGCAAGTATAAAGGAGGAGGGGCTGGGTTTATGGAAGGAGAGTGGACCCGTTTCAGTAGAACCCTGTGATGAGAATATTGAGTCAGGTCAAGAACTGTGTGAATAAGCTAGGAGGTGACATTCTAGATAACATGTAGATCTATTGTGCACCCCTCAAGGTGAACATGTTTAGAAATCAGACTTTTTGAAAGAGGGAAACCTAATTTCCAATTCTTACCATTCCATATTTTAGCTATAGAATTTTGTTAGAGTACAGAACTTTGTGATTTGCAGTTCTAATTTGGAATTAGCTTACTAATTCTTATACAGTAGGTTTACTTTGAGGATTAAGTAAGCAAATATATGTATAATCCCATGAGCATAATATATGTTTTTCTTTAAGGCATCTCAATACCCATTGGTGAAGTTTATCTTACTCCTGTTTTAACATGCAGCCACCATTGATTCATGCAGCACATGAAATTACTGGTAGGGCACTAGGCACAAGTCAAGTTAAATGCTTCAGATACTAAGATGAAATGCAGGATATTACTGCATTATTAATTTAGGACAAGGTTTCAGTTACCACTTCAGAATAACAGATGGAGCCAAATACACTTCCCTAGAATCTTTCTCTGTGTATTTTTTAATGAAGGCTACCATGAACAGGCCATAAGTCAAAACACCAGCTTTGTAGACTGGGGAAACTCACCATTTCCTATAAAGAGAATTTTGGACTAGACTTATAAGATAAGAATCTCTAAATTGGTGTCCAGGTTGTGATGCCATGGGTTAAGGTGTCCCTTTCAATCATGACCTCCCATATTAGAGTTGGTTCAATCCCCAAATGTCCACAATGGCTGAAACTGGACTTGTGTCTGGCTGGAAACAGGATCCAGGGATTCAGTCCAGGTCTTCCAAGAGGATGGAAATAACCCAAATGCTCAAACCATCACCTGCTGCCCCCAGGTTTTTTACTAGTGTAAAGATGAAAATTCAACAGAAGTTCTCTACTGTGGACATGTTAACTGCTACTCCAACTACTCCCCTCTCAGAAATCTTGTCTTGAAGAAAGAATAACGGAGTAGTACTCATCAGCCCTGCCCCTTCTGTGCCATGTTTTCCCATCTGTCGTCAGAGGCACATGTAAGGATGAAACAAGTCATTGTTGATGATGGGTGTGTGGAGTCAGTAGCAGTATAATTGAGTGGTTTTCTTATTGACTACTTGCCAGGTGCATGTCCCAAATCATATTATTTTTAATTTTTTAAAAAGATTTATTTATTTATTTGAAAGTCAGAGTTACACAGAGAGAAGAGAGGCAGAGAGAGAGCGAGAGAGGTCTTCTATCCGCTGACTCACACCCTAGATGGCTACAACTGCACTGATCCAAAGCCAGGAGCCAGGACCTTCTTCTGGGTCTCCCACGTGGGTGCAGGGGCCTAAGCATTTGGGCCATCTTCTACTGCTTTCCCAGACCATAGCAGTGAGCTGGATTGGAAGAGGAGCAGCCGGGTCTAGAACCGATGCCCAGATGGGATGTTGGTGCTTCAGGCCAGGGCATTAACCCACTGTGCCACAGCACCAGCCCCCCGAAATCATATTCGAAATGAATCCCATCACCCACATCTGAAGAAGGCTCAGTCAGTACTGCAATCTATGAGTCAACCAACCACAGATCAAAAACATAAAAACATCATGGTTCTCTTCATTGTTTCATAAGTAGTAGAGCATAATAACTGTTTATAAAACATTTATATTATATGAAGTATTATAAGTAACTTAGAACTGCTTTAAAGTATATCAGAGAATATGTATAGGATTTGTGAAATTTCCAGGCCCTTCCAAACAAGGGACTTGAGCATGCATAGGTCTGGTGCTAGTGGGGGGATTTTGAGTCAATTCCCCATATCAAGGAACAACTGTGCTAATTTTACCTTTATTTTCTAGATGGAGAAATGGGAGACTTTTTCTAAGGTCACATGGCCAGTAATTGTAGAATGGGGATTTAACTTCAGGCTTTTCTGACTCCATGGCACATTATAAACTCTTCATTTTACTCTATCATAAAGCCTATATATATATATATATATATATTATATAGGCAAAGATAGACAGTGAGAGAGAGAGACAGAGAGAAAGGTCTTCTTTCATTGGTTCACCCCCAAAATGGCCACCACAGCAGGTGTGCTGTGCTGATCCAAAGCCATGAGCCAGGTGCTTCCTCCTGCTCTCCCATGTGGGTGCAGGGCCCAAGGACTTGGAACATTCTCCACTGCCTTGCTGGGACACAGCAGAGAGCTGGACTGGAAGAGGAGCAACCAGGACAGACTCCAGCACCCCAACCGGGACTAGAACCTGGGGTACAGGTGCCGCAGGTGGAGGATTACCCTAGTGAGCCATGGCGCTGGCCATATATGTGTATATATATATATTATATATATATGTATATGTTTAAATACATGTAGGATGTCATTCTTAAGAATACAATGCATTTTTCTAAGTCTATAAATAGCACTTTTTAATGCTTATTATTATGAGACTATATGTCTGAAAGCTTTTAGATATGTCATTGCACTTAGAGTAACACATAAATATAATAATACTATTTTTCTAGCACATGCTATTTGATGGACATTGTCTTGAGGCAAGTGCTTTCCATTTATAACTTACACTAATTTTACTAAGTAGTTAGTATGATTGTCATTTCTATTTTACAGATGAAGAAACTGAAGTCTAGAAAAGTGTAGCAACTTAACCAAGGTCAATCCTGTTGCAAATGGAGGGCCTGATGGAAGGCAATTACTTAAAATGTAGGGAGCTAAGTCTGTTTTTTGATTTAGAACCCAGAATTTCTTCAGGAATGTAGACACATAGAGAGGGTGTTTTTCAAATTGCGGGGGTAATTTAGAAATATCAGATCAAGCTGGGCAATAAATTTTTAGAAGGCAGGAGCTGGGTCTGTCTGTCTGATCACTTTGTCCCCAGCCAGCATAGTTTCAGGTACAGTGGGACCTCCAACACATCTATAACAAGTCCTTTACTTCTTTAAATAAAACCAGTGTTTCCTCCATCCCATGGGCATTGAGTTTGGAGAACTCATTGCTTTCAACTGAGGTTCTTCCCTAAAGATCATGCTAAAGCATCTAGCAGCAGGGTGAAGAAAGGAGTTGAAAAGTTATTGGGAATGTTTAATCTGCACAAGCTCTGAACCTGGGAGACATGCAAAAATGAGCACTTACTCCTAGCTTAGAAATTGAGGTTTAAACCAGCTTTTGACTAAGAACCAGAGGTAGCATGTAATATATTCTTTGTGGGAAGAAAAATATTGCTCTTTGAATGAAACAAGAACAAGGGCCAGGGCAGTGTCATTCTGATAAAGCAGATCCTTAGGAGGAGGGGAATCCTGGGATACACCAGTGGGCCATTTCTTTATTATAAATATTCCCACCCTAGACTGATTTCAAGCTCTGAATGTGATCTCTAAGAACAGATTTGCAAACAGTGACTCCAAATCTACTATGGAGAACCCAAATGAGCCATGTTCAGACACTGCTAAAAGTAGGTACAAGAGAGCAATAAAATAAAGGCATGTGACATGTCATAATCAATTGTGATATAAATGATGAATATGATGTGATTGTGATATCATAAATCCATTATGATGTCATAAATCAATATTGCGATGCTTGTAAAAACCATTGTTAGTATATCACTTCCATCTCATAATCAATTAAGACATAATCATTTCATAATCAATTGTGATGTTGTAAATATCCTTGTGACATCATAATCAACAAAGATATGATAAACCACCATTTTTATATTGAAAACCTGCCATTATGATCTCATGATCACTTGAAAATACATAAAAAGTCTTGTGGTGTCATAAGTCTATCATTATGAAGTCATAATTGTGATTTCATAAACTACTGGGGCCAGCGCTGTAGCATAGCAGGTAAAGCCATTGCCTGTAGTGCCAGCATTCATATGGGCACTGGTTTGAGTCTTGGCTGCTCCACTTCTGATCCAGCTCTCTGCTATAGCCTGGGAAAGCAGAAGATGGTCCAAGTCCTTGGGCCCCTGCACCCATGTAGGAGACCCAGAAGAAGCTCCTGGCTCCTGGCTTCAGATTGGCACAGCTCCAGCCATTGAGACCAATTGGGGAGTGAACCAGTGGGTGGAAGACCTCTCTCATGCTCTCTGCCTCTCCTCTCTCTGTGTAACTGACTTTCAAATAAATGAATGAATCTTAAAAAAAAAGAAGTAAAACACCATTGTGATATTATATTCAACTGTTATGGCATAAAATCCATTTTGAGTCCATAAACTGATATTTTGATACCATTAACCAACATGGTGATGTCATAAACCTACTGCTACGATGTCACAATCAAGTTTAAAATCACAAACACACTATTGCATCAGAAACCCACAATTGTTATATCACAACCAATTGTGATGCATAACCCACTCTTGTGATGGCATAATCAGTTGGCATGTCATAAAACCACCAGTATGAATTTATAGCCAGTTGTGATTCCATGAGAGACATAGAGACATCGTATACAAGTATAGTGGTGCAATTAATATACTATTGTGATGTCATTAACCAATAATTCTGTAGTAATAAAACTGTCATGATATTATGACTGTGATGTCAAAAATCACTGATTTAAAAAAATATTCTGATATCATAAAACATTGTGATGTTGTAAGCTATCATTGTTAAGTCTGAATCAATTGTTATACAAATACCCTTCTGGTATTATACTCAATTGTGATTTAATAAACCATGATTGTGATATAAATCAACCATTGTGAATACATAATCACTGTGAGGTCACCCAAAGTATTGTGGCATCATAATCACACTATTGAGTCATTATAATCATTTTTATGTCATAAATTATAATTATGATGTTATAATAAATTGTGTTGTCATATAGACATGATGTCATAAACTATATTGTGAATTCATTATACCACTGTGAGGCAATAATTTTATCATTAGACATCATAGTCAAAAATAGTGTCATATATTAACATGGTTATGTCATAAATCAACATTGTATGGCAGAATTAATTGTGAATTTATTAACCAGCACTGTGATGTAATAATCAATTGTGATATCAGGAAACAATTATGATGCCAAATATTCTGATGCCATGAAGTACTATAATGATGTCATAACCATCATTAACCATTGTGCTGTCATAATAAATTCCAAAGTTACAAATCTGTTATTGTGACCCAATTGTGATGTCATAGACTTCCATTATGATGTCATAAAGCTGCCATTATGGTGTTATGGACTGTGATGGCATAAAAACCATTGAGAGGTCAAAATCAATTATGACTATACAAAAACATTGTGACATCATAAGCTACCATTACTATGTTACAATCAATTGTGATAGACTAAAAAATTTATGTGATGTCACAATCAGTTCAGATGTGATAAACCATAATTGTGCTATCAAAAACTACAGTTGTTCTGTCATAATCAATTGTGAAATTATAAGTCAAATGTTACACCATAAACCTATCATTATGATGTCATAATGGTGATGTCATAAACTACCAACAGGATGCTATAATCAATTATATTATCACAAAAATCTTTTCAATTTCAAAAATCAACATTATGACATGAAAACCATGGTGATGCCATTGATGTCAAAATTTTAATGTCACCATAACGATTGCCATGACAAAAAACAATACTGTGATATCATAATTCACACTTGTGATGTAATATATGCCACAATCAATTGCAGATGCATTAAAATTGTTACATCATAATCTATAATGTAATCAACCACCATTGTGATTTCATAGTTAATTGTGATGTCATAAAACTATTTTGTTGTCATAAAGCAACCATAACTATGTGATAATCAGTTTTCATCTCATAAATCACCATTAGGATTTTTAAATCAATTGTGACATCATCTTAAATAACTATTATCTTGAAGTCTGTTGCAATGTCATAAAAATCATTTTTATGGGGCTGGCACTGTGGTACAGCAGGTTAAAGCCACCACCTGCAGTGCTGGCATCCCATATGGAAACCGGATCTAGTCCCAGCTGCTCCACTTCTGATCCAGCTCTCTGCTATGGCCTGGGATAGCAGTGGAAGATGGCCCAAGTTGTGGGGCCCCTACACCCACATAGGAGACCCGGAGGAAGCTCCTGGCTCCTGGCTTCGGATTGACGCAGCTCTGGCTGTTGCAGCCATCTGGGAAATGAACCAGCACATGGAAGACCTCTTTGTCTCTAACTCTCTGTGTAACTCTTTCTTTTTTTTTCCACAGGCAGAGTGGACAGTGAGAGAGAGACAGAGAGAAAGGTCTTCCTTTCCATTGGTTCACCCCCAATGGCTGCTGCAGCCAGCTCACCACGCTGATCCAAAGCCAGGAGCCAGGTGCTTCTCCAAGTGTCCTATGTGGGTGCAGGACCCAAGGACTTGGGCCAACCTCCGCTGCACTCCTGGACCACAGCAGAGAGCTGGACTAGAAGAGGAGCAACTGGGACATAATCCAGCACCCCAACTGGGACTAGAACCTGGTGTGCCGGTGCCGCAGGTGGAGGATTAGCCTATTGAGCCATGGCACCGGCCAACTCTGTCTTTCAAATAAATAATATAAATCTTAAAAAATCCATTGTAATATGATAAAGCTACCATTGTTATATCACAATAGTTTGTGATGTAAAGACCCCTTGATGTCATAATTTATTGGGATGTAACAAACAACCATTGTGATATCATAAGCCTAATATTGCAATGTCATTATCAATTTTGATGTCATAAACACCATTGTGATGTCAAAATCTATTGTGATTTGAAATCATGTTGATTTCAAAATCAATTGCCAAGTAAAAAACCCTTGGTGTATCATAATCTTACATTTTGTGGTAGATTTGGATGCCATAATCAATTGTGATGTTATAAGCCACTATTATATTATATTCCATTCTGATATCAAAAACCCCATTGTGATTTCATAGACCAATGTTAAGATGACATAAAATAAAGCTACCATTGCTATTTATTAATCAAGTCTGAGGTTGAAAAACTCTTGTGATATCATAATCAACTGAAATGTCATAAACCACAATTGTCATATCATAAAATTATCATTTCAATGTCATGATCAATTGTGAAATCATAAAAAAATCACTGGCATTATAAACATGCCATTATAGAGTCATAATCACTTACTATGTCATAATCCACCATTCTGATGACAAAAAACATGACTATAAGTTTACTATGGTGATGTCATAATGATCAGGGAATTGTAAAAACAGTTGTGGTGTCATAAACTACCACTGTGTTGTAATAATGAATTTTGATATCATGAAAACTATAGTTGTATCATAAATATCATTGTGATGTTATAAAACTACCAATGTGATCTCATAATCAACTGCACAGTCATTGAATCATTTGGGTTATAATAAACTGACCATTGTGACATCATAACAAACTATATTATGAACCTCCATGCAGTATTGGAATCAATCAATTATGAGGCCAAAAAACTATTATTATGTCATAAACCAATATTGTGATGCCATGAATATCCTCATGTCATAATAAATTTTCATGTCACTAACCACTACCATCATGCTGTAGTCAACTGATATCATGAAAATTATTGTGCTTAACTCTATTGTGATACGTAAAATCTGTAATTTTATAAAATTATAAATGTTATAACATAATCAATTGTGACATAATCAAAACCCTTGTGATATTACAATCAATCAGAATTTGATAAACCACCATTGTGATATCACAAAGCAACCACTGTGATGTCATAATCAACTGTCAAGTCATAAAAGCCATTGTGAAATTATAAATCCACTGTTGTGCCATCCTAATCAATTAAGGTGTCATAAGCTACCATTGTGATACCATAATCAGTAGTGATGTCATAAAACACCTATGATTTCCTAGATCAGTATTGTGATGGCATAAAATATTGTGCTGTAACAAACTTACATTTGTTGTGTCATAATCAATTGTGATGTCATAGAATACTTATCATGATATAAACCAACTATTCTGATGTCATAAAACTACCATTGTGGCATTATGATCAATTATGATGTCATAAACAACCCTAGTGATGTCATGATGACCATGTGATCTCATAAAGCTACCACTGTGGTGGCATAACTAATTGTGAATTCTGAAATAATTGGCACATCAAACACTTATCATTATGACATCATAATTGTGATCCCATAAACTAACCATTATGATGTCATATTCAATTATGAATTCATAAAAACCACTGTCATATCATAAACCTATAATTATGATGTCTCAGTCAATTACTATGTCATAAGCAAGTATTGTGAAGACATGAATTGTGATGTCAGAAGCTACAATATTGATGTTATAATCAATTCTGATATTATCAAAACTATTTTGATGTCAGATACTGATGTGCTGCAATAAATATGTAATAGTGATGTCATAGGTCAAACATTGTATAGTCATGATGAAATATTGAAACAATAAAAATCATTGTGATGTCATAAAACGGCCATTGTGAGGTAATAATCACAACATGTTGTAAATGACATAAAGCTATCATTGTTATGTCTTAACAAATTGTTTTCAGAAAAATTCTTGTAATTTCCTAATCAACCACACTGTTATATCATACACTTACAATTTGCTTTCATAATCAGTTAACTAATAAAACCATTGTGATGTCATACATCTACCAATATGAAGCCATAATCAGTTTGTGATATCATAAGCAATTGTTATTCTGTATAAACCATTGTGATGCTGCATAAATTGTGATGTTATAAACCACCATTATCATGTTATATCCAGCTGTGATGTCATAAAATCTATTGTGATCCTGTTAACCAATATTGCAATGGCATAACGTACCATTGTGTTGTCATAAATGTTCCATTGTTATGTCATAATCAATTGTGATGTCATAAAATGCCAAAAATTCAACTAGGATATGATAAACTACCATTGTGATGTAATTATTTATATTGAAGTCTTAAAAACCACTGTGATGTTATCAGCCTATCATTCTGACATTATAATCAATTCTGATGTCAATAAAACATTATGATGTTATAAAGCTACCATTGTGATGCCATAGTCAGTTCTGTACTCATAGAAACCATTGTGAAGTCAGAAATCTACTTTTTAAAAGTTATAATCAAGTATGATGTGGTAAACTGTCATTGTGATATGATAATCAATTGTAATATTACAAAAACCACTGTTTTGCTATAAATCAATGTTATGATGCAATAAACTGGCAATTGTTATGTCACTAACCAACCATTGTGATGTGATAATCAACTATGAAGTTAAAAATATCATTGAAATCATAAACCTAGCATTGTGATGTCATAACCATGATTCCATAGACCACCATTGTGATGTCATATTAAATTGTGATGTCATGAAAGTCACTGTCATGACAATATTGTGATTTATACCATGATACATATATAATTGTGATTTCATAAAGATGCAAATGTTGTTAATTGAACTTTGAAGCCATAAATGCCATTGTGACATCATGAATATGCCATTGTGATGTAATAATTGTGACATCATAAACTATCATTGTGATGTTATAAACTTCCACTGTGATGCCATAAAACTATTATGGTGTTATAACCAATTATGTTATAAAAAATGTGAAATCAAAATCTATTGTGAATCTCTAAACTTTGTGATGCCCTATGCTACCATTGTTTTCTCATAATCAATTGTGATGTCCTAGAAACCCTGTTGATATAATAATCAAATGAAATGTGATAAACTACCATTGTGATATCTTAAATTTTTAAAAAGTTACCAGGGGTGTGATGTTACATTTTTGGGGAATTTGCATATGAGCATAAATTTTAAGGAACATAACAACAGCAATGTTCCAGAAAACTTGAGTGTAAATCATATTTAAAATAACATACAATTTTGAAAGCTATCAGGGGTTTCTGGATCTTTCAATGGCCACCTGTAGCAGATCTTTTCATACAATGAACATCTGTTTGCAATATAAGTGACATCTAATTTATCTCCTGAATGAGTTTCCTTTAACTTAAAGCTATCCCAAAGCAATATATCCTTATATGTACCTAAGAATATCCTAGGAAGGAGTGTGTCTTTGTGAATCCCTAAACTAAATGGGCAACATGTCTCTGGGTCCCCAAACAGTACAGTCTATGACTACTTGAGTTATAAGATTCAAGCTGACCAGCAAGTGTATTTCTGGATGTCATGCTTTTACAATTCAGAATGCTTGGGGTGAGGTTCTGAAATCTGCCTATTGGACCATTTCTGTGTGTGGGTCCTAAGCGCACTAAAGTTTGAAAATCACTATCCTTAAAGATTTTCGTGCCCTGTCTCATTATTTATCAACATTGATCTATATGAAGTCATAGGTTGTCTTTCCCTATTGCCAAGATAGTAGCATTATTTCAGAACCATGGCAGTAAAAGTACCTCATGCAATGCAATTCTCCCAAAGTCTGTGGAATATGCCTGCCTTTTGAAATGAGAGCTGTAAAGAGACAAAAAACTTCTTCCCTTGTTTTAGGAGCTTGGTCTAACAAAGGCAATGAAATGAAAAAAGAAATGTGAAAATTCTATAATGGACATATCCAGTGCTTTGGGGGATCTGGAGCATCTTATTTTCTGAGTGAAACTGAGGCTTACCAGATCACTGCAATGAATGTTCCCATCCCATCTCACTCATTTTATTGCTAAAACAATGACTTCATATGCTGATGAGACCAGAGAGGAAGGTGCATGCATGGAGAGAGCAGAGGGGCAGGGGTTACTACATGGTATGTGAAGATATGAATGCCTTTCCTTCACCCTGGCTCCTCACAGAAACACTAGAGGCCCATCTTCAGCACTGTGGAAGCAGGGTGTAGGTGCTGATTCTGCCTAGAGGACTCAAGAGAAACTCTAGGAAGGTGGGATTTGGATGAGATTCTGAAAGATGACCAGGAGTTTCTGAATGCACAAGAGAGGGGTGCTCCAGGGAAAGTGGATGGTGTGAGTGCTTGGGTATGGAGAAATAAATCCATGGTGCAACCAAAGAATGGTGAGAGTTCATTTGTCCTGTTATAGAATTAAGGCACAGAGTACTTCATTCAACTTATTTCACACAAAACAGTACTGTGGAATGCTAAAAAGGTAATGATATTTTGGAGAGATGGGAAAATAGTGAAGCAAATGTTTGAGACATGTATGCCAATTTAGTGTCTATCACAACTATTCAACTCTGGTCTCAGGGATAATAGACAATGAATGGGTGGTCATATGTCAATTAAACATTTTTTAAATATTTTATTTATTTATTTGAGTGGCAGAGTTACAGAAAAAGACAGGGAGAGATAGAGGGAAAGGTCTTCCTTCCACTGATTCACTCCCCAAATGACTGCAATGGCCAGAGCTGTGCCAATCTGAAGCCAGGAGCCAGGAGCTTCTTCTGGGTCTTCCATATGGGTGCATGGGCCCAAGTACTTGGACCATCCTCTGCTGCTCTACTAGGCCATAGCAGAGAGCTGGATTGGAAGAGGAGCAGCCAGGATTAGAACTTTGGCCCATATGGGATTAAAGTGCCACAGCACTTGCCTCAACCAATAAAACCTTATGATCATTCAAGTTTGTTTCATATAATTTCCATTGATTATGAAATAATATTATTCTTTTTGTTTTTTCAGCCATCAAAATTGTCAAACAGTTCTTTTAAAATCTATTAATTTGAGCTGATATATTGCACCAGGTTAAACGTGTCCTGCAATGCCAGGGTTATATATGACATCTATTTTGAGAGCAGTTGCTTCATTTCCACTCAGCTCCTTCATAAGGCATCTGCAAAAAGATTGGAGGATGGACCAAATATTTGGGTCCATATTACTCTCACATGGAAACCCAGATAGTGTTCCAGGCTTTGGCCTGGCCCAGCTCTGGCTTCTATGGTCATTTAGGGGAATGAATCAGTGGATAGAAGATTCTATCCCTTTCTCTTTTTCTCCCTGCTTTCCTTCTATTCCTCTCTCCCAGTCTCCCTCTCTCCTTTTCCCTATCTTTATGTGTGTGTGTGTGTGTGTGTATGTGTAACTCCCTCTATCTGTAACTCTACCTTTCAAATAAATAAATAAATCTTTAAAAATATAATAAAATGATTATTTATTATTTGGAAAGGCAGCAAAAAATTGAATAACATAAATTATGTCTAACCTCAAGTGGAGACAGAGGTACTTGTCTACAGCCAAGCACATTGGTCTTTTTTAGTAAAGCATAATATTCATATGAAGTGGGATCAATAGAACTACATCTATCCTCATATCAGGTCATTTGGAGGGCAATTTCATCACTAAGTTATTTGAAAAACTATCTTTTCAGGGATTTAACCATTAATTTACTTTCATTTTATTTGAGAGAGGAAGAGAGAGAGAGAGAGAGACAGAGATTTACAGATACCTTCCATCTTCTGCTTCAGTCCTGACTACCCATCACAGCTGGGAATGGGCTGAGCTAAGATGAAGCCAGGAACTGGAACTCACTGAGTCTCATAAGTGTATGGCAGGGAGCCAAGCACTTAATCCATCACCTGCCACATGTTAGTAGGAAGCTGGAACTGAAGGCAGGATTGAGCTCAGGAATTCTGCGTATGGGCTGTGGGTTCCCAAGTGACATCTTAACTATTGTGTCAGAGCCTCACATTTTCAGGGTCTTTTAGATTTGAATTCATGGACAAGGGATTATGAGCCTGGAACAGGACTATCAGTATGCTCTTCCTTGATTTATGTAATCAAACAAATAACTGCAGTTACAATGTCTTCTTGATCTATCTCCAACTTTAGTTGTAACACTGACATGTTTAAAGATACAAGTATTGGCATATTAACTGCATAGGGCATTTATTGTTTTGCTCTGTTTCGGCTTTAATGCTGAGCTTTAGCTTAGATTATTTTTGAAATAACATTTTTCTGACAACCTTTGCCATCTTTGTACTTTTAACCTGTTGCTATTACTACTGTTACATTAATCTCTTATTCAAACTTCATTTTCATGTTTTGAATCTAGAAAAGAAAGAAGAAACTGAAGCTGCACCACAGCAATTATATTTGCAGAAGAAGATACAGAAGTAAGAATCATGAAGGATTAAAATAGAACGTTTCTCAGTGGTAGGGCTATGAATGTCTTATTTCTTCTGCTTATTTGCATTTTCCTTTTCCCTAATATACACACATAATATTATTGTTTAAATCAGTAGAAGTTTTAGGATAGAAATAATGGTTTCTTCATTTTAAAATACTTTACTTCACCATATAAATAATGAATATTCACAATTCACTTGGGCACATTTTCTTTTTTTTTTTTTTTCATTTTGACAGGCAGAGTGGACAGTGAGAGAGAGAGAGAAAGGTCTTCCTTTGTCATTGGTTCACCCTCCAATGGCCACTGTGGCTGGCATGCTGTGGCCGGCGCACCATGCTGATCTGAAGCCAGGAGCCAGGTGCTTCTACTGGTCTCCCATGCAGGTGCAGGGCCCAAGCACTTGGCCCATCCTCCACTGCACTTCTGGGCCACAGCGGAGAGCTGGACTGGAAGAAGTGCAACCAGGACAGAATCCGACACCCTGACCGGGACTAGAACCCGGTGTGCCGGTGCCACAGGTGGAGGATTAGCCTATTGAGCCACGCACCAGCAGGCACATTTTCTAAAGGTTACTAACTGGAGAAGAGAAAAAAAATTTTCAATATTAGACGTCAAATAAATTAGATTCAATAAAATAAAAGCAAATTCTTAAATTTGAATTCTTTTATCTCACATTTATAAAAGGTGCCTATTTTCATTTCCTTCTTTAAGTTTAAATGTTTGTATAATATTAAATGGAACATAAGTTTACATGTGGATGAAATAAAATAAAATACAGATATTGCTGAGAAGGGCATCAGCAAACAAATCAGTAATGTCAAAGCAATAGGCAGACAGGAAAGGACTAAGATGAAGGACTAAGATGGATTTTTAAAGCATAACACATAATGTCGAGATGCTTCAAAATTAAGGTTTTAAATAATGGCTAATTGTCATATTTTCATTGAGAATATGTTGGTATAAATTCTGAATGAGGGAATATGGTACATGGAGTGAGATGTGTAAAAGAGACTAGAGTGGAAAACAAGGATAACACATACCTGGATTGAGGAAATATATCCATAAATATTTAGAGTAAAAATTGTCAGTACCTACTATAGAATGAATTTATATTAAAGAAAAATGCAGAAGGAGCCAGAGTTGTAGTGAAAAGGATTAAACAGCCAAGTTAATGCCATCCTCACTTTTGGGTGCCAATTCAAGACCTAAGTGATCCACTTCTAGTACAGCTCCCTGCTCATGCACCTGAGAAAACAGCAGAAGATGGACTAATTGCTTGGACCCCTGACCCAAGGTAGCAGATCCAGAAAAAGCCCTAGTCTCCTGGCTTTGGCCTGGTACATCCCTGGCCATTAGAGCCACTTGGGGAATGCACCAGTGGATGGAAGATCTGTGTCTCTTCAATATCCCTCAGTAACTCTGTCTTTCAAATAAAATTTGAAAAGAAAAAATCTAAGAAAAGAAAAATACTATATATGAGTCCTTGGAAAACTAGCATCTGATCATTATTTTATGAATCTTCCCAATAACAAAACTGAAATGATCTCCATGAGCTGTGTAAATTACTTATGATTGCTTTTATTTTTCTTTTCACACCTTCCTGTGTTAAGGAGATGCATTTAGGTATTTGATTTTAAGTATTCTGTGTCTTTGGTTTTAAATGTCCTGCTTTTTGGATCTCCTAAACTCAAGAAGAAATAAGAGAAACCAGTCTTTGGATAGTTCAATAATTTCAGATTTATGGCTTATAGTCACTATTCTAGAAGGCAATTGAAAACACCTATAAAATTATTCATTCCACAGGTAGTAAGAGAAGGGATAAGAAAGATGAAAAATATCCTATGGTTTATTATTTTGATGAAGACAATATGATTGACTAAGGATGCTACATTAAGCAGAACACAGAAGGTGCAATTGGTAAATGGAGAGCTCTAGAACTAAAATGGATTATATTTTTATTTTGAAGTAATATTTTACTTTCAATATTTCTTATGAACTATTATTAATTAAGTACAGTGATAGACTGTGTAGATACAGCTTTGAAGATATTATATAAGAATTGTTTGGAGCCGGAGCTGTGGCACAGCGGGTTAATGCCCTGGCCTGAAGCGCCGGCATCCCATAAGGGTGCCGATTCTAATCTCGGCTGCTCCTATTCCAACCCAGCTCTCTGCTGCTATGGCCTGGGAAAGCAGTAGAAATGGCCCAAAGCCTTTGGCCTCTGCACTTGTGTGGGAGAACTGGAAGAAGATCCTGGCTTCAGATTGGCGCAGCTCTGTCCATTGCAGCCAATTGGGGAGTGAATCAGTGGATGGGAGATCTCTCTCCCTCTCTCTCTCTGCCTCTCCTCTCTCTGTGTAACTCTGCCTTTCAAATAAACAAATAAATCTCTTTCGTTTTGACAGTGAGAGAGAGAGACAGAGAGAAAGGTCTTCCTTCCATTGGTTCACCCCCCAAAATGGTCACTACAGCTGGTGCACTGTGCCAATCCGAAGCCAGGAGCCAGCTGCTTTCTCCTGGTCTCTCATGCAGGTGAAGGGGCCCAAGTACGTGGGCCATCCTCCACTGCCTTCTTTGGCCACAGCAGAGAGCTGGACTGGGAGAGGAGCAACCAGGACTAGAACCCAGTGTCCATATGGAATGTCAGCACCACAGGTGGAGGATTAGCCAAGTGAGCCACAGCTCCAGACCCTGGATTTCCTCTTTTGAAAAATATCTGTTCAAGTCCTTGGCCCATCTCTTAACTGGGTTGTTTATTTTGTTACAGTGGAGTTTCTGGATCTCTTTGTAGATTATAGTTATTTATCCTTCATCAGTTGCATAATTTGCAAATATTTTCTCCCATTCTGTCGGTTGCCTCTTCATTTTCTTGACTGTTTCTTTTAAAGTACAGAAACTTCTCAATTTGATGTAATCCCAATTATTAATTCTGGCTTTGACTGCCTGTGCCTCTGGGTTTTTTCCAAGAAATCTTTGCCTCTGCCAATATCCTGCAGGGTTTCTCCAATGTTCTCTAATAATTTGATTGTGTAGGGATATAGATTTAGATATTTAATCCATGTTGAGTGCATTATTGTGTAAGAGGTAATGTAGGGGTTTTACTTCATACTTCTGCATGTTGAAATCCAGTTTTCCCAGCACCATTTGTTGAATAGACTGTCCCTGCTCCAGGGACTGGTCTTAGCTTCTTGATCAAATATAAGCTGGTTATAGATGTTTGTATTAATTTCTGGTGTTTCTGTTGTGTTCTATTGGTCTATCATTTGTTTTTGTACCAGTTTCAGGCTGTTTTGATTATAACTGCCCTGTAGTATGTCTTGAAATCTGGTATTGTGATGCCTCTGGCTTTGTTTTTGTTGTATATGATTCACTTCACTATTCTAAGTCTCCAGTGCCTCCATATGAATATCAGCATCATTTTTTTCTAGATCTGAGAAGAATGCCTTTGGTATTTTGAATGGTATCTCACTGACTCTGTAAATTGGTTTTGGAAGAATGTGCATTTTGATGATATTGATTCTTCCAAGTCATGAACATGGAAGATTTTTCCATTACTTGTATCTTCTTCTACTTCTTTCTTTAATGTTTTATAACTCTCATCATAGAAATCTTTAACATCTTTTGATGGTGTTGTGAAATTTCATGTCTGTTTAAAACTCTACCAGGCAGCCAGTGCTGCAGCTCAGGCTAATCCTCCACCTTGCGGCGCTGGCATACTGGGTTCTAGTCCCGGTTGGGGTGCCAGATTCTGTCCCGGTTGCCCCTCTTCCAGGCCAGCTCTCTGCTGTGGCCTGGGAGTGCAGTGGAGGATGGCCGAAGTCCTTGGGCCCTGCACCCCATGGGAGACCAGGATGAGCACCTGGCTCCTGGCTTCGGATCAGCGTGGTGCACCGGCCACGGCGGCCATTGCAGGGTGAACCAATGGCAAAAGGAAGACCTTTCTCTCTGTCTCTCCCTCTCACTGTCCACTCTGCCTGTCGAAAAAGAAAAAAAAAACTCTACCAGGCATTTTCAAGAGAATTATAATAAATATGCAAAGAACATTTAACAATGGTAACACCCCCACCCCCCGCCCCCGAGTGTAACTTGAACTCCAGGAATTGTGTGATCACAATTTAGGTTGATTATTTTGAAACCTATGTAAGGTTTGTGGGTACCACAACACCATTAACTCAGTTGGTTAATCATGATTTCTGTAATGGGTATGGAAATGCAAAAATGTGTATGCTTGTATTTAACTTTTTCAGATATAATATTTACAAAATATACATGAAACAACTCACTTAAAGAAGCTCATTGGTATTTGCAATTGGTTTTAATAGTATGAAGGAATCCTAAAGTCCAAAGTTTCAGAATCATTTTTTATAAAACTAACTCTAGGGCCTGTCCATGGGGGTGTTAGAAGTATGTATCACAGCTTCCTACTCGAGTCAGTTGGAGCCAGAGCATGAGCCTGAGTATGAATGGAGCCTCCAGCTAATGCCGGGATGAGTGGAATATATTCTGAGTGGGTGGTAGTGAAGCAGCCATGTAACAGTGTGTAAGCCTGGACCCATCATGAGACATGGCCATGGCTAACACTAAAGATGATGACTGTCAATCAGAGCTGGACTAGAAATAGGTAGTGGATCAACCCAAGGGCAAGCTAGACCTGGCCTCTTCCAGTGACCCCCCAATTCTCCCATCCCTTCCTGTGGCAGCAGTGTGGGCAAAGATCTCTGGAGCTGTACTTAGACACTGTGGGGTAGGGCAGGCATGCTACAGAGGCTGAGGCTGGAGAGTAGGTGGTAGTTCACCTGGGGAACAAAGCCTTTTTCCACATGGCAATGGAGCACCTGGTCGTGCATTTTCAAAACATCTTTGACCTACCCAAATGGAGGACTGTTTCCTGCCTCATATTCAGTGAGCTCTATTTAGCCTTTTCAGGCAGTTTGACTTGTTTCTCCCTCTCCAATTAATCCTCAACTCCCCATTAATGAGATCTTACCGTGAGGTAGACTATCAATTATCTATCCTTAATTCATTACAAAAATTAATATTATACAAAGCATATTATACAAAGCAGTTTCTTCTAAGCCACTGAATTTAAGATTTTCTAAATGCTAAGATACATTTTCATTACCAATGCTATTTTGCAGGCCCAACATTCCCATAACTTCTAGTTTTCATGAAATGCACCTCACAATCCTGATCCCCCACATATACACCAAAAATATTGGCCCTCTGAGAATAATCATCCCTTGAGCTCAACATGTATTAGAACCCATTTCTTCCTGAGAATGGCAATAACATAGTTTCCTAAGGAATCAAGAAGCCATTAGTCCTGATAAGTCTTCTCTGTGACTGTCCATGACAATTTGTTACTTGACAGAATTCCCACTCAGTGATAACTGTGCTGAGGCAAACAGAGTGGAGGATGGAAGAGGACCTATTAGAATACAATAATGAGTGTGGTGAATTAGCAAATGCTTAAGTCTAAAAGAAATAGCAGCTATCTAGTTACAGTCAATTGTCATCCCCTGGGATTATGGATCCAGCATGGTCAGACCCCACTTATTTTTAAATATGTATTTATTTGGGGGCTGGTGCTGTGGTGCAGGAGGTTAAAGCCCTGGCCTGCAGTGCTGGCATCCCATATGGGCACCGGTTCTAGTCATGGCTGCTCCTCTTCCAATCCAACTCTCTGCTGTGGCCTTGGAAAGCAGTAGAAGATAGCCAGAGTGCTTGGGCCCCTGCATCCACGTGGGAGACCTGGAGGAAGCACCTGGATCCTGGCTTCAGATCAGCACAGCTCCAGCTGTTGTGGCCACTTGGGGAGTGAACCAGTGCATGGAAGACCTCTCTCTCTCTCTGTGTGTCTCTACCTCTCTTTGTAACTCTGTATTTCAAATAAATAAAATAAATCTTTTAAAAAAGATGTATTTATTTAAAAGGCAGTTACAGATACAAAAGTCAAGGCATGGAGGGAAAACTTTTATCCACTAGTTCTCTCCACAAATGTCTATAATAGTCTGGGCCTGGCCTGGCCAATGCCAGGAACAAAGAATTCCATCTGAGTCTCTCAGCTGCATGGCAGTGTCCCAAGTACTTGACCATCTTTGCTGTCCCCAAGAGTGTACACTAGCAGGAAGCTGGATCAGAATTAGAGGTGGTATTCCAAACCAAGCAATCTGATACAGGATGTGGAAGCCTCAAGTAACCACTTAATTCACTGAATCACAATATTCATCCTAAAACCCCATTGTTAAACCTGCAATTTAATATGAATGTTCCAATGTGTGAATGTGCAGGTAAAACTCAACATTTCTGCCAAACAAATAAAATAAATGGGTAGCTCATGGTTCTAGTATTTATTTAAATTTTATTTATGTATGTATTTTTTGGCAGGCAGTGTTAGACAGCGAGAGAGAGAGAGAGAGAGAGAGAGAGAGAGAGAGAGAGAAAGGTCTTCCTTTGCCGTTGGTTCACCCCCCAAATGGCCACCACAGCCAGCGTGCTGTGCCGATCCAAAGCCAGGAGTCAGGTGCTTCTCCCGGTCTCCCATGTGGGCACAGGGCCCAAGGACCTGGACCATCCTCCACTACCTTCCCGGGCCACAGCAGAGAGCTGGACTGGAAGAGGAGCAACCAGGACAGAACCGGCACCCCAACCAGGACTAGAACCCGGGGTCCTGGCGCTGCAGGTGGAGGATTAGCCTAGTGAGCCATGGCATCAGCTGATTCTAGTGTTTATTTGCTCATTATTTTTTAGTAAAAAGAACCAGCTAGGTAGATACTCAAAAGATATGAAATAATTCTATAGGAAAGATAACTGAACTCCCGTGTGTATTGTAGCACTGTTCACAATAGCAAGATATGGAATAAACCAAAATGTCTATCACCAGATGAATGCATAAAGAAAATATAGTATATATTCACAATGGAATATTATTTGATCATAAAAGGAATAAAATTCTGTCATTTTCAGCAAAATGGATGGACTTGGAAAACATGGTATTAATTAAATAGTTGAAACACACACAAAGACAAATACTACATTTTCTCTTACAGGTGTAGAATCTAAAAAACCAATCTTACACATAATAATGATGACTGTAGAATGCTAAGTATGTGTGGGAGATTAGAAGGAGACTGAATAATGGGCATCAAATCACAAGTTGAAAGAATATGTTCCTAGTGTTACCCAACAGAGTGGGGTGACAATAGTTCACAATAAACTACTAGATATTCTCTGAGCAAACAGAAGAGAGGTTATAATAGTCTGCAATCATAAAGTAAAGGAAAAAGTGAAAAAATGTTAGTATCTCTGATTTTACCAGTACACATGATTACCTTTGCTGAATTATCACATTATACCTCATAAATACATACAGTTATTACTGAAGGCATTTTAATTTTGTTTTTGACATGCAGAATGGACAGTGAGAGAGAGAGAGAAAGAGAGAGAGAGAAAGGTCTTCCTTTACCGTTGGTTCACCCTCAAATGGCTGCCATGGCTGGCATGCTGCAGCCGGCACAATGAGCTGATCCGAAGCCAGGAGCCAGGTGCTTCTCCTGGTCTCCCATGCGGGTGCAGGGCCCAAGCACTTGGCCCATCCTCCACTGCACTCCCGGGCCATAGCAGACAGCTGGCCTGGAAGAGGGGCAACCGGGACAGAATCCAGCACCCTGATTGGGACTAGAACCTGCTGTGCCAGTGCCACAGGTGAAGGATTAGCCTATTGAGCCACAGCACCAGCCTATTTTAATTTTTAAGATGGAAAAGCTAGGCCAGCACTGCGGCTCACTAGTCTAATCCTCTGCCTTGCGGCTCCAGCACACCAGGTTCTAGTCCTGGTCGGGGCGCCGGATTCTTTCCTGTTTGCCCCTCTTCCAGGCCAGCTCTCTGCTGTGGCTAGGGAGTGCAGTGGAGGATGGATGGCCCAAGTCCTCGGGCCCTGCACCCCATGGGAGACCAGGATAAGTACCTGGCTCCTGCCATCGGATCAGCGTGGTGCGCCAGCCGCGGTGGCCATTGGAGGGTGGACCAATGGCAAAGGAAGACCTTTCTCTCTGTCTCTCTCTCTCACTGTCCACTCTGCCTGTCAAAAAAAAAAAGATGGAAAAGATAACTTCATGTTCCCTTATTCTACCATGTCTCAAAAATAAATATAATTACAATAATTTTTAAAATATTATTCTAAAATCATTTTTACATATTTTATTTTTTATTTGAAAGGTAGAGTTATGTAAGGGTGTAACTAATTTTTCTTTGAATCTAGCAAGATCACAACCTTTAAAAATATTGCTTTGTAACTTGCTGAATTTATTTTGCAATTTATTTTAACAGGTTTCCAGGTAATCAGTACTCAATGAAACAGCAATGGGTAATTAGTACTTGTTTTAGATGAATGCAACTTTAATTTCAATTAAATTCAGATAAAAATATATCAGCATCCTAAGTCATTTAGGTGTAACTGCTAATTTAAATTGGGTAAAACTTTTGTATAAAAAACTATTCGGGTTAGTTTACAAACTGTCTATGAAAATAGTTCAACACTGTTTAAAGTAACTCAGGTTAAAATTTGATGCGTTACCTTAATCTTAATTTGAAGATTTTTAACAGTTTATCTCAAAATGTCAATCAAGTATGTTGGCAGATGAAAAACATCACAAGTATACTAATCTATTCCTCTTTGACATAGAATTAAAATCTGATCCTCTGTTAAAGCAATGTGTTAAAGCAATCTATTCTCTTGATGTCTGGTAAATCCTAATTGTTTAAAAACAGCTGAATTTTTATTAAGAGCTATGCGTTATTTAAATATGTGCTTATTTTCAAATATTTAAATAATTACCTTGTAACAATGATCAAATTTGGTCTATATTATGTCATGATGTTAAAGAATCTTATTTCAACCAGATATTTTGGATTTTGAGCCTTTTTGGCCTGTTGGTTCTCCTTGATGGCAGATCACTGTACAGAGCAGCCTTTAAAAGGCCTGCCACCTATCTCTACATAGCTTCTGAGAACCAACAGGCCAGTCCACTGCAGTGGCTTTCAATGTGGTAAGCCTGGTCTTCAGCAGAAGTCAGCTTGTAAAGAGCCCTGGCAGCTCTGCCAGCCAAGAGTTGGATCACTGGAAATGGACCTGCCTTGAAGTCGAAGGACGCCCAGGTCAGAGCCACAGATCTTATTGGCTCTAAGCTGAAAAGCCCTTCACTCAGCCCAGCTTCCAAAGTGACCACTGCAGCTGAGGAAATGGCCAAATAGGGTCAGTAACATTGCAGGCAGAACTGTAAATTTCCTGTTGGAGTTGCCACCTGCCTTTACCTGGCCAGCTTTCCTCCCAGACCAGCTAGGTAATGGAAGTCAACAGGGTGCCTTCCCCAAGGAGGTTCACACCTCCCTTAGGATATACCCTATGTGAAGAGATATAGGTCTGGGCCTAAAGCCCACCTGGTTATTATCAAACCCCTTCTGTCAGGTTCTATTTGCCTCTCAATCAGAAAATCTATGTGTAGCTTAGACAGCGCTTTTCTTAGCTCCCCTAATAATGACTCTGTCCTTTGTTGTAGACCCTGTCTAACCCACTTGGGCCTCATTCCTTTGTAACCATAGCCTCTACTCTACCACCAATGGCTCTACTCCCAACCTGTGCATACTGATGGTCCTCTCCCCCACTTAATGTTGTATGATTGTTCAGAATTTCTCTATAGACAAACCCCACTTCCTACAAAAGTTGAGTGGCCTTTCTCCCAGTTTTGGCTGGAATCAGCTGAAAGCACATCCTGTCCCCATAAGGGTCCAGAGACCTCTCCATTTCCTCTCTATGAAATCCTCTCATTACCTGGTTAATGCCACTCTTAGTATCATTGGTTGCTATTCTCACCCTGACTTGTATACTACAGTGTCTGTTTAAGTGTTTACAGCAGGTGATAATGGAATGAACCAAGGCATTCAACTACCAGTCAACCAAATGCTGTTACAGGAATATACTCGGCTCCCCACCCAGGAGACAGCAACTTGAGACATCGCCCCATGCTGTGAAGAGTACCTCATCACCCCATTTCAGTAGGAAGTAGCTCTAAAGACAGATTATTGTCCCTCTACCCCTCCTGGGCTTTTGGGACTAATGTAACCCCATACAAACCCTGCTTTATAAAAAGCAAAAGGGGGGAATGTTAGGAAACTGGTGTAGTTTTAGCCAGGTGGCCACATGGCCCAGCTACCTGAGCCAGGCTCCACCCCCATCCTAACGGGATTCACTGCTTCTGCTTCCCTGCCCACCCTCAAGCAAAGTTTTAAAAGAGCCTGTTCCTGAACACGTGCTCTCTTGGCTCTGCTCTCCTCTCTCCTCTTCTCTGCTCTATCTTCTCTCCTTGCTAGCTCCTCTCCTCTCTGTTTCTCTCTTATATTCTTTCTCTCTTTTTCCTTCACTGCCCCTTCACTCCGGTCTGTTGGGTGTTCCCCAATAAACCCTTTCCCTTACTCCAGTGTCCGGTGTGTTTTGCGAGGGCTAACATTAATGTATAACAACATATATTTAAAATTCAGTTGCATGAGTGATTATTTTTGAATTTTATTGCATCAAGTGTATTTAATCACATCATTTATTACATCACATATTAGAAGCAGGGGAAATGTGCAGAGACTAATTAGTTATCCAAGCTTCACAAGAAGTCTTTGTAGAGCCTGGTTTATGGAGGGGAAACCCCAAGCATCCCTGAATCCAGCAGCAATGGAGAAAGGCAAAAAGCACTGCATGGAAGAGAGCCCACCTGAGAAAAAGTAAACAACACACTGAGGGGGCTGTGACAGCAGCCTCTCTCACCTCCAATTAGGTCTTCTATCACCGTGTAGAAGAGTTTCATGGGGACCTGATGTAAGCTGTGATCACAGAGTTTGCTTGCATCATCTCGAGTCCAAAGGCCTCCAAATCAAGGTATCAGCTGGGAAGAACCTGAAGCAGGTGGTTGTGGACCTGTCAGAGCAAGATGAAGAAATGGCTGAATCAAAAAGGTATGGAAACCTGGGGCCTGGAGTCCAATCTTCAACAGCTGCTGCAGGGGTGATCTGTGAGGGAGGCCTCTGGGTGCTCGAGGGCCTTGTGGCTTCTGGATACAATCCATTCAACTGACCCGAAAGGTGCTGGAGCCCCAACCTGTAGTTACCAACAATGGCTCTGCTAAGGCCATGGTTCTCAAGTGCTTCCAAGTGAAGCTCAATGAAGTGGCACACCTGGTACAGCCCCACCCCACAGATGCCTGGATGCTGATGCACTGGCTCCAGAGGGTAGGGAGCAGAGCAGCATGTCATCCACTTAGAACCCTAAAACAGTGCTACCCCCTTCCTGGAGGCATGCTTGCAGGCTGTGAGTGAAGGAACACTGCTGTACCTGACCTGAACCAACATGATGGTGCTGGCAGGAGCAGCTGAGAGACCTGCTATAGCAAGTCCATGGCCATGGCTCTCAAGTGCTGGCCCTGCCACAAAATGTCCCTGAGGTTCATCCTGCATAACCTGAACCTCCAGGCCAGTATACTGCAGCCAGCACCCCTGGTGCCACTGCTCATGTAAGGGACAACTTCTATCAATGTGCGTTTGTTGGAGTGTTCACCAGCAATGTCAATGTCAAGCTCAAGGCCTGGGCATGCCAGCAGCACTGGTGTTCCAGTGCGTTGGTGTGGGCTTCTACCTTTAGTTCATCAGCAAGGCAACAGAAGCCCCTGACAGTTGGCTCATGTTCTCTGCAGTCTGTGGTCCCTCTGTGACCCTGACCACTGAGTATGAGCATTGTGGGCAGGAACACCAATTTGGAGGCCCCCTGTCAGAAGAGCCCCTCCACAAACTGGACTGTGTGGGCTGTGTCCTTGGGGCTGTGAGCACCAGTTCCAGACACTTTGGCACCTCAGAGCAGGTATGTAGCATCCTTGGCATTGTTACTGGGGAACTCCCAGATGATCCTCTCCACTACACACTGCATGGGCTAAACAGCACCCTCCTGTGTCAGCATGACCAGCCTCCTGCAGCTACACTCTGCCTTCCTCCACATGGGCTTCCCGTCTTGCTCTCACAAGCTGTAAGAACCTGGTCAGGATGGAGCCTCTGCCTTGTCTCTCTGGAACCTTCTGGGAGGAGTGTCTTGGAAAATGGGGTTGACAGAGACCAACCCTGTCTTGTGCATTCTCAGCCTGTAGCCCAAGCTGCAGGCCAACTTCACAATCAATCCAGCTTCCAGCAGCAAGGACTCCAGGCCAACAGGGAGGCCAACTGGGGTCCCAGGTCATACACCCAGTCAGGGGGCAAAACAGCAGGAGAAGCAATGGAGGACAGATGCAGCCTGTACCAGAATAAGCAGAAGGAGCCCCCAGAGGACCCCACACAGTAGGTGGCCAGGTTCAAGATGATTCCTCCACAAGAACATGTGTCCATGGGGACCAATGCTGCTATTCCTACAGCCCCCGCAGCCTGCAGCTTCCACTGATGTAGCCACCACTGGCTTCCCAGAGACTCCCTATCATAACCCTGGGCCTGGGGCCAACAGCATGCCAGGCACAGACTGTGCTGATAAAGAGATGAGGCCTTAAAAATTTAGAAGCAGATTAAATGTCAAGGATTAATTAAATAATATTATCAATTCAATAAAAAGGTTGATGTTCTTCATAATATGTTGATTTAATTAATTTTTAAATATCTAATGCAGGGGCCAGAGCTGTGGCATAGTGGGTAGAGCCATGTGCTGGCATCCCTTAAGGGCACTGGTTTGAATCCAGGCTGCTCCTCTTCTGATCCAGCTCTCTTCTTTGACCTGGGAGAGCAGTGGAGGATGGTCTAAGTCCTTGGGCTCCTGCACCCACATGGGAGACCTTGAAGAAGCTCCTGGCTCCTGGCTCCTGGCTCAGATAGGCCCCACTCCAGCTGTACTGCCATCTGGGGAGAAAAACAGCAGATGGAAGACCTATCTCTCTACCTCTGCCTCTATGTAACTCTGCCTTAGTAAGAAAGAAGGAAAGAAGGAAGGAAGGAAGGAAGGCTTTCTGAAAGTCATTTAATTGTAGTACGTGTGTTTATGAAGGAGGGGGTGCCTGTGTGGTATTTAAAAAAAAATCTAATGCCAGTGCTTCTATTTAACTCAGATCCATTTAATAGTAGGGAAAAAAGACTCAAAATTCACTTCTAATGAATGGTATCATGTTAATAATGTATCTTCCCCGGCTGCTCCAATTCTGATGCAGCTCTCTGCTGAGGTCTGTGAAAGCACTGGAAGATGGCCCAAGTCCCTGGGGCCCTGCACTCACAGGGGAGACCCTGAGGAGGCTCCTGGCTCCTAGCTCCTGGCTCCTGGCTTCTGGCTCCGGGCTTCGGATCGGCACAGCTCCAGCTGTTGCAGCTAATTGGGGAGTAGACCAGCAGATGGAAGACCTTTCTCTCTCTCTCTCTCTCTCTCTGCCTCTGCTTCTCTCTCTGTGTGTAACTCTGACTTTCAAATAAGAAATAATTTGTTTTAAATATAATATATCTTTCCAGAGTGGTTTCTAAATGCCTATCAGCAGGGCACAGGAATTTGTATGCATGAACTGTTTTTTTCTTCTGTATCCCTCCCTTCCTCCATCCTCTTTTCTTTCATTATAGATTAAACAATGCAGCATTGATACATGTATGCTTTGTTGCAATTTTTCACGAGTATGCAACATTCTTTGTAAAACAAATACAACGTGATCTGGTCACTTATTGATTGATTTTAGGTTTTCCACACATTTTAATGATGATCACAGACAACATGTAACCAGTATAGCAGTTTATAAATCAGCTACTGCTTTTGTAGGAAAGATTCCTACTTGATGGGTTACTAGTGAAGAATAATACACATTTTAAATTCCAATAGATACTCTCTAGATTTTCCATAAAATTTACACGAAGTTAAATATCTACCAGTAATGAATACCTTTACAAATGTCACTGATGTTATATATGAATGTTAGCCATCAAAAAACACACTGAACACTGGAATAAGGGAAAGGGTTTATTGGAGAACACCCAACAGACCGGAGTGAAGGGGCGGTGAAGGGAAAGAGAGAGAAAGAGTATAAGAGAGAGAGACAGAGGAGAGGAGATAGTGAGAAGATAGAGCAGAGAGAGGAGCCAAGAGAGAAGAACCAAGAGAGTGCAGGAGAGAAGGGCCAAGAGAGCAAGCCCTTTTAAAACTTTGCCTTTTAAAACTGTGCCCCAGGGCGGACAGGGAAGCAGGAGCAGTGAATCCCATTAGGATGGGGGTGGAGCTTGACCACAGAGGTTGGGCCATGTGGCCACCTGGCTAAACCTGGGCCAGTTTCCCAACAACTGACAGCAGCAAAGTTTTTGGTCTAGTAGTCAAATAAACCTCAAAATTTTAATTTACATTACCCTGACTGCTAGTAAGTTTCCACAGCTCCATTTTTTTCTCACTATAATGGTCCTCTTACGAATTAACTCTTTATATTCTATATCCATTTTCATTCAGGGATTCATTTTGTTTACATAAGTTCATGGAGGCTCTAATTTAATATAGTGTGAATATAATGTTTTCTTAAATACATGTCAGCATTGTCTCAGATGTTTTTAAATTTTGTTGAACAGAAGCCTTAAATATTTTATGTAATTTAATAGTCTTCATTTATGATTATTATATTATGGTCCTATACTAGATGAAAAATCTGACTACCAATTATCACTCTTGACTCTTGATATTATGTAATTATTTATTCATGTATATACATAATTCAGATTATCAAATATAAATTTAAAATTTTTATAATATATATTTGCTTTTATGTATGTTCTATACTTAAAGCCATTTTAGTGCCTATATTAGCTTCACATATGTTAAAACACAAAAATATGCTGCAGTTTATAAGTAACTTGACAGCTGTCTAGAGTTGGTCATTTTCTCATATTTCCTTGCTGCTTTTTAAGCCTCAAAAATCTTTTGAAAAAATTTATCTTCTATAGAATGCAGGCAATTCATGTTTTTCTGAAAATACTATAATTCTTTGCTAAACTCCTATTTATTGTTTAATGTTAATCCTTTTATATATGAAAGCAGAAAATTATGAAGGACAAAAGTACTATGTTGTTATAGGGACTCATGGTTTTCTTTTTGCTTGCTTGGGGGAATGAGCATCAGGACAAGGTTCAGGAGAGACCATATCACTGTACCCTGAGAACTAATGCAGCTCAGCAAATAAAACACTAAATGAACACGTGAGTATTCACTAGTGACAAAGTGTGTTTTCAAATTATAAAATCCATACAGTTTCGAATTTCACAAATGAAATATTTTAATATCATGGTAAATTATATTAACCAATTAATATAACTTATTTAAATAATTATTATTTATTTAAATAATTATTTAATAATTTAGATTAATTGAGATATGCAACAAGTTTTCTCCCATTTTTGGATGTACACTTCATGCTCACTTTTTCATTTAATAACAATTTTAAAGTATGATTACTCTAGATACTAGAGATATAATTTTATCATTTCTATGGAATGATTAATAAAAATTTTTAAATCAACAGTTTAATTAGGGGGCCACCATTGCAGTATTGCTAGTTAAGCTGCCACCAGTGACACTGGCATCTCATATCAACACTGGTTTGAGTTCTGGGTTTTCCACTTTTGATCCACTCCCCTGCTAATTCACCTGAGAAAGCATTGGAAGATGGACAAATTGCTTGGGATCCTGACACCTGTATGAAAGCCCTGGTTTGAGTGTGAAGCCCCTGGCTTAGGCCCCACCTGGTCCCATTCATTGTAGTCATTTTGGGAGTGAAATAGTGGATAGAAGATCTATTTTCCCCCACCCTCTATTCCCGTACCTCTTTGCCTTTCTCCCTCCATTCCTCACTTCCTCTTTCATCCCTCTTTACATTTGCCTTTCAAGTAAATAAAACATGTGGGTTTTTTGCAAGGTAGCAAGGTTTAATGAGGTAGAGCATCCATCAGGACAGATGGGACAGAATCTGAGGGAGAGTGCCCAGGCTATTAGATGGGGAAATGCAAAGTTACATGGTTTAATGGAGAGAATACACGTGACAGGGAAAAGTGGGCAGCTATTCAGGAATGTCTTAAACTTTTGGAATTGAAATTCAAGTTTTAAAAACTGTACCTAAGTTATCTTTTATAAATGATGGTTATGATTTCAAAAAATGTTCCACAAAAGGAATTTCTGTATTCCTCTTTCTTTTTTCACTAGTAACTTGGAACTTTTTATAAACATCCCCTGATGAATGACAACAAATTTGTCCAGTTTTGATCTTTGAATATGATTATTTATGACTGACAACAGTCAAATAAAAACATATTTATAAACTGAGCCAATTTAGCTTGATCCTTTACTGACTTCTAGTTTCATGGGCATTTTGTCCATATACAACTCACATCAACCATTAACTGAATTATTTTCCACTTAAAAATTATGGATACTGATTATAAACATAAGGTACAGTTTTGCTAATATGTAGGGGATTACAAAAGACAGGGAGAAAATTACAGGAGAAATAATTTACTTATTTACATCACCCCAGTGTTGTTTAAAGAATTAACACTTATAGTTAGTACTGCCTAATATGTATCCTGTGACATATATAAAACCACATTTCCTAAATGAGTTTCCAAATAATTTTATATGGAATTTAGAAAGTCAATTTCCAATGGTAATTTTAATAAGTACTCATAGCTTTTTAAAAGTGATATTATAGCATTCTATTTTCCAAAAACTCTTATAAAACTAATTTATCTCAAAAATATTGGATGTAAAGTTTGCATTTCAAACAATGAACTTCTCTTTTTCCAGAGCTATTCAATTCAGAATACAAAATATTACTGTTATTATTTAGAAAGCTGGATATCAAAATATCTTGAAAATGGTAAATTATGCCAATTTTATTTGTGTGGGTATGACGATTTCAACTTTGAAGATAAATACCAGTTGGTAAATACGCGTTAAATGATTCCACAGATATATAAGTGCATAGTAAAGTATTTTATTTCTTATCATTACAAACATAAAAATTCTGAAAAATGGTCAAAAATTCGATCAAAAATTTGGAAATGGCATTCAAATATTTCTCTCTCTCTCTCTCTTTTTTTTTTTTTTTTTTTTTTTTTTTTTTTTAGATCCGCGGTCTTTATCAACCAAGCTTGCCTGCAGGCCCTGCATTCTGCAGGCGGGGTCTGCGTGAGGCGGGCGCGGACACTTGTGGGGCCTAAACACGTGTGCACCAGCTGGACGGAGGGCAGGGTCTGCACGATCTGGATGGAGGACAGGGCCTGCGGGGTCACGACGCCAGGCCCAGCTTCTGCGGGGACCACTTGTGCCATCTGGGCCGGGGAGCGGCGGGGAGCCTGGCGGGGCAGCCATGGGGCCAGGCGGCGGCGGCGGGGCCAGTAGCTGCAGCGTGGCTACGCCTCCCCCGGCTCTACTGCTCTCCAACAGCTCGCCTGCGGGGGCGGTGCGTATGGTGAGAAGCTTCTGCCCGGGTGAGCTGGGGGCGAGGGTCTCAACCTCCTGCACGCACAGCCCAGTCTGCTCCCCATCCGCCTCGCTCAGCACCAGCACGCTCTGCAGCCCCTTGTCCGTTTGCAGCGTCTCGAAGAGGACGTCCTGCACCACCCCCGTGCCGGCCTCTGCGTCCCCACGCCTCCTCAGGGCCTGGGCACGTGAGCAGCTCCTCCGAGGCTCCACTCTGCACCACCAGCAGGTTGGGGACCTCAGTGGTCACGGTTGCCCCGCCGGAACCCGACTGCTGGTCCGCTGTGGGCTGGCTGCAGCTGGACCCCACTCACTTCCTGCGGCCCTACCTCCCCGCCCCCTACGTTCTACAGAACAATCAGGCTGTGCCCTCCGCACCAGCGTCCGCAACGCCCGCCCTCCCCCTGCCCCCCAGACCTCCGGACCTGGCAGCCACATGACTCCAGTCCCCTGACCGGCTTTCCCCACTGCCTGCTCACACGGCCTCCCGCGGCCGTCCCCGGCTCCAGCGCCGGCGGAGGGCAGCAGGATGAGCTTGGGGGGTGCGGGCGGAGCTGGGGGTCTGGGGGGCTGCAGGCTGCTGAGAATCAGCTGGAGGCCCTGGGCGGTCTGCACTAGGAGAAACGTCTGCGAGTTGGGGACTGCTAGGTCCGGGACCGCGCCCCCCACCCCCCACCCCCACCCCCACCTCGAGGGAGAGCGTGGCCTGGAGGTGAGCGAGCATGTGCATGTCCTCCGTGGCCAGCGGGGCCGAGGCGGTGGCCAGCGGGGCCGGGGCGGCGGCCAGCGGGGCAGGTGCGGGCCGGCCGCGGGGGCTGCGATGCAGGCCGCGCTGGCGGGGGCGTGCGTCCGCTTGTGCCGCTACAGGTAGGCGGCCATGACGAAGCCGCGGCCGCACAACGGGCGGGCAAAGGGCGATCGGCCTAGTGCGTGCTCTGGTGCTGCTGCGGGTTGGAGGTCTGGGCGAAGCTCTTGCCGCAGACGCCGCAGGCGTGGGGGCGCTTGCCCCTGTGCATGCGGCGGTGGCGCTGCAGGCACGACGTGTTACGAAGGCCTTGCCGCACTCCCCGCACGCGGTAGGGGCGCTCGCCCGAGCAACCATAGGTGGTACTGGTAGTGGGACGACCACTTGAAGGTGAGGCCGCACTGGCCACAGGTGAAGGCGCGCAGCCCCGTGTGCATGCGCTGGTGGAAGGCCAGCAGGGACGATCGCTTGAAGGCCTTGCCGCACTCGCCGCACTGGTAGGGCCGCTTGCCCATGTGGTTCCGCAGATGGTACCACAGCCCTAGGAGCCCTTGAAGGACTTGCCGCACTCGGCGCGCTTGTAAGGGCGCTCTGCAGAGGCCGGGCGGGGGCGGCGGGAACCAGCGGTTCCTGGGTGCAGGTGACCTCGGCGCCTCGGCCTGCGGGGGAGGGCGCCCGGCCGCCACCTCCTCCACGTGGCACTGCTGGTGCGCCAGGAGGCTGGCCAGCTGCGGAAGGCGCCGTCACAGCTGCCGCAGCGGAAGGCCTGCCCGGCGGGCGGCCCGTGGCTGTGCCGGTGGCTGGAGAGGCAGGCCACCGTCCTGAAGGACTTCCCGCAGGGCAAGCAGGCGAAGCCGGGCGCGGCGGCGGGAGCGGGCTGTGGCAGAAGGGACCCGGAGGCCAGCGACGCCGGCGGGTCGACTTTTGGCGGCTCGCGGGGCGCGTCCTGGGGCCCAGGGCACGGCTGGTGCTCCAGCAGCAGCTCCTCGCTGCCGAAGCCCTGCTCGCAGCCGTCGCAGCGGTACACCAGCTCCACCGTGGTCTCTGCGGCCCCAGAAACAACTCGGGCACCACAGGCGGGGGCGGCGGCGCGGGGGGCGCAGAGGGGCTGGACGGCTGCAGGTAAGCCTCGGTCACCAAGACCTTGCCAGTGTCCGGGTAGGGCTCCCGGAGCGGCGGGGGCCGGCGGCGAGCGCGGGGTTGGCGGCGGCTGCGGGGCCTTGCGTGCGCTGGTGCCGCAACAGGTTGGAGGAGTGCGTGAAGGTCTTGGGGCAGAGCGGGCAGCGGAAGGGGCACTCGCCCGTGTGCACGCGCTGGTGCTGCTGCAGGTTGGAGGTCTGGGCGAAGCCCTTGCCGCGGACGCCGCAGGCGTGGGGGCACTCGCCCGTGTGCACCTGGCGGTGGCGCTGCAGGCTAGACGAGTTCTTGAAGGCCTTGGGGCAGTCGGGGCGCGGGTATGGGGCCATTCTCCTGTGTTCGTGCGCTGGTGGTGCAGCAGCCGCGAGGACCAGCGGAACGACTTGCCGCACTCCCCACACTCGTACTGGGCTGAGGGTGCGGGGGCGGCGGGGCCCGGCTTCTTCCTGGCCCCCTCCGAGGTGGAGGCAGGCGCCATGTCTGCGTGGGAGCCGATCATCACACCTGGCGGAAGGATTCTGGGTCAGCGGTGGGCGCTACACTCAGCCTCAGGCCACACTGGGTGCCTCCCCGGGCCACCCACCCCCAGAGGTCCCCCGTGGGATGTGCGCTCCCAGCAGCCCACGGTTGCCCAGGAAAAGAGGCTGGTAGTGTCAAAATGGAAACCGTCCGACAAATTAGGACAACGGGTCACCCTCGCGATGCTGGCCATCTCCCTGGACTGAGCAGCCTGGGCGCGGCCGGCAGGACTGTGCTCCTTGCCCGTACATCCAGGCCGCATCCTCTGCCGCCCACAGCTCCCTAAAGACCTCACCCACCTGCGCCTCCACACAGGCTGCGGCCCCGGCCTCGCCCTAACCCTTCAGTCTGACCGTAGCCTCTGCAGGGCTCTGGCCTCCAGCCAGTCCCCCTAGCCACCATCACTCTGCCTCCTGGCTCACCCCTCTTGGAACACCAAGTCCCTGGACACCACCAGGTCTGCGGCCCCTGCTGCTGCTGGCCCTCTGCCACTGTCCCGCCCCCATTCTCACAGCCCCTCCCCCAGCCCATGCTGGCCCCCGAGGCGGCCTGGCCAGCCCCACTGCATACATCGCCTGCTCTGAGGCTCCTTGGCAGCCTCTCTTCTCCCCAGACTCCAGTACCCGGTCCCCTCCTGCTCTAAGCGGGCAACTCTGCCACAGACCACACCGGTTCCAGGGAAAACACAAGCAATCCGGAGAGGAAGCCCTCAGCTTCCAGCCAGCGCGCCAGGGGCTCCCACCTCCCAAGGGAGCCCCGGCTGTCTATCAACTGCAGGGCAGGTGCTGCCGGCCTTTGGGGTGAGACCAAGAGTTCTTCTCAACACTGCAGGGTTGCAGGACCACCCCACGCAATGGAGAATGCTGAGACCCCTCCCCGACGCGAAGCCCACTGCCCTCCATGCCTGTGCCCTCGCATTCCCACAAGTCTCCCCCTGGGAGCTGTCTCCACTCCCAGGGCTGCACACCCCTGCCAGGCTGTGCCACGTGGACCTGGGACACCTCGGACTTCCCATGCCCAACTCCAACCCCAACCCCGGCTTCCTGCGCCCGCTTCAGCCCCGACTCAATCCCCGTCTTCTGTCTGAAGGTGGCAGCCGGGCCTTCCTTGCCGCCTTTCTCCCCCTGGCTCTCGGGAGGCGATCCGCCAGCAGGGTCCGGTGCGGAACCCGGCCACTTCTGGAGGCCCACTTGTGTGCTGCCACCTCCTCTCCCGGAGGCCGCGCCAGGCCTCTGCCCCTGCCCCTTCCCTTCCTAACCCCATCTGTTCCCCACACAGCAGCTCCAGGGAGGCCACTCCACTCCGCTGCCCTGAGACCTCCCAGAGTTCCTGTTTCTGAGCCTGTGGTCTCCCCATGGCCTGCAGCCTCGTCCCCTCCGTGCCTTCTAAGGCTGCCGCCCGCCAGCCTGCTCCCTCCTTGGGGCACCTGCCTGGCTTCTCCAGCACGCCAGCGTCCCCAGCCCCCGTCTCATCCCCAAGTCTTTGCCGACACTCCCCAGTCTCTGCCCCAGCCTCATCCGTGTCTCCATGGCACTCTTCGCCTCAGCGGTGGCTGGACCAAAGTGTTCCGTGGGACTATCCCGTGAACGCCACCAGTACCAACCACGCCCTGGCAGCCAAGACCACCACACCGGCTCCAGATGTCGCCAGACTGACTCATGGGGCTTGCTCAACCCTCCTCTACCGCCACCAACGCCAACTGCTGTAGCCTCTGCTGCAGGGCCGCCGGAGCGTGCAGAGGACCGCCCAGGGTGTGGCCTCCGCCATGATTTCCCAAATCATGGCCGCAGAAATGGGGGCTTGTGTCCAGGGAACGAATTCCTTTGAAGAATGAATGAGCACCCACCCCTTGAAACGGTAGGGGAGGCCTCTGCAGGGACCCGCGCGTGCCCAGAAGCTGATGCGCCTCTAAGAAGGCGGAGCATCGCCAGGGTCCGAGTGGCCACGGCCCCGCCCGCAGGTGCGCGGAGCAGAGCCTGCCCCTCCAAGGCCAGTCCACGCCCTTCCAGCAGGTCGGACTTCCTCTTTAAGAGGGCGCCGACACTGAGCGGCCGGGGAGCTTTTCCTGCCATTACCTACACAGCCGTGACAACTCCTTTTAGGGGGCAAACAAACAACAAGAGGGGCGTCTTCTGTAAAACGCAGCCTCTGGCCCATTAAGAGGGCGGCGCCGGCTCAGCGGGCAAGAGTAGGCGATAAAATAGTGACCTTCCCTTTGAGGCACCCCTTCCGGTTTCACGCTCTCGGCTTCCTCAAGTCTCAGCTCTCCGGTCCCTCCCTCCACTCCCACCCCCACTCTCACCTGTGGCCCGACCCAGGAACAAGGGCGGGGAGTTCCAGGGCCTTCCCGCAGGGGCCAACAGAAAGGGAGGCCCCAGTAGTGGCCGCACGGCCAGGGCGGGGGGGGGGTTCTGGGAAGGGGGGCGGGGGCGCGCTCCCTCCCGCGGCCCCCAGCACGAGTCACCCTCAACTATTTCTCTTTCAACCATTCTTTATTATCTGATGAGACTCTATAGAATTCAAGCTAAACAAATAAAAGATAAATCATTCAAATGTACTTCAAGATATTGAAAGAGATATGTTATGCAGGATGAGATTTTGAATTTTACAGTTTCCTTTTCTCTGGATGAAACAAAGTGTTGTGCATAAGAGTTATAGCACGAGCCTGATCTCTGGGGAGGAACACAGGAAAATAAAGAAATAAAAAAGGCAAATTAAAGTGAAAGAATGCAGGGACGCAAGTACATGATAAAACATAGACTGGTTATCTAGAAGGTGATATGAAATTGATTAATCATTAAATACATGAACTTACAGCTGTACAAAGAATCAGTACAGTGTCCTACATATAAAATATTCTATTATGTGTCTGAGATAAGTTGTGCCAAGTTGGATAACATACATATATAAGAAAGCATGTCCAAATATGTACAAAAGCGAACAATAATTAGGCTAGTGAATGTTTGGAAAGCATCCTATTTTGGATGCAGTATACACAACAAGCCATAGGAGAAATGTGCAAATCAGCTTTCATAAATATATACACATACTAAGGGTTCTTTCTTAAAGACTTATTTATTTAATTAAAAAAGTTACACAGAGAGGAGAGGCAGAGAGAGAGATAGAGAGAGAAAGAGAGAGAGGTCTTCCATTCTCTGGTTCACTTTTTACATGGTTGCAATGGCCAGAGCTGCGCCAATCTGAAGCAAGGATCCAGGAGCCTCTTCCAGGTCTCCCACATGGGTGCAGGGCCCAAGGACTTGGGCCATCTTCTACTGCTTTCCCAGGCCATAGCAGAGAGCTGGATTGGAAGGGGAGTAATCAGGACTCAAACCGGTGCCCATATAGGATACCAACACTGCAGGTGGCAGCTTTATGGGCTATGTCACATTGCTGGCAAAACATAATACAATCTTAAAACTGGAAATATAAATACTATTGAGATTCATGATAAATATTACAACTCAATGGCTATTCATAAACAGCACAGGATTAGGCTTACAGAAGTATATGCTTCCCGGTGCCACAGCTCAATAGCCTAATCCTCCGCCTTGCGGCACCGGCACACCAGGTTCTAGTCCTGGTCGGGGCACCGGATTCTATCCCGGTTGCCCCTCTTCCAGGACATCTCTCTGCTGTGGCCCAGGAGTGCAGTGGAGGATGGCCCAAGTGCTAGGGTCCTGCACCCCATGGGAGACCAGGATAAGCACCTGGCTCCTGCCATAGGATCAGTGCGGTGCGCCGGCAGCGGCGGCCATTGGAGGGTGAACCAACAACAAAGGAAGACCTTTTTCTCTGTCTCTCTCTCTCACTGTTCACTCTGCCTGTAAAAAAAGAAAAAAAAAAAAGAAGTATATGCTTTCATGGTCCGACTTATAACACACTTTTTTTAAATTTTCCCTCAAGATTTAAAAAAAGCTTGAGAGATAACATTTCTACTTTTTATCTGTACTCCCTGCCACCATTTTATACTTTCATTTTTTGAAAACAACCTCCTTTGAATGTGTCATAATTTGTATCACACTAAATACTTTTATAATTTTAATTTTTAGAGGCCTTTGGACTGAAGAAAATCTAGGTTCATCCATAGCAAAGCACATGGAAGACCCTGAAGTCTACACTTCATTAGCATTTAGAGAAATCTGTCACTAGAGAGAACTGTGATACACCTGTGCAGTGTCTGAGGCCCTCTCCAGAAATTAATTAACTGATCAGTAATTTTTGTAGTAACTTACACTGACATCAATTGCTCAATAATGTGTGTAGCAACTGGCAAACATTTTGGAAATGAAAGGAGGAGTAACACACATTTATGCTAGAAATTTCTCATGGAGTGCATGATAAAGACCATTAAGATCATCACACAGTGGTGATTTTTGTCCTTATTAGTCAAAGTTTTACCTTTAATAATCAATAAACATTAGCAGGGTAATTATATGCAAATATTGATTGGTTATCTATATAATAATCCAAGCAATGAGAATACATGTGACTCTTAGTGCCATATTCTAGAAAGAAAAGAATTCATTGGTATAGCAAAATAGTCATAGATTTGTGAACCAAAAACATGAGTATTCTAAACTATATAGATTTTTTCATATAAAGGAGGATATCATTATATTCATATAAGTGTATCTATGAACTCACTGAATCTGTTCTTTTTGTATTACTATCACATTAACATGAGAATTGATGAGAATTGTGCTGTAGTGATTATCATGTGTTTGCTATGGCCTTAAGAATCAAATGCATTAATAAAGTCCTTAAAATGTTCTTCTAAGGGCCGGTATTGTGTTGTAGTGGGTAAAGCCACTGCCTAGGTGCTGGCATCCCATATGGGTGCCGGTCGAAGTCTCAGCTGCTCCACTTCTGATCAGCTCCCTGCTAATGCACCTGATAATGAAGTAGAAGACCCAAGTATGGCCCAAGGACTTGGCCCTTTCACCCACAGGGGAGACCTGGAAGAACCTGGCTTGGGAGTGGCCTAGTTCCAACTGTTCTGGCCACTTGGGGAGTGAATGAGTGGGGGGAAGATTTTCCCTCCCCTTCCTTCCCAACCCTCCCCTCCTCTTCTCTCCCTTCCCCTCCCATCCCCACCCCTCCCCTCTCTCCTCTCCTCTCCTCTCCTCTGCTCTTCTCTCCTCTCTCTAATTCTGCCTTTCAAACAAATACTTCTTTAAAAATGATTCACAAACTTCCTCTGAAGTATGAAATATCCTAGATCTTTATTTAAAAAAATCTACAGTCAATTGATGGGAAACATTTTGGAAAGTTAGTGTGAAGGAGCAGGTTTGGACTTTTTGAGTCAAATGAGCTATATTTATCTCACTTCAATAAATGTGTAACTTTGGACACATGAGTCACACTGAGCCTCACTTTCCTCATTGTTGACTTTTAAAGTAATCTCTACATCAAAGTATTGTGAGGGTGTTAAGTTTTGGAAACAACATAGAAAGACCTTAGTGTACACCAGGTTCTTTGTTTGCAGGGTCTTATTGGGTCTTAACTTCAGGGCAATGTTGACTTCCCAAAATGAACTGGGAATTACTTCTTTCCATTTTCTTAACCAGTTTGTATAGAATTAGTATTCTGTCTTCCTCAAACATTTGGTAGGATGTATGAGTGAAGATTCTTGAATATATATACATGTAATATTAATATTTGTGTGTTTATACATTAAATATAATGTAATGAAGAAAGAGTAGATAAATGATAGAATATCTCGTAAGATCTCATTGCTGGGGAGTTGGAGATTAACTCGAGAGTGAGGACCAACTGAAACAGCGTGAAACAATTAAACAGAGCTCTGGGTATATTAGGTGGAAAGCACCCCTCCATGTACATGGGTTTCATTCACATTTTCAGATTCAACTAGCTAGACATCAAACTTTTAGAAATGTATGGATGGATGTTCCACAGCCCTGTGCTGTGAGGCCTTGTTCCCATGCTGCACTGCTGCCTCCTGCTCTTCCCCAGCCTCCAAACATGCCTGACCCCACCTCACCCTGTCTTACCACAGCACAAGGGGACCTTCATATGTCCCTGTACCCATTGGTGGGGACATGGAGCTTGGAATGCCAGAGACCCTCTGCGTGTGGGACCAGGACAGCCCAGGGGCAGTGGCTGAGGCAAGGGTTGAACAAGGCCCATGTCAGCTATTCATGGGTGTGTTCTGGGAATCCACAAGGACACCTTCACTGATGTATTTGCTACAAGTGAAGGGGCCTACCTGGTTGCCAACAATTGAGGTTATGCTGTTACAACCATAAAGAACAATACACCTGATATCTGGTTTTTGGGCCAAAAGAGAGCACTGGAAGATGGATATCAGCCAGAGAACCAAGACTGAGAAGCCAGACTGAACCAGAGAACCAAGACTGGCTTCCCAGGGAGACTTGATCAGTTCTCCAGCACTCCCTGAGGGTGCACATGACAGAAGAGCACAGGATCCATATGGAACCGTGGGCCTGCTCAGTGGCAGAGGAGGTGAGCAAGTAACAAATTCCAGCAGATCTAATGCTTCAAAGTACAGATCTCTTCAGATGGCAGTGGTCTATCTGCCCAGAAAGTAAAGATGCCACTGGGGGCCAGTGCCATGGCTCACTTGGTTAATCCTCTGCCTGCGGCACCAGCATCTCATATGGGTGCTGAGTTCTAGGCCCGGTTTCTCCTTTTCCAGCCTAGCTCTCTGCTGTGGCCTGGGAACTTGGGCCCCTGCACCTGCATGGGAGACCAGGAAGAAGCACCTGACTCTTGGCTTCATATTGGCACAGGTCCAGTTGTTGCAGCCATTTGGGGAGTGAACCAATGGAAGGAAGACCTTTCTCTCTGTCTCTCTCACTATCTATAACTCTACCTGTCAAAATAAATAAATAAATTAATTAATTAAAAAAAAAAGATGCCACTGAATGACCTTGTGTCTTGGGGTCATGGGAAGCAGCAGTTAATGGTTCAAGTTCTTTGAACCCTTTTACCCATGTGGTAGACTGGGATGAAGTTCAGGTTCCTGGCTTCAACCTGGCCTAGACCTAGCTGTTATGACCATTTGAGGACTGAACTAGTGGGTAGATTCTCTCTCTCTCTCCCTCTCTCTCTCTCTCAAACACACACATCTCTCTTTTTAGTACATACATAAATAAATATTTTAAAAAAGAAAAACAGGAGCAACACAGTAGAACTATATAGAGAGAAAGTATCAGCCATATTACTCATTACAAAAACAAATACCGAATATTCTCAGTCTCATTGTCCTGTGAGGCCACTTTTGAAAACACAGTTTGGGGAATGCATGCTGAGCTATGCAGAACTGGGGGCCCTTATTCTGGCTGATGAGGACCTCTGTGTCTTCCTACAGAGGCAGCTGGGGGCTTGATTCTGTCAAAGTCACTGATGTCTTTCCCTGACTCAGCAGGCAGGTGTAGGGGCCATGACCCATGGCAACACCTCTGTTGATGACTTTTCCTCATGGCAGCAGGTGACTGAAAGTGACCTGGTGTCTTGCAGCACATCCTGGCTAACACATGGAGCCCATGCACAAGATGACATTTCATGTGGCTGGGGAAAGAATAACAGTAAATGGAACCCTTCATGTGTTGATCTGCAGATATCTCTACTTCGATGTGACTATAACAAGTATGGCCCTCAATGGTCCTTGCCTCTGATGTTGCCTTGGGAACTCACATGGCCAGTATTTCCCCCAAAGCCTTGATCATCATGGTCACAGGGTTTTAGGGCTAGGGCTTCCAGCCCAGATTGGCCAATGACAAGGGGACTGTAACCAGTCCTCTTTAGGGACACAACCAAGTTCCCTTGCTGAAGCTTAACCCTACCCCCAAGTAGCTAATGGGAGACACACTATCATGGGAACCCATAAACCTGAGGTGCCTCTGGTTTCTGGAATTCCTGTCTGCAGCTGCCAGGTTGGCATTGGCCACAAGAGGGCAGCAGTGCTCTAGGGCTCAAGGAAGAGCACAAGGGTGAGGTTGTGTGTTACCCTCAGCCAGCATGACCTACCACCCTTAGCATCAGCATCTGCAGGGGGCACTGTCCCAGGGACTCTAATCTTTACAGTCAGTACCTATGCCCCAGATATGCCCCTGGTCAGGACTCTGCTGGGCTTGGGCACATCTCTGAAATGGCCAATGGGGACCTGCTCATTTTGGAGAAATGAAGAGAAAGTCCTAGAGGAAAATTGAGGCCAGGGCTGAAGGTAAGGCTGAGGGTCACCAGGTGGAGGCAAGGGTGTCCCTATGGTGACATTGATGATGCACCTAGAAGTACAGGATCAGCCCTGGAGCTGTGTGTAGGGAGGGCTGAGTGCTGAAGACTGGGGCAGAGGTGAGTATGGCCAGGGAGGGGAAGGGGTCATGTGGCTGCAGAGGGCTTGGGCATGGGGGAGCAGTGCAGGGCTGACCCCAAAGGCTAGGCCTGTCCTATTGCTGCTGGCCAGATATTTCCGATGCCAGAGAACCTGCAGACCAAGATCCAGACCCATATCTGTCAGAAGATTCATTCTAATCCCCCAGGAGGCTATGCCCACACTATCAGCTGTGGTTCAACAGGGTTTGACTGCCTCTGAGCTCACTGCCCTGTTGCTGGCAAGCTGAAGACTAGGCTGAGGGCCTCAGTGCCTTTTGAGACTCTGTTTCCTTTCACTGGGGCCTCTCCATAAGAAGCTGATAATATCTCTGCCTGTTTTTGTAGAGCAAGGGGAGAGAGAGAGAGAAAGAGAAAGAGGGAAGAGAGTGCAACAGCCACAGAGATGGCCTTACAGTTTGGGCAGTGCCATTTCATCACTTTTGTAAAGTTTCATTTCTTAGGACTCAAACCCTGAGTCCTGTCCACATGGAGGGGAGGATATCACAGGACTTAGGTGCCAAGAGGGATGATTGCATGGGGGATCTGTTTGCCATTGACCACCTCAGAGTCCCAGAAGTGGCCCCGAGGTGATTCTGAATGTGGTGGGAGCCATGTGGCATTCCCTGTCACAAAGCCCACCCATAAATCTATGCAAATCTCAACATCCTGTGGTGAAAGGAGGGACCATTGAAGGGAAGTGGTTTTCCCTGGATGATACATGAACCCTGCAGGGTTGGGCCAGCATGCAACATTCTTTCTCCCAGTGCTTCTTGGGGTCCTCCCATTTATGGGTTGGGAGTAATCTGCAAGAGATACAAGCCCTCAGGGTTCACTGGTCACAGTGGTGTTTGTTTATGGTCTATACACCCGAGGGCAGCCCCTGGTAGCAGAGGGGAGGCTAAGTGCCAAGGCACAAGGATTTTTCCAGGGACACAGGCCTGGACAAAGAAACCATCAGACATGGCTGACGCATGGCTCACTTTTTTAATCCTCTGCCTGCAGCGCCAGGACACCAGGTTCTAGTCCCAGTTGGGGTACCAGATTCTGTCCCAGTTGCTCCTCTTCCAGTCCAGCTCTCTGCTGTGGCCCGGGAAGGCAGTGGAGGATGGCCCAAATGCTTGGGCCCTGCACTCGCATGGGAGACAAGGAGGAGGCACCTGGCACAGCACGCTGGCTGCAGTGGCCATTTGGGAGGTGAACCAATGGAAGAAAGACCTTTCTCTCTGTCTCTCTCTCTCTCTCACTGTTTAACACTGCCTATCAAAAAAAAAAAAAAAAGAAAGAAAGAAAGAAAAGAAAAGAAACCATCAGACCTGACTCCACTGACCAGACTCCAAATAAGTCTCCTCCTAGATGGGGGTGCTTCACCTCCGGGCCTGTGCTGGTGAATTGTGGGTGGTTTTGGTGTAGCTATTTGCAGGTGTGCACATGGCATGGATGTGGGAGTATTCAGCAGCCCACATGGCCTTGGGGGGGGTCTTGTCTTAGTAAGAGTCTCAGTTGAGGGGTCCTCAAGAGGTGACCACACTTCCTTGACAATGGGCACAACAGAACTTGGAACCCTGGTAGCCAGATGCCAACATTCTTGTGTTGGTGACTTAGTCAGATAACCTAACCATAGACCCTCAGGAAGGCATATTGCCTCCCACTGTTCTGAAGGTGAGGCCTCAGCCAACCCTGGTCTGGGAGACTTCTTGAGTGCTGCAGACAATGGTGCTTGTACATCTCCCAGAGAGAAACAACAGTGACATGGGGCAAGCAGATCAAGCCAGCTTCAGTTAGAACACTGCCCTGAGACCTTCTGGGTGGCCCTACAGCCCCTTCCTATGTGTGAGTGGTAGAGACCTTGAGGTAAGCTACCCTTATGAAGTGGAGGTTCACAGGGACAAAGAGCCTAGTGGGACCATGGAAACCACAGCCAATTAGATGTGAGGGAGTACTGGGCAACCCATCTGATCCATCTTTGTAGCAACTTTCCTTGTTTCACTCCAGAATGAGTCAGTCATATTCATGAATGACACCAGCAGAGTGGGGACCATCACAGAAGGCAGACTCAAGAGGAATCCTTTGGCAAGAAGAGACCACTCGGCTTCAGTGGTGCTGAGTCCTGCTGAGTCACAGGTGGTTGTACTGGGGCCAGCATCAGTTCCTACACTGTAGTATCCACCGGTAGTCACACTTGGACCCTTCTGGTCTGCTGCCAGCAGCATGGGGACCCTCAAGGCAGACATGGTGAGAGTGCTTATTAATCAGCTTGTGCCTCCCGAGCAGAGAGGGGACCCCTTCTTCATCCCCACCTTCCTGTTAATCTACTTAAGGTTTCCCACAACCTATCAGGTGGTGTATCTGCTGTTTAGGCCTGTACCTGTAGGCATGGGGATACCTGCCACACCCTGGCTGGGTTGTGGTGATACCCTGGCACACTCAGAGCCACAGTTTTCTAATGCAGCTTCTATGTGCTCAGAGAACCAACCCCATGGGTGATGTCAGGACTAAGTGGGATGATCATCAGGGTTTTCCAGTGCCTGGCTGTGGTGGAGTGAGAAGGTGAAAAGGTCATGCCAGGAAGGCTGCTGAAGTGAGAAGGTCATGCCAAGATGGCTGCTGAGGTGAGAAGGTCATGCCAAGATGGCCACTGACAACAGAAACTGCCTGGCAACAGGCTGTGATTGGATGGCTTCAGAAACCACATGACAACAGAGCCTAACTGGCAACAGGCTGTGATTGGATGGCTTTGGAAACTGCCTGGCAACAGGCTGTGATTGGATAGGGCATAGACTGCCCCTTGACCAGATTGGCTGCCTTGGCTGTATAAGCAGCTGTAGCAACTGAAATAAATGAGTTTGCAGGCTGCTTATCTCTGGCCTGCTTTCACCCAACTCCCAGGGCCTTTGTGATGACTCCGCGCCTCTTGCCCCCACCATGCTCCTCCTCTCAGAATGAATCCTCTCAGAAGAAATCAACAGCAACACCTGACCATAGGAGTGGGCTGGCCATGACAGGAAGTCTTATTTAGGGTATTCTTCCTCCCATGAAGAGGCAATTGACCTCAAGGCTGCCTTGATACAGTCAGACGATTTTATAGTCCATATATGATCCATGGGCCAGATGTTCCCTACACTGAACTAAAAGTGAGCCAATGTCCAGATCCAAACAGAGCAGAGAGGGGCTTTCCAGAATGGTAGCTCCACACCTAAGAGACCCAAGAGCTCATATCCTAAGAGATTGGCCTACCAGAGCCTCACAAGCAGACCCATCAACTTCTGTTACAACAATGGGGGGAATAATCTTCTCTCATTCCCCCTGCAATTTCCATGCTTCCTTTGTTGAACCCTTTCTCATGAACCTGCCCAGAACCAAAGCCATGTAGAACAGCTATTTTCATACAGAGAAGGCCATCCATCTATTTGTAAAGAAGCTCATTTGGATATCTGCTGACTCCTTGGGGCACATCAAATACTCCCAGTTCCCTAGCATTTGACACCCATCACGAGCACAGGCATATGCCAGATCACTTGGGGGAAGCAGTTTCAGAGTCTTCCAAAGGGCCAGAGGGATGAATACTGGCTAAGTATGGGAACCCCGATTTGCACATATCCAAGATAAAGATGATTTTCCTGGGCTTTCTAAGTGCAACATGAAATCATGCTATATTTAGTGCTGCCTTTTCTCATTCATACACATCTCAGATCCTTTATCTCATCCGAAAGACCTGGAACCATTCCCCTGTGATTGAATGGAAAGCAGTTCACAGAGAAAGGCAAGACAGAGAGGGAGAAAACAAAAAGGAAGAAACTGGGATGCTGAGGCTCCATGCATAGCCAGGTTATGTGCAGCAAAGATTTATTCTGTAATAGGGGGATGGTGCAAACAATTCTTGGGTGCATTTTAGAGCAGTGGATGACCTTGTGCCCTATCCTGCTTCTACCACAGAAACCACAGGCCTGCCTCTGTTCATAGCTCCAACCTCCATGCCCATCATCTATAAGCACTGACCTTTTATTTTCCTGTAATTCTTATAGTGCATTGATAATGAAAGGTTAGAGAGGAGCTAGGGTAGAACCAAGAGTGTAGTAGAACCAGCTGGGTACCTTTTCTGGCCATACAAGTATATCCTGCTGCCCCACTCTATGACCCTAACCCAGGATTGTATGCAGCCACTGGTACAGTCAGCACATTAATAGGCTTTGAGGTCACAGTCATGAACATTCACTCCCACATCATCACACACACTTGAAATTAAGGCCATGATACTACTTGATGTGGTACCTGTTGTACAGCCCTGACATTTGGAAGGTGTTATGGGTTGAACAGGACTTGGCTTCCCAGATGGGTGCAAATGGTTGAATCTAAATGTCTCATGATAAGTTAGTAGATTAATGCCAATGGGACTGGGGTGTAGTCTTGGTCGAATTATAGTCTTTGGGAAATGACTGGATTGGACTTGGTTGCTGGGATGGAGACCCATGTTGGAATCATGAGGGCTTTATAAGAACAAGCCACAGAGACTGCAGAGAAAGTGCTATTTCTGTGGCCCTGCTCAACAAAGGTTCTCTCTCCTCACACTCCATCACTCTTAGCCTCTACCAGATGCCAGAATTATGGTACCAATATCACAAAGGACTCTTGCATTTCTTTGGCTTTTTCCACATTTTTCTTATTTATCATGGTTTGTAATGAATTTTCTGATGTGAGCTTTGACTTTGAGGCTGGAATATGGAGTTCAAGACACGGAAGGAATGGTCTTTTTCAATCAGGGCACAGCTGTTGGCTTGCTCCAATTCTGCTTTCTGTCATTGTTTTGGGTGCTTCAGCCGACTTTTGGTTTCTTGAGCGGCAATTTCCTAAATGGTTTCTGGGTCTGAGTTGGTTTTGTCATCTTCCCTCCCACATTTTGTATTCTGACACAATACAAACAAGAGTTTAGACAGAGGATCCATTTGGAAATAAAAAACACAACCAATTGGAGTGTCATGCTTAGAAATCTACAGGCAGCATGACCAAGATGAGTTTTTGTGTTTTGGAAAAAAAATGGAACCCTTTTGCAGAGGGGACCGATAATTAACTCCCCTCCAATCAAGTTTGATGGAGATTTTCAGGTGAATTCAATTAGTTTCCAAAGCCAGTCAGCTGGGAGGGGTGGATGAATCTGGAAACAGCCGGTTTCCCTGTGACTAAATCAAGCCCAATATCACAAAGGACTCTTGCATTTCTTTGGCTTTTTTCACATTTTTCTTGTTTATCATGGTTTTTAATGAATTTTCTGATGTGAGCTTTGACTTTGAGGCTGGAAAATGGAGTTCAAGACAAGGAAGGAATGGGCTTTCCAATCAGGGCACAGCTGTTGGCTTGCTCCAATTCTGGCTTTCTGTCATTGTTTTGGGTGCTTCAGCCGACTTTTGGTTTCTTGATCTGCAATTTCCAAAATGGTTTCTGGGTCTGAGTTGGTTTTGCCTTCTTCCCTCCCAAATTTTGTATTCTGACGCAATACAAACAAGAGTTTAGACAGAGGATCCATTAGGAAATAAAAACCACAACCAATTGGCGTGTCATGCTTAGAAATCTCCAGGCAGCACGACCAAGATGAGATTTTGTGTTTTGCAAAAAGAAATGGAAGGCTTTTGCAGAGGGGAATGATAATTAATTCCCCTCCAATCAAGTTTGATGGAGATTGTCAGGTGAATTCAATTAGTTTCCAAAGCCAGTCAGCTGGGAGGGGTGGATGAATCCGGAAACAGCCGGTTTCCCTGTGACTCAATCAAGCCCAATATCACAAAGGACTCTTGCATTTCTTTGGCTTTTTTCACATTTTTCTTATTTATCATGGTTTGTAATGAATTTTCAGATGTGAGCTTTGACTTTGAGGCTGGAATATGGAGTTCAAGACATGGAAGGAATTGGCTTTTTCAATCAGGGCACAGCTGTTGGCTTCCTCCAATTCTGGCTTTCTGACATTGTTTTGGGTGCTTCAGCCGACTTTTGGTTTCTTGAGCGGCAATTTCCTAAATGGTTTCTGGGTCTGAGTTGGTTTTGCCTTCTTCCCTCCCAAATTTTGTATTCTGACGCAATACAAACAAGAGTTTAGACAGAGGATCCATTCGGAAATAAAAAAGAAAAAACAACCAATTGGCGTGTCATGCTTAGAAATCTCCAGGCAGCACGACCAAGATGAGTTTTTGTGTTTTGGAAAAAGAAATGGAACCCTTTTGCAGAGGGCACCGATAATTAATTCCCCTCCAATCAAGTTTGATGGAGATTTTCAGGTGAATTCAATTAGTTTCCAAAGCCAGTCAGCTGGGAGGGGTGGATGAATCCAGAAACAGCCGGTTTCCTTGTGACTCAATCAAGCCCAATATCACAAAGGACTCTTGCATTTCTTTGGCTTTTTTCCCATTTTTCTTATTTACCATGGTTTGTAATGAATTTTCTGAGGCTGGAATATGGAGTTCAAGACACGGAAGGAATGGTCCTTTTCAATCAGGGCACAGCTGTTGAATGGCTCCAATGCTGGCTTTCTGTCATTATTTTGGGTGCTTCAGCTGACTTTTGGTTTCTTGAGCGGCAATTTCCTAAATGGTTTCTGGGTCTGAGTTGGTTTTGCCTTCTTCCCTCCCAAATTTTGTATTCTGATGCAATACAAACAAGAGTTTAGACAGAGAATCCATTAGGAAATTAAAAAACACAACCAATTGGCATGTCATGCTTGGAAATCTACAGGTAGCACGACCTAGAAGAGCTTTTGTGTTTGGAAAAAAAATGGAACGCTTTTGCAGAGGGGACTGATAATTAATTCCCCTCCAATCAAGTTTGCTGGAGATTTTGAGGTGAATTCAATTAGTTTCCACAGCTAGTCAGCTGGGAGCGGTGGATGAATCCGGAAACAGCCGGTTTCCTTGTGACTCAGTCAAGCCCAATATCACAAAGGACTCTTGCATTTCTTAGGCTTTTTTCCCATTTTTCTTATTTATCATGGTTTGTAATGTGTTTTCTGATTTGAGCTTTGACTTTGAGGCTGGAATATGGAGTTCAAGAAACGGAAATAATGGGCTTTTCCAATAAGGGCACAGTTGTTGGCTTGCTCCAGTTCTGGCTTTCTGTCATTGTTTTGGGTGCTTCAGCCGACTTTTGGTTTCTTGAGCGGCAATTTCCTAAATACTTTCTGGGCCTGAGTTGGTTTTGTCTTCTTCCCTCTCAAATTTTTATTCTGACGCAAAACAAACAAGAGTTTAGACAGAGGATCCATTATGAAATAAAAAACACCACCAATTGGCGTGTCATGCTTAGAAATCTCCAGGCAGCACAACCAAGATGAGGTTTTGTGTTTTTCAAAAAGAAATAGCACCCTTTTGCAGAGGGGACTGATAATTAATTCCCCTCCAATCAAGTTTGACGGAGATTGTCAGGTGAATTCAATTAGTTTCCAAAGCCAGTCAGCTGGGAGGGGTGGATGAATCCGGAAACAGCCGGTTTCCTTGTGACTCAATCAAGACCAATATCACAAAGGACTCTTGCATTTCTTTGGCTTTTTTCCCATTTTTCTTATTTATCATGGTTTGTAATGTGTTTTCTGATTTGAGCTTTGACTTTGAGGTTGGAATATGGAGTTCAAGACTCAGAAGGAATGGCCATTTTCAATCAGGGCACAACTCTTGGCTTGCTCCAATTCTGGCTTTCTGTCATTGTTTTGGGTGCTTCAGCCGACTTTTGGTTTCTTGAGTGGCAATTTCCTAAATGGTTTCTGGGTCTGAGTTGGTTTTGTCATCTTCCCTCCCACATTTTGTATTCTGACGCAATACAAACAAGAGTGTAGACAGAGGATCCGTTATGAAATAAAAAACACCACCAATTGGCGTGTCATGCTTAGAAATCTCCAGGCAGCACGACCAAGATGAGGTTTTGTGTTTTGGAAAAAAAAATGGAACCCTTTTGCAGAGGGCACCGATAATTAATTCCCCTCCAATCAAGTTTGATGGAGTTTTTCAGGTGAATTCAATTAGTTTCCAAAGCCAGTCAGCTGGGAGGTGTGGATGAATTCGGAAACAGCCGGTTTCCCTGTGACTCAATCAAGCCCAATATCACAAAGGACTCTTGCATTTCTTTGGCTTTTTTCACATTTTTCTTATTTACCATGGTTTATAATGAATTTTCTGATGTGAGCGTTGACTTTGAGGCTGGAATATGGAGTTCACGACACGGAAGGGATGGGCTTTTCCAATCAGGGCACAGCTGTTGGCTTGCTCCAATTCTGGCTTTCTGTCATTGTTTTGGGTGCTTCAGCTGACTTTTGGTTTCTTGAGCGGCAATTTCCTAAATGGTTTCTGGGTCTGAGTTGGTTTTGCCTACTTCCCTCCAAAATTTGATTTCCGACGCAAAACAAACAAGTTTTAGATAGAGGATCCATTAGGAAATAAAAAACACCACCAATTGGCGTGTCATGCTTAGAAATCTCCAGGCAGCACGACCAAGATGAGTTTTTTGTTTTGGAAAAAGAAATGGAAGCCTTTTGCAGAGGGCACCGATAATTAATTCTCCTCCAATCAAGTTTGACGGAGATTTTCAGGTGAATTCAATTAGTTTCCCAAGCCAGTCAGCTGGGAGGGGTGGATGAATCCGGAAACAGCCGGTTTCCCTGTGACTCAATCAAGCCAATATCACAAAGGACTCTTGCATTTCTTTGGCTTTTTCCCATTTTTCTTATTTATCATGGTTTGTAATGTGTTTTCTGATTGGAGCTTTCCTTTGAGGCTGGAATATGGAGTTCAAGACTCAGAAGGAATGGCCATTTTCAATCAGGGCACAGCTGTTGGCTTGCTCCTTTTCTGGCTTTCTGTCATTGTTTTGGGTGCTTCAGCCGACTTTTGGTTTCTTGAGCGGCAATTTCCTAAATGGTTTCTGGATCTGAGTTGCTTTTGCCTTCTTCCCTCCCAAATTTTGTACTCTGATGCAATACAAACAAGAGTTTAGACAGAGGATCCATTAGGAAATAAAAAACACAACCAATTGGCGGGTCATGCTTAGAAATCTCCAGGCAGCATGAACAAGATGAGTTTTTGTGTTTTGGAAAAAGTAATGGAACCGTTTTGCAGAGGGGACCCATAATTAATTCCCCTCCAATCAAGTTTGATGGAGATTTTCAGGTGAATTCAATTCATTTCAAAAGCCAATCAGCTGGGAGGGGTGGATGAATCCGGAAACAGCCGGTTTCCTTGTGACTCAATCAAGCCCAATATCACAAAGGACTCTTGCATTTCTTTGGCTTTTTTCACATTTTTCTTATTTACCATGGTTTATAATGAATTTTCTGATGTGAGCGTTGACTTTGAGGCTGGAATATGGAGTTCACGACACGGAAGGGATGGGCTTTTCCAATCAGGGCACAGCTGTTGGCTTGCTCCAATTCTGGCTTTCTGTCATTGTTTTGGGTGCTTCAGCTGACTTTTGGTTTCTTGAGTGGCAATTTCCTAAATGGTTTCTGGGTCTGAGTTGGTTTTGCCTACTTCCCTCCAAAATTTGATTTCCGACGCAAAACAAACAAGTTTTAGATAGAGGATCCATTAGGAAATAAAAAACACCACCAATTGGCGTGTCATGCTTAGAAATCTCCAAGCAGCACGACCAAGATGAGTTTTTTGTTTTGGAAAAAGAAATGGAAGCCTTTTGCAGAGGGCACCGATAATTAATTCTCCTCCAATCAAGTTTGACGGAGATTTTCAGGTGAATTCAATTAGTTTCCCTAGCCAGTCAGCTGGGAGGGGTGGATGAATCCGGAAACAGCCGGTTTCCCTGCGACTCAATCAAGCCAATATCACAAAGGACTCTTGCATTTCTTTGGCTTTTTCCCATTTTTCTTATTTATCATGGTTTGTAATGTGTTTTCTGATTGGAGCTTTCCTTTGAGGCTGGAATATGGAGTTCAAGACAAGGAAGGAATGGGCTTTCCAATCAGGGCACAGCTGTTGGCTTGCTCCAATTCTGTCTTTCTGTCATTGTTTTGGGTGTTTCAGCCGACTTTTGGTTTCTTGAGCGGCAATTTCCTAAATGGTTTCTGGATCTGAGTTGCTTTTGCCTTCTTCCCTCCCAAATTTTGTACTCTGATGCAATACAAACAAGAGTTTAGACAGAGGATCCATTAGGAAATAAAAAACACAACCAATTGGCGGGTCATGCTTAGAAATCTCCAGGCAGCATGAACAAGATGAGTTTTTGTGTTTTGGAAAAAGTAATGGAACCGTTTTGCAGAGGGGACCCATAATTAATTCCCCTCCAATCAAGTTTGACGGAGATTTTCAGGTGAATTCAATTCATTTCAAAAGCCAATCAGCTGGGAGGGGTGGATGAATCCGGAAACAGCCGGTTTCCCTGTGACTCAATCAAGCCCAATATCACAAAGGACTCTTGCATTTCTTTGGCTTTTTTCACATTTTTTTATTTATCATGGTTTGTAATGAATTTTCGGATGTGAGCTTTGACTTTGAGGCTGGAATATGGAGTTCAAGACACGGAAGGAATGGGCTTTTCCAATAAGGGCACAACTCTTGGCTTGCTCCAATTCTGGCTTTCTGTCATTGTTTTGGGTGCTTCAGCCGACTTTTGGTTTATTGAGCGGCAATTTCCTAAATGGTTTCTGGGTCTGAGTTGGTTTTGCCTTCTTCCCTCCCAAATTTTGTATTCTGACGCAATACAAACAAGAGTGTAGACAGAGGATCCGTTATGAAATAAAAAACACCACCAATTGGCGTGTCATGCTTAGAAATCTCCAGGCAGCACGACCAAGATGAGTTTTTTGTTTTGGAAAAAGAAATGGAAGCCTTTTGCAGAGGGCACCGATAATTAATTCCCCTCCAATCAAGTTTGATGGAGATTTTCAGGTGAATTCAATTAGTTTCCCAAGCCAGTCAGCTGGGAGGGGTGGATGAATCCGGAAACAGCCGGTTTCCTTGTGACTAAATCAAGCCAAATATCAAAAAAGACTCTTGCATTTCTTTGGCTTTTACCCATTTTTCTTATTTATCATGGTTTGTAATGTGTTTTCTGATTTGAGCTTTCCTTTGAGGCTGGAATATGGAGTTCAAGACACAGAAGGAATGGCCATTTTCATTCAGGGCACAGCTGTTGGCTTGCTCCTTTTCTGGCTTTCTGTCATTGTTTTGGGTGTTTCAGCCGACTTTTGGTTTCTTGAGCGGCAATTTCCTAAATGGTTTCTGGATCTGAGTTGCTTTTGCCTTCTTCCCTCCCAAATTTTGTATTCTGAGGCAATACAAACAAGAGTTTAGACAGAGGATCCATTAGGAAATAAAAAACACAACCAATTGGCGGGTCATGCTTAGAAATCTCCAGGCAGCATGACCAAGATGAGTTTTTGTGTTTTGGAAAAACTAATGGAACCCTTTTGCAGAGGGGACTGATAATTAATTCCCCTCCAATCAAGTTTGACGGAGATTTTCAGGTGAATTCAATTCATTTCAAAAGCCAATCAGCTGGGAGGGGTGGATGAATCCAGAAACAGCCGGTTTCCTTGTGACTCAATCAAGACCAATATCACAAAGGACTCTTGCATTTCTTTGGCTTTTTTCACATTTTTCTTATTTATCATGGTTTGTAATGTGTTTTCTGATTTGAGCTTTGCCTTTGAGGCTGGCATATGGAGTTCAAGACACGGAAGGAATTGGCTTTTCCAATCAGGGCACAGCTGTTGGCTTGCTCCTTTTCTGGCTTTCTGTCATTGTTTTGGGTGCTTCAGCCGACTTTTGGTTTCTTGAGCGGCAATTTCCTAAATGGTTTCTGGGTCTGAGTTGGTTTTGCCTTCTTCCCTCCCAAATTTTGTTTCTGACACAATACAAACAAGAGTTTAGACAGAGGATTCATGATGAAATAAAAAACACAACCAATTGGCGTGTCATGCTTAGAAATCTCCAGGCAGCACGACCAGGATGAGGTTTTGTATTTTGGAAAAAGAAATGGAACCCTTTTGCAGAGGGGACCGATAATTAATTCCCCTCCAATCAAGTTTGATGGATATTTTCAGGTGAATTAAATTAGTTTCCAAAGCCAGTCAGCTGGGAGGGGTGGATGAATCCGGAAACAGCTGGTTTCCATGTGACTCAATCAAGCGCAATATCACAAAGGACTCTTGCATTTCTTTGGCTTTTTTCCCATTTTTCTTATTTACCATGGTTTATAATGAATTTTCTGATGTGAGCTTTGACTTTGAGGCTGGAATATGGAGTTCAAGACACGGAAGGAATTGACTTTTCCAATCAGGGCACAGCTGTTGGCTTCCTCCAGTTCTGGCTTTCTGTCATTGTTTTGGGTGCTTCAGCCGACTTTTGGTTTCTTGAGCAGCAATTTCCTAAATGGTTTCTGGGTCTGAGTTGGTTTTGCCTTCTTCCCTCCCAAATTTTGTATTTACGCAGTTCTAACAAGAGGTTAGACAGAGGATGCATTTGGGAGGCCTAAACAGCACCTTGGCCTCACAATCAGCCCTTAAGGCATTCGGGCCTGGCTGACGAGCCCATGCAAGGATTTAAGGCATGGAAAGCCAAGACACTCTGGGAAAATAAAAAAAACCTAAAGGAAAGATCTCTGTGAGTGAGAACCCAGTGGAAAAAACGGGGCCATCGATGAATCAAAGAAGGAGGTACATTTCTCTGAAGGGAGGAGAGAACTTCCTCTTTGACTATGTATTGTTGACATAAGATCGAAGTCAGTGAACTGAAAATGCTTCCATAGCCTTTGCAACTCATGACTAGAGCCTAGGGTGATTACTGATGCCTTAAACAAGAGTGTCAATTTGTTAGCAACAGGAGTCACTGTGTACTTACTCCTCATGTAGATCTCTGTCCTTTATGTGTTGTTCAATGTGAATTAATGCTATAATTAGTACTCAAACAGTATTTTACACTTAATTGGTTTGTGTGGGTGCAAACTGTTGAAATTTTACTTAACATAGACTAAATTGATCTGTATATAAAGATAATTGAAAATGAATCTTGATGTGAATGGAATGGGAGAGGCAGCAGGAGATGGGAGGGTTGTGGGTGGGAGGGAATTTTTTTTGGGGGGGAGCCATTGTAATCCATAAACTGTACTTTAGAAATTTATATTTAGTAAATAAAAGTTAAAAATGGATAAATTCAAAGGTGGGAACAGGTTTTATGATGATTATTATTTGCTTTCCCTTTGTTTTCAATTCTGATGATCATACTGTATTTCTAAACACGCATCTGCTTGTCACAGATACATGTATAAAATATGGAAAACATCATGCTATTCTACTTTAAGATACTTAAACATGAAGCTAATATTCCTATGGCAACTTATATCTAATCCATCAAAAGTTATTTGCTGTGACCTAATCAAATATTTAGTGTGTTATTCATGGGTAATATTCCAGAATTCAGAAAACTACTACAGTACATTTACTAGAATAAAATAATGAGTCTTACTGTGGGTGCATTTAAATTCATTGCACAAAGCAGAAGTTCCAGTCTCTGGGAATTAATTCAAAACTCTTGAAATCCATTTCTCTATACATTCATCTGATGATCTATCAAATCTTTATTTATAGCTCTGAGAGTCAGATCTTAACTTTCTCTGTTCGCTAGTTTCTTCTATAACTCATGCAAGATATCAACACAAGAATTACATAGAGCCTCTACTGCCACTGTTGTTCTTGTCTAACAGGGAATGGCCATGGCTAATGTGAACTTCAGTGGGAGTAAGACAGTGTACTGGTTTTAGTCCCACAACATCTCCCTGGTTTCCTTTATTGCACAGATATGATTTTCCCTGTTCAAATTCCTGTGTTTTCTCTATACTGCCATTGTCCTAAGTGATATTCTACAAATGTGGGAACCTTAAACTTGAGCTTCCAAGCCTAGGTTCCCTCATCTCAGAGCTCAGAAACTAGTACATGATGAAAAAATAGGTCTCAATTTCATATTGCTTGAGATAAAAATGAAATTTCAGGGATTAATGAGCTAGCTCAGCACCATGGACTTTGTGAGTTTATATGCCCTTTCCTGGAATTTGCTCTCTTTGTTCATCACACACCTCTGCCAACAGGAGTTGTTCCTTCTGGGAATGGAGATATAGCTTCCAAGGGAAACTCCAATATGAGAAAAATTGTGAACATCATACTCACCAAAAATTGGCTAATCATAAGCCACTCCTTTGACTCTTCTGAGTTAATAAGGAAGCTATAGTGATTAATTTGTCCTGAATACAGAAGATTATATAGTCCAAGTGGCATAAATAAAGGGAGTGATGAACAAAGAGTGAGTCTAGCTAATTAAAATAACCTCAAGGATTATTAACTGAATTTAGCCTTTTCTTTTTAAATATTTAATTATTTGAAAAGCAGAGAAATGAAAGACAAAAACAGAGACACAGACACATGAAGCATCTTTTTCTTGGCTCACTTCCCAAGATGCTAAAATAAACAGGTTTTGGCGAGGACAGAGCCAGGAGCAAGTAATTTTATTTACATCTGCTATATGGGCACATTCCAAAGCATTTGGGTCATGTTCCATTGCCTTCCCAGGTTCATTAATAGAATATACACAAAGTAACACTACAACATAGGAGGCCAGCATGGCAAGCAGTGGCCAATCCCATTGCAAAATAATGTGTGCCACAAACACTAGTCATTTCAGATCCATCATTAAAAATATTTAGTCATATACCTCTGTTGCCTCATCATGTATTTTTCTATTAATTCAGTTCATAATTTTATTGTTTAAAAAGACAAACAATATACACCTTGAAGTTTTAGACATAACCATTTGATAAGAAGAGGAAATCAAAGGGATACAAATTAAAAAGTGGGAATTCAGATTATTCCTATTTGAAAATGACATGGTTCTCACTATAGGGAAGCCAAAAGAGCCCACTAGTAGATGATTAGAATTCATAAAAAAACTTTGTTAAAGTAGCAGAATACAATATTAACACACGAAAGTTAATAGCCTTTCTATACACAGACATTGCCATGGCCAAACATCTAAACAGAAAGATTTCCAACCAACAACCTAAGTATCCATCTCAAGAGTCCTAGAAAACAAGAATAAACCAAATACAAGATGAAATTAATAGCATAATCTTAAGATGATAAAACAAGCTGTAATTAACATGTTCCAATCATAAACATCACTAGAATGGAGAACTCAATGCTCTGATAAAGAGTAATGAAGCATCAAGCTATGGATGTATCTCAGTGGATCCCTGGTGGTGGAACATGTTGTGGACAATAAGAGCATTGACAGATTTGAAAGTCTTCAATTAATGACATAAAGTGTATAATAATTCAACTCAATAGACAAGATAGCCAGTTCAAAAACTTCTAATCAAAGTGGAGAAAAATTCCTCTTACATTAGTAAGCACCAAATCACAAGGGTACTTATATCATGCAGGATGCATTTATGAGTAGTAAGCCACTTTTATAATTTAAATCTTACTTTACTAGAAACTATGGACTTTGCATTTGGTTAAACTTAGTTTTTTTAAAAAAGATTTATTCATTTATATGGAAGTCAGAGTTACACAGAGAGAGAAGCAGAGGCAGAGGCGGGGGGTCTTCCATCTGCTGGTTAACTTCCCAATTGGCTGCAACAGCTGGAGCTGTGCTTATCCAAGGCCAGGAGCCAGGAGCTTCTTCCAGGTCTCTCACATAGATACAGGGGCCCAAGAATTTGGGCTATCCTCTACTGATTTTCCAGGCTATATCCGTGAACTGGATTGTAAGTGGAGCAGCTAGGACTCGAACTGGTGCCCATATGGGATGCCAGCACTGCAGGCAGCAGCTTTACCTGCTACACCACAGTGCCACCCGATGCTTAAACTTATAATGAACAATTTAGAGATGAAATATAAAACGTATAAAGAGTGGGGGCTGACATTTTGGTGTAGCGGGTAAAGACATCTCCTGTATTGCTGACATTTCATATGGGTGCCCCATTTGAGTTCCAGTTATTCCATTTCTGATCTGTCCCCCTGCTAAGGTGCCTGGGAAAGTTGCAGAGCATTGTCCAAGTGCTTGGGTTGCTGCACCCACATGGGATACCTGGAAGCATCTCTTGGCTTTTGACCAGAAACAGCATCATTTTACCTAGCAGTAGTGCTCAAATAGAATGAAGTACAAGCTATGCATGGATTTCAAAATTTTTGCACCAAAATAAGTCCTTCTATTTTTTTCTATGAACTTTTTGAAGCCTCAGTGTATTATAGGACCATATGGACCAAAAATGGCTTTTCCTTTGCTTACATTCATTATTTTAAAGTAAGTTCTAGGGATGGTGCAGTGGTGTAATGGTTAATGCCAATGCCTGAAGTGCTGGTATACATTATGAGTGCCCATTTGAGACCCAGGTGCTCTACTTCTGACCCAGCTCTTTCTATGGCCTGGGAAAGCAGTAGAAGATGGCCAAAGTGCTTGCAAACATGTACCCATGTGGGAGATCAGCCCAGCTTGAGCTGTTGTGGCCATTTGGGGAGTGAACCAATGGATGGAAGTTCTCTTCCTCTGCTTCTGCCTCTTTGTAAGTCTGCCTTTCAAATAAACAAACCTTTTAAAAAAAAGAATGTTCTGTGGCTGAATAGTGTAGAAATTTCTAGCACCCCCTCTCTGTCATTGCAATTGGCTCAGGGATAGAAATTCCTTGCATGTCACAAAGATCCTGGTTCAGGTTGCCAAATGTGACATTTGGAGTTCTAATCATCTCTAGTGCTGGGTGGCAATTCTGTCCTTATTCCCTTAGTTGAACTTCAGCAGGGCCAATGTATTCTGTGACTAAGATGGTTTTAAATTCTGTCTCTTGTCATAATGTCCCAGGCTTCCAGCAGAAGTTCTCCCTTCACAGCAAAGAGATTGTGGCTATGTTCTTCCTGGTGCCAGGAAGAAATTGTAGAATTTCCCTCATATTCAAGGCAGTAAAACACTCCTCAATTTCCCAGATTCATAAAAAGTGGTAATAAATATGGAATATGATTTAATTTCTTTTCTGAACACCATATTACATTGATGCCACAGTCAGATCAAGACATGAACTAAAAAGGAACTTAAAGAACATATCTTTATAAAAAAAAAGGTACAAATATTTAAGCAAAATGTTAATATAGAGCAAAATATGAAATCACAAGAGATCAATAAAAAAGCAAGATAGAGTCAAAGATGCCAAGGTGTTTAACAGTTCAAAATAAATCATGTAAAGAATTCATGTAGAAGAGAAACACAAAAACATCACATGGTAACTGCAATTAAAAGATGAAAAGTTTTGAATAAAATTAAGAATCTAATCACAAAAATAAACTGTGAGTAAAGCAGTAAAAATAGTTATTACTTATTATAACTAAGATGGGCTGCAATGCACCTATAATATAGAGCATAATTGTCATAGAACACTGAAAGCTATTTCCCTCGGAACACAGCTGTACAAGCCGCTCTCCTTTTATTTTCTGTCTTCAACAATGTCCTAGATGTGCAGTTAGGAAATTTAAAAAACAGAAAACTTTATGTATAAGGATATGCTTTTAAGCAGCAAAACCATCAATAAAGGTTAATTAAACTATTATATACGGAGATAATCCCATAAAATTCAAAACAAATAAAAACTGACCAGCGAATTATGCAGGATTACTGTGTATAAGATCAATATATAAACCAATGTGTTAGGACATGCCAGTAAGAACGAAACAGACAACAATATTAAATTACAGAATACAGAACTACAAGTGAATATCTGTAATAGAAACACGAGAAAGAGAGGTCAATCTATGTAATGTATTTTTTAGTATCTTAAAATAGTCCTGGAGTCAATTTTTTTTAAAGTCAAATGACCTTAAAAAAGAGCCAAGAATATAAATAATATAAAGACCCTGATAAAGACCCAGAATACCGGAAAGATTCAGCATTCTGTTACACATGAGACCATTATTGAAAGTCCAAGGGTCCCAAGATTTTGATAGGGTCCTGGAAAAAGGAGGGAGGGACAGTGCTCTGATGTCATGATCATCAGGGAGGTGAGAGTGGCCCCTGCTGTTGGGAGGATCAAGCTGCAAAGATGAGGCAGTTTCAGACCTGAGACCAAGCAGAGTTCCTCTCTGCCCCCACCTGCCACAACCCCAAGCTACGGCCCTCATGCTAGGAGCGTTTGGATTGGCTGTGTGTTCTCTGATGTTATGCATGCTCATTGTTAGGGCAGACTTTAAAGTCAGGTGTTCAAAGGCAACACTGCTGAACCACACAGCATCTTCTTTTCTGGCATTCCAATGTTAGGCTTTCTGGGTTTGTTCCTGAGAGAGGTCTCAGGTGTTTCACCCATTGCTGCTCTGTGAACTTCCCTCACCACACTCAGGAGCCCTCAGGAGGATTCTGGGACTCATTGGAAGCTGGAAAGTGGTGAGTGTCAGAAACCAGTATTCTATGGTCACAGGAGGTGAGCTGGGCCAGTAGCCAGGACCCTGGTGTCCTGTCCTGTGTCTAAAGGAAAAGGGTTTGTGTGAACCCTGGGGCTGCACAGCTTTCCAAATTGATGGTGATTACAGAATCCACATGGAGAAATGAACTTCCACATGTGATCTGATATCCTTTGGTTGAGAAACGAGGTCACTAGTTTACAATTCAGTCCTGCCAGCACAGCTCTTCCTAGGTTCTGAGTCAGGTTTTGTTTGATGCTAATAACAGAATAGTACAGACTCAGTAATTTAGAAAGAAATGGTATTTGTCTCATGGTTTGGGTCCAAGGTCGGAGGGCAGTATCTGTTGATGGTCATCTTGTTGGCAGAGGTTTGGGTGGCACAGAGACCATATGACCAAATAATGAAATTGCAGGAGGTTCAAATATGAAGTAGTTTCTATAGCACACACCTGGGAATAAGCAGTCACTCAATAATCACATGAATTGATTTAGCCTAATCGCTTCATTAGGGTCCCACCTGTTCCCAATGATTAATCTCTCCTAATAGGTATTAACTGCCTTCACACCCTTGTGTGGAGAGTAAAATCTTTGTAAAGGCCAATCATTCTTCACTCCCCAACCCCAAGCTAACTGGTGTGAGAACTGAAAATCAAATAAACTGTTGAACACACAGTAGTTTCATTATGCATGCAAATTTGGTTTAGTCAAATGATAGCTTGTAGCATTTGAGAATATCTCAGCATATCAGATTCTGCTGGCTATAAAATGGTTTATAAATTTGAGAGTTCATTTGTGACTGGTAAAAGAAAAAAATTCTTTTCTCCTCAATTCCTGTACCTTTGATTTTAAGACTCAGATATTTCATGGGCAATATGAGTGGCTATGATTCTGTCTAATACACAAATTTCAGGCCATAGCTAAGCTCATGCAAATAAGATAGCTTTAGAGGGGATCTCTGGATAACTTCATAATTTTGACTGGAGCCAGAAAATCAAATACATGCTTTTCATTGGTATATGCCTGGGATGTGTTGACGCTAAAATCTTAATCCATTATGTCTACTAACTCTATATAATGGCAGAATTGAACTGTTGGTGAGTCATAGGTGTTATAGATGTGTTGTTTGATATTAAGCAAACAACACACATTTGGTGTTAGTGATCATGAAAATGACTGCACAAGTCACAGACTTAAACTGATTTTAAGTGTTTGATTTCTGGTGAGAATTAAGACCTTGGAGGAGGGAGCCAATGCAAACTGTTGGGAGGGAAAAGTAAAAAGTGTGGAACTCTCAGAATTAAATGTTCTGACTGCCGAGGTTTGTCTTAGTTCCTGAGAGTGAATCCCCTTAGTCTGCATCTCCTGAGAGTGATCCCCAAAGTCTGGGAACCTGAGTTTGGTGTCCCTTGATACTGTGGGATAAATAGGTTGCTTCCTTTCAATTGCACTTAGTACACCAGTTTAGAAATTATGTGCCATGATTTCACGTTAGACATATATACTCTTGCATAGATCCCTAATATACAGTAATAAAACCTGAAAAGAAGACAATTGTTGACATCTTTGTTTTCTGCTAAATTTGAATAAGAATGTTAACATCCATAGAACTAATACTCAGGAAAATATAGGGGCCTTGGTCAGTTCAGGTATTTTCCCAATCTCTTCTACTTCTGCCCCCAAGAGGAAAGTCCTGGTTCTTTGATGTTTTTGTTTGCTTACTTTCTGTTTCTCTAAACCATGAGTTTTGCTAGCTTTGTTGGGTATTTGTGACAATATCCTTCTTGATTTTTGTTGCTCATCTGCTAATTCTTGGCCTTTTTTATTACATCATGGCAAAATGCTGTCATGTTATAGATTGTGTATAGACTGTGCTTCTGTAGGAAATATTGATAGTTAAAATGGATTGTCTATCTTTTCTTCCATATATACTGATTTTTGTGCTTTTTCAACACTTGAAGTGACCTTATTTATTTATTTATTTATTTTCTCCATCTAGTGTTAGCTGATGTATCTGCACAATGACATATGGATAACTATTAATTACCCCTGGTTGGGTATTTATACCATTGTATTTATTTGTTCTGATAAACACTGGGCAATCCTTGCAGTTTTGTAAGCATTTTTCTTAAATATTCTGATGCTCTATCTATGAACACTGATATGAAACACTGTACTATCCTCATAGAAAATGATCTGCTCATCTCACTGTGTAACCCTTTTAAATTTTCTGACACAAATCCTGATTAACCTGAAGTGCATATTGCTTTTCCAGGCTTCAATGTAATGGTGTTATAATGGACCATGTTTCTGCATATTTTCTATTTGATCATTTTTATATCTTCATTCTATTTTACTTTTGAAATCTGTACATATGTATCTTAAGTTCACAAAAATGTAATGTGTTTAGCACATAAAATTGGTTTGGAACACTATTTCTTTGGAAGCTCAGATATCTTATAAAAGAATGTTCTCAACTCTTTACTCCTATCATTTATATAATTTCTGTCATTATTTTTAATGATCAGAAACTGTAACAACACTGTTCATTGTTAAGCTTTTATTAAAATGATAATATTATCTGTTAGGTTACATTGGAATAAAGAATACAAATATTTTACTATACCTCCATTTGCTTTCAGCCTTTTCTTTACTTGGATGACTTCCAAGACTATGTTGCTCTTTATGTCTGATGAATTATTTTCTAATTTACTTGATAGAAAACAAGAGACAATGAATGAGAGAAAGAGCTCCTATTCACAAGTTCACTTTGCAAATGCTCACATCTTCCAGGGAGGGATCAGATCTAAACCTGAGAGCAGGTAACTCACTTCAGGTTTTCCATGTGGGTGGCACAAACCACATGTCTTGAGACATCGTCATGACTTCCCAGGGTCTGCTTTAATTGGAAGCTGGAGTTAGGATCAGAATCAGGAAATGCACCCGGGTCCTCAATTGTGGAATACAGTTTTATTAAACTTAACAGTTACCCTAAGCCTTTTTTTAAACTGAAATACATGGATCCAAGTTTGAACATCATGCCTGTAATTTGACAACAGTATTATGAATGAAACAGTATAAAGGGATGGGGTCATGAGCAGTGAGTTAAGCCACGACTTGGGATGCCCTCTTCTCATATTTATCTTCCTCATTCAGGTCCTGGCCATTCCCCACTTCCATTCCAGATTCTTGCTACAATGTATCTGAGGGGCATTTGATGATGTCTTAAGGACCCATGTACCTTCTGCCTACATTGGAGATACAAAAAGTGTTCCTGGCTCCTAGATTAAACTGGAACCAGTCCCAGGTTTTGCAAACATTGACAAGTGAACTAGTGGATGGAAGATCTATCCACTACTGTCCCTCCTCCTTTCAAGTAAATAAATACATATTAAAACCTTACAACTATTCTTCCATTTAGGTTCAAGTTTAGCTTTGCAACAATGGCATTCATAGAATATCAGAAAGGCATGCAAGGGATGAGCAGAAAGTTCAATGGGAAAGGCAACCTTGATTTTTAGATTTTAAGATTATTTAAATAATCCTTAGCAGGACTGGAGATTATTGCCTTATTACTTTCTTATGCTTTGTAAATGATGCAGTTTGGTTAATCACATATTGCAGACAGTTCATTGAGAGAATATAGAGACATTTCTGATTTTTAAAATTTTGCTCAGTCTTTGATTAACACTACTTTTATGTTGTCACAGGATACAGTGCAACATCTGAGTACGTACACAACATTATTTAATCAATCTAGGAAATGAGGATTTTCCTTGCTTATTTTGTGTTTAAGGCCTACAAGCTCCTCCATTCCAATTTCTTATACAGTGTATCTTATCATGAACTAATGTCACAACACTGTATTATGGAACACTGCCAGTGGTTCGTTCTTTCTAACTCTGTTTCTATATCTGTTATCGTACCACCCAGTATCTTCAGTAATGAATCTTCCCATCCTAATTAAAAACATTTATATTTATATCCACCATTTTTTAGAAACCCATATATCAGAGAACATGTGAAATTTACTTCTTCCTATGCCAGTCTTACTTCACTTAAGGATCTCCAGTTCCACCCATTTTGAAGCAAATAATATTTCAATCCTTTTTAATCACTGAATTAGGACTGGAAAACCTGTAACACATTGATAGATTCCTAGGTTGGTTCCAAATATTTACTACTATGAATACTGCTGTAGTCAAAACAGAAAGCGGAAATCTCTTTTGCATGCAGATTGAATTTCCTTCTGATACATACACAATGGTTGGAGAGGTTTATCGCTTCTCATTTTTTGAGGGATGGCCATACTAAGTCTTCATAATGCTCAGGCTAACTTGCATTCTCATCAATATCTTATATTTTAAAATATTTATTTATTTGAAAGTCATAGTTACAGATAGAAAGAGAGAGATCTTCCCTCCACTGGTTCATTCCCCAAATGGCTGCAATGGCTAGAGCTGGGCCAAAACAAAGCCAGGAACCAGAAGCTTCCTCCTGGGTCTCCCATGTGGGAGCAGAGGCCTAAAGACTTGGGCCACCTTCCACTGATTTCCCAGGCCACAGAAGAGAGCTGGATCAGAAGTGGAGCAGCTGGGACTCAAGTCCCCATATGGGATTTTGGCACTGCAGGTGGTGGCTTTAGTTGCTACACAACAGTGCAGGCTCCAATAACATATTAAAGTTTTCTTTTCTTCATACCCCGCTAGCATTTGTTAGTGAGGTGACACCTAGTGTGTTTTGATTTGCATTTTCCTATATAATAATTATATTGCATTTTTCCCATTTTTGTTGACCATGGGTATTTCTTCTTTACAGAAATGCCTGTTCAGATCCTTTCCCAATTCTTAGATATATTTGTGCATAATTTCAGCAGTTTCATATGTATTCTGAATTTCAGTTCTTCATGAAATGCAGAATTGGCAAATACGTTATCCCAGTCTACTGGGGTATTAAAATAATTTTATTCATATAAGGTGAACAAATTTCATGTATTTCATATACACAGACTTAAGAGCATAATATTTTCCACCCTAACCTCCCTCTTGCCCATGCTCCGACCCTCTGTCCTCCTTCCTCTCTTATTTTTTCTTTTTATATCCATAATTGCATAATTTCAATTTATTTTATAATCACAAGCTGAACTCTGCACCAAATAAAGAATTGAATGGAACAAGTAGAAAAACCACTGTTTATCAAGAGTATAGACAAGGATTGTAAGCAATAACCAAAACTCAACATTGCATTTTTGTGCTTTGTTTCTTTGTGCTTTGTTTATTTGTTTATTTTGTGCTGGTTTATTTGACTGAGAATAATGGCTTCCATATGCATATACTTTGTTGTAAAAGACAAGATCTTATTAATTTATATAGCTGAGTAGTTTTGCATAGTGTATATATACCACATTTTCTTTAACCATTATTCAGTTGATGAATCTCTTGGTTGATGTCAGATCTTAGCTATTGATCTGCAATAAACATAAGGTGCAGACAAGTCTTCCTTATGCTGATTTCATTCCATTTGGGTAAATTTTTAGGAGTGGGATGGCTGTGTATACGGTAGAACAATTTTCAGATTACTGAAAAATTACCAGACTGTGTTCCATAATGGTTGTACTCTTTTACAATTTAACCAGCAGTGGATTATAGTATTTTATCACCCATATATTTGCTAACATTTATTGTTTTATAATTTTTGAATGATAGCCACTCTAATTGGGGTGAGGTTTCACCCTCATCATCCTTTTGGTTTGCATTTCCTGATGGCTAATGATCCTGAGCATTTTTAAATGTTTCTGTTGACCATTTGAATGTCATCCTTCAAAAATGTCTGTTTTGTCCTTTGCCCATTGCTTGACAGGATTTTTGTTGTTTTTGCTGTTCTGGATTACTTGAACTCTTTGTAGATTCTGGATATCAGACCTTTAACCATTGCAAGATTTGCAAATATTTTCTCCTGTTCTCTTGGATGCCTCTACAATATGTTGAGCAATTCCTTTGCAGTGCATAAGCATCTTAGCTTAATGCAATCCTATTTGTTTATTTTTGCTTTGATTGCCTATCATTCTGGGGTATTTAACAAGAATTCCGTGTGTATGCCAATGTCTTGCTGAGTTTCCCAATATTTTCATCTAGTAATTTGATGTTATCAGGTTATTGTTTTATATCATTGATCCATCTATAGTTCATTTCTGTATAAATTGTAAGGTGGTGGTCCTGTTTCATACTTCTACATGCAGAATCCAAGTTTTCCAGTAACATTTGTTGAAGAGTACCTTTTTTTCAGGCATTGATTTTGGCTCCTTTGTCAAAGATCGGTTGGTTGTACACGAGTGTATTAAGTGCTGGAATTTCTACTCCAGTCCATTGGTCTACATGTCTATTTTTGTGCCAGTATTAGGCTTTTTTGATTCTAACTGACCTGTAGTTGTCATGAAATCTGATATTGCGATGACTCTGGCTTTGTTTTATTCTTTAAGTTTGCTCTAGCTATTCAGGATCTCTTGGGCTTCCATATGAATTTTAGCATCAATTTTTCTATCTTTCTTTTTCAGAAGAATGTCGTTACTATTTTGATTGGGATCATATTGAACATGTAAATTGCTTTCAGTAGTATGGACATTTTGATTCTATTAATTCTTCTAATCCATGAACATGACAGATATTTCCATTTTTATGTTCTCCTATTTATTTTAAAAATGTTTTGTAATTATCATTGTAGAGATATTTGACCTCTTCATTTAAATTTATTCCAATTTGTTTGGCTATTGTGAATTGAACTGATCTTGCATGTCTTTCTCAGCCATAGCATTGTCTTTTTATGCAAATGCTATTGAATTTTGTGTATTGATTTTATCTTGCAAATTTACCAACCTCTCTTGAGTTCCAATAGTCTCTTGGTGGAGTCTTTTGGCTTCCCTATATATAAAATCATATCTTCTATCAACAGTAATAATTTGACTTCAACCTTTCCAATTTGTATCCCTTTGCTTGGATTTTGCTTGCTGGTGGCTCTCAGTAAGCCTTCTAGAACTATATTGAATAGCAATTATGGGGGTGAGCATCCTTGTAGATCTTAGTGGAAATGCTTCCAATTTACCCACACAATTTGATGGTGGCTCTGTGTTTGTCATGAACTACCTTGAATGTGTTCATGAATATTCCTTCTATTCCCGGTTCAAGGTTTTTATCAAGGACATATTTTATCTCATGCATTCCCACTTGGTCTGGGTGAATTATATTTCTAATGTGTTGTTATGTTTGATTAGCAAGTATTTTGAGGATTGTTTGCATCTGTATTTATCAAATATATTGGTCTTAGTTTGCTTTGTATGTATACCTGGTTTTAGAATTAAAGTGATGCTGGTTTTATAGGAGTTAAGGGGGGTTTTATCTTCACTCTGATGATTGTCTTCTTTGTTGTGAATTATCTTGTTAGTTTGATATAAGGTTTCTCTATTAGTTTTTATTGCCTGTTCTTAGGGTATCTTATCAAGAAGCCATTGCTTATGTCAATGTCTTATAGTTTTCTCTATATTTTGTAAGTTTCAGTTCTTACATTTACATCCATGACTCACTTTCAGTTGACTTTGTATAGGAAAAGAGGGGTGGTCATCTGGGTTTAGTCTTGTCCATATGGATATCCCGTTGCCTCTGGACAATTTATGAATAGACTATACCATTTCCAGTGTATTTTTGTTTGCTTTGTAAAAGATCCATTGTCTGTATGTATCTGTATTTCTTTTTGGGAGCCTCTATCCTCTTACACTGGTCTATTCATCAGTTTTTATGCCAGGGTTTACCATACATCTATGGTATGTATTGAACTCATTTGTTGTGACCCCAGACGTGTTCTGTTTCTCAAGAGTTACTTTTCTATGTGGAACTTTTTTTAATATATGTGAAGATATGAGGTTTAGGTTTATTTTTCTAGATACATGATGAATTCCATTGATTTTGATGGAAAGCATATTGTATCTGTAAATTAACTTGGATAATATGGAAATATTAGAAAGTATTTCAATCTGTGAATATGAGCGGTCTTTTTGATCTCAGATTCTTTATCATGGCTTTAGAATTGTTGCTGTAGAGGCATTTTACATCACAAGTCAAATTTATCCAGGGTATTTTATTTCTTATTGTGAATTTAATTTCTTCTTTAATTTATTTTTTTCAGTGGGTTCACAATAGTATAGGTATATAAAACTTATTCTGATTTTTTGTGCTTACTTTGTATCCTACAAATCTACCAGTCATTTACCAGTTCAGGTGGCCTGTTGTTGAACTCGTTGCATTTCCATATAAATAGAATAAAATCATCTGGAAAAATAAATAATTTCAATTTCTTCTTTTCTATATCTATGTCTTTTATTTCCTTCCCTTTTCTTTTTGTTTTGCCTAGACCTTACATTGCAGTATTGAATATAAAAGTAAAAAATGTGCATCATTTTATGGTTCCAATTATAGGGTAAATGCTTTCATTTTGTTAGCATTCAATAGAATCTGGCTCAGGTTCCTCAAATGCAAGGGTTTTGTAATTGAATTATATGCAATCTGTAAGTGTTCTGCTCAATTTACTTCTCATAAGTGAATGTATAATTTTATACAAAATGTTTTCTGCATCTAGTTTATTATACAGATGTTTATTTTTGATTGATGTGAATTATTGGAATTATGAATTACATTCATATTTTCCCTGTTCCTATATTACATCTGACTTGATTATGATATCTGACCATTTTATTTTATTTTATTTTGGATTCCAAACTGGATTCAATTACTATCAAATTTTCCACCTATATTCTAATATAAATTCTATTAGGATGACAGTGTTGCATTATATTCAGCAGGGACTCTGCTGTGTAAGTTTTTATTTGAAAAAAGAGAATCAGAGATAAACAGAGATCTTGCATCTATCAGGTCACTTTAGGAAAAACTGGCCTTATATAATGAGTTTGGAAAAGTTACCTCCCTAACAATTTGTATAATACTTTTCAAAAAATTGGTGTTTTTTTTAATTTTGTAGATTTTAGCAATGATGACATTTGTTGTTGATCTTTCGTTTGAACACATTTAATGTTCTCAGTATTGCTCTATTCAGAGATGTTATTATTATTATAGAAAACTTTTTATAATTCCCTTAATTAAACTTAGGTTTATTTATTTATTTTTTAACTTTATTTCATAAATATAAATGTCCAAAGTACAACTTTTGGATTATACTGGCATCCCCCCCCATAACCTCCCTCCCACACGCAACCATCCCGTCTCCCACTCCCTCTCCCATACCATTCACACCAAGATTCATTTTTTCAATTATTTTTATATACAGGAGATCAATTTAGTATATGCTAAGGAAAGATTTCAACAGTTTGCACATACACAGAAACACAAAGTATAGAGTACTGTTTTAGTAGTAGTTTTACCATTAATTCACACAGTACAACACATTAAGGACAGAGAGCCTACATGGGGAGTAAGTGCACAGTGACTCCTGTTGTTGACTTCACAATTGACAATCTAATTTATGACGTCAGTAATCACCAGAGGCTCTTGTCATGAGCTGTCAAGGCTGTGGAAGCCTCTTGAGTTCACCACCTCTGATCTTATTTAGACAAGGCCATAGTGAAAGTGGAAGTTCTCTCCTCCCTTCAGAGAAAGGTACCTCCTTCTTTGATGGCCCCATTCTTTCCACTGGGATCTCACTCACAGAGATCTTTCATTTAGGTCTTTTTTTTTGCCAGAGTGTCTTGGCTTTCCATGCCTAAAATACTCTCATGGGCTCTTCAGCCAGATCCAAGTGCCTTAAGGGCTGATTCTGAGGCCAGAGTGCTGTTTAGGACAGCTGCCATTCTATGAGTCACTTCCCATCTTAGGTTGTTCTCTCCTTTTTAATTCTATCAGTCAGTATTATCAGATACTAGTCTTGTTTAGGTGATCCCTTTGACTCTCAATCCTGTCGTTATGATCAATTATGAATTGAAACTGATCACTTTGACTAGTGAGCTGGCATTGGTACATGCCACCTTAATGGGATTGAATTGGAATCCCCTGGCATGTTTCTAACTCTACCACTAGAGGTATGTCTGATGAGCATGGGCCATACTGTACATCTCCCCCCTCTCTTATTTCCACTCTTATATTTAACAGAGATCACTTTTCAGTTAAATTTAAACACCTAAGAATAATTGCATGTTAATTAACGAGTTCAACCAATGGCATTAAGTAGAACAAAAAATACTAAAAGGAACAAAATAGTAAGTTGTTCTTCAACAGTCAGGACAAGGGCTGATCAAGTCATTTTTTTCTCATAGTGTACATTTCACTTCAACAGGTTTCCTCTTAGGTGCTCAGTCAGTTGTCACTGCTCAAGAACATATGATATTTGTCCCTTTGGGACTGGCTTATTTCACTCAGCATGATGTATTCCAGATTCCTCCATTTTGTTGCAAATGAACAGATTCCATTTCTTTACTGCTGTATAGTATTCTATAGAGTGCATATCCCATAATTTCTTTATCCAGTCCTTTGTTGATGGGCATTTAGGTTGATTCCAGGTCTTAGCTATTGTGAATTGAGCTGCAATACACATTAAGATATAGACAGCTCTTTTATTTGCCAACGTAATTTCCTTTGGGTAAATTCCAAGGAATGGGATGGCTGGGTTGTATGGTAGGGTTATATTCAGGTTTCTGAGGAATCTCCAGACAGACTTCCATAATGGCTTTACCAGCTGGCCTCATATGATGAGTTTGGAAAAGTTACCTCTCTAACTTTTCAAAAGATTGGTGTTATTTTTTTTAATTTTGTAGATTTTATTAATGAAGATATTTGTTGCTGATCTTTCATTTGAACACATTTTTCCTGATTTAATGTTCTTACTCAGTATTGCTCTATTCAGATATGTTATAATTATAGAAAACTTTTATTTAATAAATATAAATTTCAAAAGTACAACCTTTGGATTATAGTGATTCTTTGCTCTATAACCACCCTTCCACCCACAAACCATCCCATCTCCTACTCCCTCTCCTATCCCATTCTTCATTAAGGTTCATTTTAAATATCTTTATATACAGAAGATCAACTCTATACTAAGTAAAGATTTCAACAGGTTGCACCCACACAGAAAGACAAAGTATAAAGCATGGTTTGAGAACTAGTTATAGTGTTAATTCTCATAGTATAAAACATTAAGTACACAGGTCCCAATATAGGGTGCAAGTGCACAGTGACTCCTGTTGATGATTTAACAATTCAGACTTTCATTTATGATGTCAGTAATCATCTGAGGCTCTTTTCATGAGCTGCCAAGGCTATGGAAGCCTCTTGAGTTCACAAAGTCCAACATTATTTATACAACGTCATAATCAAACTGGAAGTTCTCTCCTCCCTTCAGAGAAAGGTACCTGATTCCTTAATGTCTGCTTCTTTCTGCTGGAATCTCACTCACAGAGGTCTTTCTTTAAGGTCATTTTTGTCACATTTTGTCCTGTGTTTCCATGCCTGAACTACTCTCATGTGCTTTGTAGCCAGATCCAAATGCCTTAAGGTGTGATTCCGAGGCCAGAGTTCTGTTTACAGCATTTGTCATTCTAAGAGTCTGCTCTGTGACCTGCTACCCATCCTGGGTTGTTCTCTCCTTTTTAATTCTGCAATTATTAGCAGACACTGGTCTTATTTGTGTGCTCCCTTGACACTTAATCCTCTTTATGATCAGTTATGGACTTAAACTGATCACTTTAATTAGTAAGGTGGCATTGGCACATGCCAATTTTTAGTATTTCGAGTCCCATGGCAAGTTTTAAGCTTTACCCTTAGGGGTAAATACCTGGGAGCATGTGCCAAACTGTATATCCCCTCCATCTCTTATTCCAACTCTTATTTTTTATTTCAATTTGATTTAAACACCTAAGAATAATTCTATGTTAAGTAAAAAGCTCAACCAATGGTATTAAGTAGAAAAAGAAAATACTAAAATGAATAAAATAGTAAGCTGTTCCTTGACAGTCATCACAAGAGCTGATCAAGTCACTGCTTCTCATAGTGTCAGTTTCACTGGCTTATTTCACTCAGTATGATGTTTTCCAGATTCCTCCATTTTGTTGCAAATGACCAGATTTCATTTCTTTTACCACTGTGTAGTATTCTGTAGAATACATAACATATCACTTAACTTCTTTATCCAGTCTTCTGTTGATGGGCATTTAGGTTGATTCCATGTCTTAGCCATTCTGAATTGCACTGCAATAAACATTGAGGTGTAGACAGCTCTTTTATTTGCCAATTTAATACTCCTTGGGTAAATTCCAAAGAATGGAATTGCTGAGTCATGTGTTAGGGATACATTCAGATTTATGAGGTATCTCCAAACTGTATCCATAGTGGCTTTACCAGTCTGCATTCCCACCAACAGTGGGTTATTGTGCCTTTGCCCCCACCACCTCACCATCATCTGTTGTTAGTTGATTTCTGTATGAAAGCCATACTAACTGGAGTGAGGTGAAACCTCATTGTGGTTTTGCTTTGCATTTCCCTGATGGCTAGTGATCCTGAACATTTTTTCATGTGTCTACTGGCCATTTGGATTTCCTCTTGAAAAATGTCTATTTAGGCTCTTGGCCCATCTCTTAAGTGGGTTGTGTGTTTTGCTGTTGTGAAGTTTCTTGATCTCTTTGTAGATTCTGGTTATTTTTTTTACAGGCAGAGTTAGACAGTGAGAGAGAGAGAGACAGAGAGAAAAGTCTTCATTTTCCGTCGGTTCACCCCCCAAATGGCTGCTACACTGGCGCATTGCACCAATCCGAAGCAAGCAGCCAGATGCTCCCTCTGGTCCCCCATGTGGGTGCAGGGCCTAACCACTTGGGACATCCTTCACTGCCTTCCCAGGCCACAGCAGGGAGCTGGACTGGAAGAGGAGCAACTGGGACAGTACCTGGCACCCCAACCAGGACTATAACCCAGGGTGCCAGCTCCACAGGCTGAAGATTAGCCAAGTGAGCTGTGGTGCCTGCCAGATTTTGGTTATTAATCCTTTATCAGTTGCATAATTTGCAAAGATTTTCTCCCATTTTTTTCAGTTACCTCTTCACTTTGATGACTTTTTTTTTTTTTTTTTTTTTTTGCAGACAAGAAACTTTTCAATTTGATGTAATCCCTGTTGTTAATTTTGGCTTTGACTGCCTATGCCACTGGAGAATTTTCCAAGAAGTCTTCCCTGTGCCTATATCTTGAAGACTTTCTCCAATGTTCTGTAATAATTTTATGGTGTTGGGTCATAGATTTAGATCTTTAATCCACGTTGAGTGGATTTTTGTGTAAGGTGTAACATAGGTATCTTGCTTCATACTTCTGCATGTGGAAATCCTGTTTTCCCAACAATATTTGTTTAAAAGACTCTCCTTGCTCCAGAAATTGGTTTTAGCTCCTTGATCAAATATAAATTGGTTGTAGATGTTTGGATTGATTTCTTGTGTTCCTATTCTGTTCTATTGCCTGTCCATCTGTTTCTGTACAGTACCATGCTGTTTTGATTATAATGGCCCTGTAGTATGTCTTGAAATCTGGTATTCTGATGCCTCCAGCTCTGTTTTTGTTGTATAAGACTCGTTTATCTATTTGATGTCTCCTGTGCCTCAATATATGTTTCTATATGAATATCAGCATCATTTTTTCTAGATCTGATAAGAATATGTTTGATATTTTCATTGGTATCACATTGAATCTGTAAATTGCTTTGGGAGGAATGGACATTTTGATGATATTAATTCTTCCAATCAGTGAGCATGGAATATTTTTCCATTTTTTGGTATCCTCTTCTAGTTCTTTAAGATTTTGTAATTCTCATTATAGAAATATTTGACATCCTTGGTTAAGTTTTTTCCAAGTTATTTGGTTTTTTTCTGGTAGCTGTTGTGAATGGGATTGACCTTAGAAGTTATTTCTCAGTTCTGGCAGTGTCTGTATACAAAGGCTGTTGATTTTTATGTATTGATTTTATATCCTGCAACTTTGCCAAATTCATCTATGAGTTCCAATAGTCTCTTAGTGGAGTTCTTTGGATACCTTAAATAGAGTCACGTTGTCTGCAAAGATGTATAGTTTGACATTTTCCTTCCCTTTTTGTACCCCTTGTAATTTCTTTTTCTTGACTAATGGCTTGGCTAGAACTTCTAGTGCTATATTGAATAGCAATGGTGAGATTTGGCATCCCTGTCTGGAACTGGGTCTCAGTGGAAACGCTTCCAACTATTCCGCATTCAATAGGTTGCTGGCTGTGGGTTTTTTCATAAATTGCCTTAATTATGTTGAGGAATGTTCCTTCTATACACAATTTGGTTAGAGTTTTCATCACGAAATGGTTTTGTAATTTATCAAATGCTTTCTCTGCATCTATTGAGATAATATATGATTTTTCTTCTGCAGTTTGTTAATGTGGTGTATCACATTGATTGATTTGTGAATGTTGAACCATCCCTGCATACAAGGATAAATCCCACTTGGTCAGGTTGGATGATCCTTCTAATTTGTTGTTGGATTATTTTGGCTTGAATTTTGTTGTGTATTTGTTGTATGTTCTTTAGAGAATTTGGTGTGCAATTCTCTTTCTCTGCTACATCTTTTTCAGGTTTAGGAATTAAGTGATACTGGCTTTGTAGAAAGAATTTGTGAGGATTCCCTCTCTTTCAATTGTTTTTGAATAGCTTGAGAAGAATCGGAGTTATTTCTTCAGTAAATGTCTGATAGAATTCAGAAGTGAATCTCTCTTGTCCTGGACTTTTCTCTGTTGGGAGGGCCTTTATTACTGATTCAGTTTCTGACTTTCTTATGGGTCTTTTTTTGGTTTTCTATGTTTCTTGCTTCAATTTTTGTAGGTTGCCTATGCCCAGGAATCTATCCATTCCTGACAGATTTCCCTGATTGCTGGCATACAACTCTTGTAGTAATTCATAATGACTCTTGTTATTTCTGTGGTGTCTGTTGTTACATTTCCTTTTCATGTCTAATTTTATTGATTTGTGTCTTCTCTCTCCTTTATTTGGTTAGTTGTGCCAATGGTGAGTCAATTTTGTTTATTTTTTTTTTTCAAAAAATCCTTTCAACATTTTGCTTCTCTTTTGTAATTTTTTTGGATTCAATTTTGTTGATTTTCTTCTCTGATATTAATTATTTCTCTTCTCCTACTAGATTTGGGTCTGGTTTGCTGTAGTTTTTCTAGATCTTTGAGATGCATTGATAGTTCATTTATTTGGTGCCTTTCCAATTTCTTGATGTAGGCACCTATTGCTATAAACTTTCCTCTTAACACTGCTTTTGCTGTATCCCATACGTTTTGATATGTTGTGTTGTTATCTTCATTTGCTTCCTGAGAGTTTTTGATTTCTCTTTTGATTTCTTCTATGACCCAGTGTTCATTCAGGAGCATGCTGACATTCTCCATGTGTTTACTTATGCTCTAGAGAATCCTGAGTTGCTGATTTCCAGCTTCATTCCATTGTGGTCTGAGATGTATGGTATGATTTTGATTTGTTTTAAATTTGCTGAGACTTGCTTTATGGCCTAATATGTGGTCTATCCTAGAGAAAGTCCCAAGCACTAGTGAGAAGAATGTGTATTCTTTAACATTAGGATGAATATTTCTGTACATATCTCTTAGATCTGTTTGTTCTCTAGTGTCAAGTAAATCTACTGTTTCCTTGTTGATTTCTGTCTGGTTGATCTGTCCATTGCTAAAAGTGGAGCATTGAAGCCCCCCAATATTATTGTATTGGAGTCTAAGTCTCCCTTTAAGTTCCTTAGCATATCTTTTAAATAAACTGGTGCCCTGTAATTAGGTGCATATACATTTATAATAGTTACATCTTCCTGTTGAATTGATACCTTAATCATTATATAGTGCCTTCTTTGTCTCTCTTAACATTTTTTGTGTTAAACTCAATTTTTTCTGATATTAAGGTGGCTACATCAGCTCTTTTTTTGGTTTCTTTTGGCATGGAATATCTTTTTCCAACCTTTCACTTTCAGTCTGCATGCATCTTTGCTGGAAAGATGTGTTTCTTGAAAGCAGCAAATAAATGGGTTTTGTTTTTTAATCCATTCAGCCAGTCTGTGTCTTTTATTTTAAACTTTTATTTAATGAATATAAATTTCTGAAGTACAGCTTATGGATTACAATGGTTCCCCCCCATAACTTTCATCCCACCTGCAACCCTCCTCTCTCCCACTCCCTCTCCCCTTCCATTCACATCATGATTCATTTTCAATTATCTTTATATGCAGATCAATTTAGCGTATATTAAGTAAAGATTTCAACAGTTTACACCCACTCAGAAATACAATGTGTAAAATACTGTTTGAGCACTAGTTATAGCATTAAGTCAAAATGTACAGCACATTTAGGACAGAGATCCTACATGACGAGTAAGTGCACAGTGACTTCTGTTGTTGACTTAAGAAATTGCAATTGTTGTTCATGGCATTAGTAATCACCCTAGGCTCTTGTCATGAGTTGGCAAGGCTATGGTGGCCTTTTCAGTTTTCCGACTCTGATCATATTTAGACAAGGCCATGGTCAAAGTGGAAGTTCTCTCCTCCCTTCAGAGAAAGGTACCTGATGACCTGTTCTTTCCACTGGGATCTCTAGAGAGTTGAGGCCATTTACTTTCAGTGCAGCTACTGATAAGAAGTGACTTTGCCCTGCCGTGTTCCCAAAGATATTTCTAATATATAGTTTGAACTTCCTGTGATCCCTTACTGCAAGGTTTTCTTCCTTTACCATCTTTCTGTTGATGACTGTGTTTCTGTGTTTCTGTTTGTAAAACAACTTCAGCATCCTTTGCAGGGATGGATGAGTGGTGACAAATTCATTCTGTTTGTTATGAAAGGCTTTTATTTCATCTTTATTCCCAAATGAGACCTTTGCAGGGTATAATATAATAGGATGACTGTATTTTCTCTAAGTCTTGGGCTATATCTCACCATTCTCTCCCAGCTTGCAGGGTTTCTGATTAGAAGTCTGATGTGAATCTAATTGGAGATCCTGGAAAGTAATCAGGCATTTATCTTTTGCACATTTTAGAATCTTTTTCCTATGCTTTGCTGTGGTGAGTTTGAATACAATGTGTTGTGTTGATGATCTTTTCTGGTCATGTCTGTTGGAAGTTCGCTAGTATTTTGCTTAAAAAAGGCATTCTAACACTTTCTCTTTCTCCATAACTTCAGAACCCACAAGAACCCAAAATCTTGTTTTTTATATATTGTATCCTATAGATTCTCAACAATATGTTTTAGATTTCTAATTTTCTCTTGCAGACTTTAGCTAGACTGTATACTTTTCTGTGCTCTGTCTTCTAAGTCTGATATTCTCTCTTCTGCCTGATTTGGATTTTAAGGTTCTCAAATGCATTTTTTATTTGTTCTGTTGAATTCTTCATTTTCATTTTGTTTTTTCTTCAATATCTCGATTTCATGTTCTATTGAGTTTTTTAATTTCATTTTTATTCCTCCTTATAAATTAAATAGGCAAACAAAAAAGCTGTCTGCACATTAATGTTTATTGCAGCTCAATTCACAATAGCTAAGACCTGGAACCAACCCAAATGTCCATCAACAGTAGACTGGATAAAGAAATTATGGGACATGTACTCTATAGAATACTATCCAGCAGTCAAAAACAATGAAATCCGGTCATTTGCAACAAAATGGAGGAATCTGGAAAACATCATGCTCAGTGAATTAAGCCAGGCCCAAAGGGACAAATATCATATGTTCTCCCTGATAGGTGACAACTAACTGAGCACCAAAGGGGAAACCTGTTGAAGTGAAGTGGACACTATGAGAAACAGTGACTTGATCAGAGATTTTCTTTCATGTTCTCCATGGATTTTAGTAGTCCATGCTTTTGCTTTTGATTACTTCTGTATAATCTTATCATCAATTTTTGGAATTCTATTTCTTGCATTTCTTCTATCTCATCATCTTCATAATCTTGTATTGAAGTGTTCTGTTCTTTTGGGAGCAGGATGTTGTCTTCCTTATTCTTGTCTCTTGGGTTGTTGCATTTGTTGTTCAGCATTTGTGCAGGTACTCGTTGGTTTCTTCCTTTTTTCCCCCACTTTGGCAGCTTTTATCATTGTACTATGACTCTATAGATGAGTGGAATGTCTGCTTTCAGTGAATGTCTAGAGGCTTGTAGTGGATGTAGCTAGAGAGCTCTGTTCAGTTCTCTAGAGTTAAGGGCATGCCTAAGTTGATACTCTCCGGTTTGACATGGTAAATCTTCACTCTCTTTTTTTAATCAGAAAGGAATTATTTCTGCTCAGCTGAGCTTTTCTCCTTGATGGAGTCCAGTGCCTGAGCACTAGCCAAAGTGGATATAATATTCCTCTGCTCTGTCCCAAGGACCGCACAAAGGATCTGTGCAATTCTCAGTATAAGTTAAGATTTTCCAGCAATGTCTCTAACCAGGTGTCCAGGTCTTCTGGAGCTTGTGGTATCCCACTGAGACTGCTCAAAGTCTCATCCACACCATGAGTTCTTCCACACACACTCATTTTTTTTTCCCACAGTCCTGGTTCTGAAGCTTCACACATTCACAAGCTCCTAACCTTCTGTTATTTCTCCCCACTGGAATCAGGAATCTCCATTCAGCTGAGTGCCGGGCACAGAAATGAGCTGGTGCAGCTGTTATGTATGTCCAAATTGGCGCCTGCTCTATTGGCTTGTATGGCTTTGTAAGGTGATCAAAGAGAAATGTGTTCATACCCTCTTTTTTTCTCTCCTCTAGTTAGGCTGGTGCACTTTCCCTCACATAGCTTCAAACCTCACTTCCTGTAGGGTCTTCCTTCTGCTTTTTCACCAGAGTCTCAGGCTCCTGCCATCTTCTCTCACCTCACTTTGCAGCAATGGTGCATAGGCTCTTGGATATTGGAGTCCTGAGCCATGGGTGCCCATGCCCTCCATGTAGTAGAGTTTCCTTTGCCTTTTTTTCATAACTCTTCCCCAAGACTACCACTTATTTAAAACTATTTTCCCCTGGGCTAGAGAAATAAGCTCCCTCCCTATTCTGCTATCCTGTAACCACCACTGGCTTGCCAATAGGCTTCTTCTAAAGGGCATTTGTAGATTGGCAGTGACAGCAAGCAGAAAGTAAGGTCACTGTGTACGTCCTACCTCTTGCTAGCAGGTGGCTTCCTCTATGACCAACCAACATCCTGCATGGAGAGCATGTTGGCTGCAGCTAAAGAACAACATTCACAATGATCATCACCCAAAGCCGCAACCCCGTGGGAGACCTGGATTCTCAGATATGTTATATCTACTTGGCTCAGTTTTGGTAGGTTATATGTATACACAAATAAACTTTTTTTTACATTTTTTTATTTATCCTTGTTAATATAAATTAGTGATGCCTATTATATCTGTGATATGCATTGTAGTTTCCCCTTCTTTGATTTTATTTACTTGAACCTAGTTTTTATAACCTAGTGAAAGGATTATTTCTTCTATTAAAAATAAAATCTTTATTTTGCTTATCTTTAATGTTAACATTCCATTTATGACCTATGCTATTAATTTCATCTTGTATTTGGTTTATTCTTGTTTTCTAGGACTCTTGAGATGGATACTTAGGTTGTTGGTTGGAAATCTTTCTGTTTAGATGTTTGGCCATGGCAATGTCTGTGTATAGAAAGGCTATTAACTTTCGTGTGTTAATATTGTATTCTGCTACTTTAACAAAGTTTTTTTATGAATTCTAATCATCTACTAGTGGGCTCTTTTGGCTTCCCTATAGTGAGAACCATGTCATTTTCAAATAGGAATAATCTGAATTCCCACTTTTTAATTTGTATCCCTTTGATTTCCTCTTCTTATCAAATGGTTATGTCTAAAACTTCAAGGTGTATATTGTTTGTCTTTTTAAACAATAAAATTATGAACTGAATTAATAGAAAAATACATGATGAGGCAACAGAGGTATATGACTAAATATTTTTAATGATGGATCTGAAATGACTAGTGTTTGTGGCACACATTATTTTGCAATGGGATTGGCCACTGCTTGCCATGCTGGCCTCCTATGTTGTAGTGTTACTTTGTGTATATTCTATTAATGAACCTGGGAAGGCAATGGAACATGACCCAAATGCTTTGGAATGTGCCCATATAGCAGATGTAAATAAAATTACTTGCTCCTGGCTCTGTCCTCGCCAAAACCTGTTTATTTTAGCATCTTGGGAAGTGAGCCAAGAAAAAGATGCTTCATGTGTCTGTGTCTCTGTTTTTGTCTTTCATTTCTCTGCTTTTCAAATAATTAAATATTTAAAAAGAAAAGGCTAAATTCAGTTAATAATCCTTGAGGTTATTTTAATTAGCTAGACTCACTCTTTGTTCATCACTCCCTTTATTTATGCCACTTGGACTATATAATCTTCTGTATTCAGGACAAATTAATCACTATAGCTTCCTTATTAACTCAGAAGAGTCAAAGGAGTGGCTTATGATTAGCCAATTTTTGGTGAGTATGATGTTCACAATTTTTCTCATATTGGAGTTTCCCTTGGAAGCTATATCTCCATTCCCAGAAGGAACAACTCCTGTTGGCAGAGGTGTGTGATGAACAAAGAGAGCAAATTCCAGGAAAGGGCATATAAACTCACAAAGTCCATGGTGCTGAGCTAGCTCATTAATCCCTGAAATTTCATTTTTATCTCAAGCAATATGAAATTGAGACCTATTTTTTCATCATGTACTAGTTTCTGAGCTCTGAGATGAGGGAACCTAGGCTTGGAAGCTCAAGTTTAAGGTTCCCACATTTGTAGAATATCACTTAGGACAATGGCAGTATAGAGAAAACACAGGAATTTGAACAGGGAAAATCATATCTGTGCAATAAAGGAAACCAGGGAGATGTTGTGGGACTAAAACCAGTACACTGTCTTACTCCCACTGAAGTTCACATTAGCCATGGCCATTCCCTGTTAGACAAGAACAACAGTGGCAGTAGAGGCTCTATGTAATTCTTGTGTTGATATCTTGCATGAGTTATAGAAGAAACTAGCGAACAGAGAAAGTTAAGATCTGACTCTCAGAGCTATAAATAAAGATTTGATAGATCATCAGATGAATGTATAGAGAAATGGATTTCAAGAGTTTTGAATTAATTCCCAGAGACTGGAACTTCTGCTTTGTGCAATGAATTTAAATGCACCCACAGTAAGACTCATTATTTTATTCTAGTAAATGTACTGTAGTAGTTTTCTGAATTCTGGAATATTACCCATGAATAACACACTAAATATTTGATTAGGTCACAGCAAATAACTTTTGATGGATTAGATATAAGTTGCCATAGGAATATTAGCTTCATGTTTAAGTATCTTAAAGTAGAATAGCATGATGTTTTCCATATTTTATACATGTATCTGTGACAAGCAGATGCGTGTTTAGAAATACAGTATGATCATCAGAATTGAAAACAAAGGGAAAGCAAATAATAATCATCATAAAACCTGTTCCCACCTTTGAATTTATCCATTTTTAACTTTTATTTACTAAATATAAATTTCTAAAGTACAGTTTATGGATTACAATGGCTCCCCCCCAAAAAAAATTCCCTCCCACCCACAACCCTCCCATCTCCTGCTGCCTCTCCCATTCCATTCACATCAAGATTCATTTTCAATTATCTTTATATACAGATCAATTTAGTCTATGTTAAGTAAAATTTCAACAGTTTGCACCCACACAAACCAATTAAGTGTAAAATACTGTTTGAGTACTAATTATAGCATTAATTCACATTGAACAACACATAAAGGACAGAGATCTACATGAGGAGTAAGTACACAGTGACTCCTGTTGCTAACAAATTGACACTCTTGTTTAAAGCATCAGTAATCACCCTAGGCTCTAGTCATGAGTTGCCAAGGCTATGGAAGCATTTTCAGTTCACTGACTTCGATCTTATGTCAACAATACATAGTCAAAGAGGAAGTTCTCTCCTCCCTTCAGAGAAATGTACCTCCTTCTTTGATTCTTTGATGGCCCCGTTCTTTCCACTGGGTTCTCACTCACAGAGATCTTTCCTTTAGGTTGTTTTGTTTTTTTTTTTTTTTTGCCAGAGTGTCTTGGCTTTCCATGCCTTAAATCCTTGCATGGGCTCTTCAGCCAGGCCCGAATGCCTTAAGGGCTGATTGTGAGGCCAGGGTGCTGTTTAGGACATCTGCCATTCTATGAGTCTACTGTGTATCCTGCTTCCCACGTTGGATCATTCTCTCCCTTTTTAATTCTCTCAGTTAGTATTAGCAGACACTAGTCTTGTTTCTGTGATCCCTTTGACTCGTAGGCCTATCAGTGTGATCAATTGTGAACTGAAGTTCATCACTTGGACTAGTGAGATGGCATTGGTACATGTCACCTTGATGGGATGGAATTGGAATCCCGTGGCACGTTTCTAATTCCACCATTTGGGGCAAGTCCGATTGAGCATGTCCCAAATTGTACATCTCCTCCCTCTCTTATTCCCACTCTTGTATTTAACAGAGATCACTTTTCAGTTGAATTTAAATACCTAAGAATAATTGTGTGTTAATTAAAGAGTTCAACCAATAGTTCTAAGTAGAATGAAAAAAATACTAAAATGGATAAAGTATTACATTGTACATCAACAGTAAGACAAGGGCTGATCAAGTCACTGTTTCTTATAGTATCCATTTCACTTCACCATGTTTCCCTTTTGGTGCTCGGTTAGTTGTCACCAATCAGGGAGAACTTATGATATTTGTTCCTTTGGGACTTGCTTAATTCACTGAGCATGATGTTTTCCAGATTCCTCCATTTTGTTGCAAATGACAAGATTTAGTTGTTTTTGACTGCTGGATAGTATTCTATGGAGTACATGCCCCATAATTTCTTTATCCAGTCTAATGTTGATGGGCATTTGGGTTGATTCCAGGTTCTAGCTATTGTGAATTGAGTTGAAATAAGAATTCATCTATTTTTAACACATGCCTTTCAAATATGAGTTTGAAACCCTAAAATTTAACCACTAGAGTTCCACTTCGTTAGTGTGTGGTTGAAGATGAATTCTTTTGCATCATGCATTTTGTCTTGTGAGTGAAGTGATTACTCAGGAAACATACAAATCATTCCTCTTGTTTCTTTTTATATCTCAAAGAAACATTTTATTTAATGAGTACCAATCTCATCAGTACAACTTTAGGAATATAGTGATTCTTCTCACTATGCTGCCCTCCCTCCTCCACTCTCACCCCACTCCTCTTCCCTTGCTCATTCCAAGTTCCATTATCCTTTAAGATACATTTTTATTTAACTTTATACATAGAAGACCAACTTTTACAAAGTAGATTTCAACAATTTACACACACGAACAAACACACACTGACAAACACACACACAAACCGAGAACCAGTTTTACAGTTAATTCTCATAATACAATTCATTGCGGACAGAAGTCCTTTATGAAGAGTATGTGCACAGTGACTCCTGTTGTTAATTTAACAAATAACACTCTTATGTATGATATCAGTGATCACCCAAAACTCTTGTCATGAGCTGCCTAGGTTATAGAAGCTACAAAGGCTATAGTAGCCTTTGTATCCAAAATCTGTGTCAGTATCTAGACAAGTCCACAAGCAAAGTTGAAGTACTCTCCACCTGTCAGACAAAAGTACATCCTTCTTTTATGGCCACTTATTTCCACTGGGGTCTCTCTCACAAGATCCTTTATGTAGAACATTTTTTACCACATTGTCTTGGCTTTTGATGCTTGAATTGCTCTCATGCAACTTTAACCTGACCAGAATGCCTTATGGGCTGATTCTGAGGACAGAGTGTTTTTTAATGTGATTCTCATTCTATGTTTCTTCTCTGTGTACTGCTTCCCATGTTGGAATATTCTCTCCTTTTTAATTCTGTTTATTTTGACCAGACATTTCATATTATTTATATGATCCATTTAACATGTAATCCTATCTTTATTATCAATTTACCACTTAATATGTTCACTTTAAAAATTTTTACTATCCAGTTTGATGGGATTTGAGGTCCCATACCAAGATTTTAAACTGTACCTTTAGATGTAATCTGTAGGAAAGTATGCAGGACAATAGAGCTTCACAGTTACAAAATTCCTCCTTCCTGTGTTATTCCAAAGATTATGCTTAATGAGATTTATTTTCAATTGACTTTATAACCCTCCACTGTGATACGGCATTGACTAAACAAGTTCAGAGTTGGTGAACTCAAGGGGCTCCCATAGCCTAGACATCACTTTTCAGTTAAAATTTGAACACCTAAGAATAGGTGGTCTTCCCAGGCCAAAGAAAATGAACACACCACCAGTAAGTTGTTTATTTTTGTTTGCATTATATTGTGATATAGCAGATTTATGAGTGTATTTTATTAAAATTGTGAAATAAATATTTGACAACATAAAATTATGATTATAAAGCATTAGAAATATCAAGCCTGATATCAAATTTGTTTCTAGTCTCTGTGCTGCTATAACAGTAACATGTTTATCATGTTATTCAAATTGGAACATAGAATCCCCTAAATTTTTGTAAAACATAAAGTCTGAATTTGTATTTATTGGTCTTATCGATGATATAGTAGAGGTGGTTTAGTACCAACATAGTTATATACACTGAACTAGTAAAAAGTTGGGGCCAGCACTGTGGCACAGTGGGTTAATGCCCTGGCCTCAAGTGCTGGCATCTCAAATGGGTGCCGGTTTGAGACCTGGCTGTTCCACTTCTTTTTGTTTTTTTTTTTTGTTTGTTTGTTTAAACTTTTATTTAGTAAAAAAGTACAGCTTATGGATTACAATGGCTTCCACCCCCCATAACTTCCCTCCCAAATGCAACTCTCCCATCTCCCACTCCTTCTCCCATTCCATTCACATCAAGATTCATTTTCAATTCTCTTTATATAGGAGATCAATTTGGCATATATTAAGTAAAGATTTCAACAGTTTGCACCCACATAGAAACACAAAGTGAAAAATACTGTTTGAGTACAAGTTATAGCATTAAATCACAATGTACAGCACATTAAGGACAGAGATCCTACATGGGGAGTAAGTGCACAGTGATTCCTTTTGTTGACTTAACAAATTGACACTCTTGTTTATGGAGTCAGTAATCTCCTTAGGCTCTTGTCATGAGCTGCCAAGGCTATGGAAGCGTTTTGAGTTCTTCAACTCTGATCTTATTTAGACAAGGTCATAGTCAAAGTGGAAGTTCACTCCTACCTTAAGAGAAAGGTACCTCTTCTTTGATGGCCTGTTCTTTCTACTGGGATCTCACTAGAGGAGATCTTTCATTTAGGTCCTTTTTTTTTTTTTTGCTAGAGTGTCTTGGCTTTCCATGCCTAAAATACTCTCATGGGCTCTTCAGCCAGATCCAAATGCCTTATGGGCTGATTGTGAGGCCAGAGTGCTGTTTAGGACATCTGCCATTCTATGAGTCTGTTGTGTATCCCGCTTCCCATATTGCATCATTCTCTCCCTTTTTTATTCTATCAGTTAGTATTAGCAGACATTATTCTTTTTTTAACTTTTATTAAATATATATAAAATCCAAAGTTCAGCTTATGGAGTACAATGACTTCCCCCTCAATGACTTCCCTCCCACGCACAATCCTCCCCTTTCCTGCTCCCTCTCCCCTTCCATTCACATTAAGATTCATTTTCAATTCTCTTTATATACAGAAGGTCAGTTTAGCATATATTAAGTAAAGGTTTCAACAGTTTGCACCCACACAGAAACACAAAGTGAAAAATACTGTTTGAGTACTAGTTATAGCATTAAATCCCACTGTACATCACTGTACACACTGTGTGTCTCACTCCCATGTTGGATTGTTCTCTCCCTTTTTTATTCTATCAGCTAGTATTTGCAGACACTAGTCTTGTTTCTGTGATCCCTTGGGCTCTTAGTCCTATCATTATGATCAATTGTGAACTGAAGTTGATCACTTGGACTAGTGAGATGGCATTGGTACATGCCACCTTGATGGGATTGAATTGGAATAACCTGGTATGTTTCTAACTCTACCATTTGAGGTAAGTCAGCTTGAGCATGTCCCAAATTGCACATCTCTTCCCTCTCTTATTCCCACTCTTATATTTAACAGCAATCACTTTTCAGTTAAGTTTCAACACTTAAGAATAACTGTGTATTGATTACAGTATTCAACCAAAAGTATTAAGTAGAACAAACAAAAAATTACTAAGAAGGATAATGTATTAAGTTGTTCATCAACAGTCAGGGTAAGCGCTGATCAAGTCACCATTTCTCATAGTGTTCATTTCAGTTTAACAGGTTTCCTTTTTGGTGCTCAGTTAGTTGTCACCAATCAGGGAGAACATATGATATTTGTCCCTTTGGGACTGGCTTATTTCACTCCGCATAATGTTTTCCAAATTCGTAACAGGGATCACTATTCAGTTGAAATTCAAACACCTAAGAATAATTGTGTGTTAATTACAGAGTTCAACCAATTGTACTAGAACAGAAAAATACTAACATGGATAAAGTATTACATTGTACATCAAAAGACAGGACAACAGCTGATCAAGTCACTGTTTCTCATTGTGTCCATTTTACTTCAACAGGTTTCCCCTTTGGTGTTCAGTTATTTGTCGCCAATCAGGGAGACCATATAATATTTGTCCCTTTGGGCCTGGCTTAGTTCACTCAGCATAATGTTTTCCAGACTCCTCCATCTTGTTGCAAATGACTGGGTTTCATTGTTTTTGACTGCTGGATAGTATTCTATAGAGTATATGGCCCATAATTTCTTTATCCATTCTACTTTTGATGGGCATTTGGGTTGGTTCCAGGTCTTAGCTATTGTGAATTGATTGAGCTGCAATAAACATTAATGTGCAGACAGCTTGTTTGTTTGCCAATCTCATTTCCTTTGGGTAAATTCCAAGGAGTGGGATGGCTGGGTTGAATGGTAGGGTTATATTCAGGTTTCTGAGGAATCTCCAGACTGACTTCCATAGTGGCTTCACCAGTTTGCATTGCCACCAACAGTGGGTTAGTGTCCCTTTTTACTCACATCCTCTCCAGAATCTTTTGTTGGTAGATTTCTGAATGTGAACCATGCTAACCGGGGTAAGGTGAAACCTCATTGTGGTTTTGATTTGCATTTCCCCAATTGCTAGTGATCTTGAACATTTTTTCATGTGCCTGTTGGCCATTTGGATTTCTCTTTGAAAAATGTCTATTGAGGTCCTGGGCCCATCTCTTAAGTTGTTTGTTTTGATGTTGTGGCGTTTCTTGATCTCATTGTTGATTCTGGTTATCAACCCTTTATGTGTTGCATAGTTTGCAAATATTTTTCCCATTCTGTTGGTTGCCTCTTCACTCTCCTGACTGTTTCTTTTGAAGTACAAAAACTTGTCAATTTGATGCAATCCCAACAGTTGATTTTGGCTTTGACTACCTGTGCTTCTGGGGTATTTTCCAAGAAGTCATTGCCAGTACCTATATCTTGCAGGGTTTCTCCAATGCTTTCTAATAATTTGATGGTGTCAGCTCATAGATTTAAGTCTTTAATCCATGTTGAGTGAATTTTTGTGTAAGGTGAAAGGTAGGCGTCTTGATTCATGCTTCTACCTGTGGAAATCCAATTTTCACAGCACCATTTATTGAATAGACTGTCCTTACTCCAGGGATTGGTTTTGGATCATTGATCAAATATAAGTTTTCTGTAGATGTTGATTGATTTTTAGTGTTTCTATTTTGTTCCATTGGTCTATCTATCTGTTTCTGTATCAGTACCATGCTGTTTTGATAACAACTGCCCTGTGGTATGTCCTTACATCTGGTATTGTGATGCCTCCAGCTTTGTTTTGGTTGTACAAGATTGCTTTAGCTATTTGAGGTCTCCTGTGTCTCCATATGCATTTCAGCATCATTTTTTCCAGATCTGAGAAGAATGTCCTTGGTATCTTGATTGGAATTGCATTGAATGTATAAAGTGCTTTTGGGAGAATGGACATTTTGATGATGTTGATTCTTCTAATCCATGAGCATGGAAGATTTTTCCATTTCTTGGTATCCTCTTCCGTATCTTTCTTTAAGGTTTTGTAATTTTCATCGTAGAGATCTTTAACGTCCTTGGTTAAGTTTATTCCAAGGTATTTGATTGTTTTTGTAGCTATTGTGAATGGGATTGATCTTAGAAGTTCTTCCTCAGCCGTGTCATTGCTTGTGTATATATAGGCTGTTGATTTTTGTGCATTGAATTTATATCCTGCTACTTTGCCAAACTCTTATATGAGTTCCAAAAGTCTCTTAGTAGAGTTCTTTGGGTCCCCTAAATAAAGAATTATGTCATCTGCAAAGAGGGATAGTTTGAGTTCTTCCTTCCCAATTTGTATCCCTTTAATTTCTTTTTCTTGCCTAATAGCTCTGGCTAGAACCTCCAGAACTATATTGAATAGCAGTGGTGAGAGTGGGCATCCCTGTCTGGTACCAGATCTCAGTGGAAATGCTTCCAACTTTTCCCCATTCAATAGGATGTTGGCTGTGGGTTTTTCATAGATTGCTTTGATTGTATTGAGGAATGTTCCTTCCAAACCCAGTTTGCTTAGAGTTTTCATCATGAACGGGTGTTGTATTTTATCAAATGCTTTCTTGGCATCTAATGAGATAATCATATGGTTTTTCTTCTGCAGTCTGTTAATGTGGTGTATCACATTGATTGTCTTGCGCACATTAAAACATCCCTGCATACCAGGGAAAAATCCCACTTGGTCTGGGTGGATGATCTTTCTGATGTGTTGTTGCATTCTATTGGCGAGAATTTTATTGAGGATTTTTGCATCTATGTTGATCAGGGATATTGGTCTGTAATTCTCTTTCAGTGCTGCATCTTTTTCCGGCTTAGGAATTAAGGTGATGCTGGCTTCATAGAAAGAATTTGGGAGGATTCTCTCTTCTTCGATTGTTCTGAATAGTTTGAGAAGAATTGGAGTTAGTTCTTCTTTAAATGTCTGGTAGAATTCAGCAGTGAATCCATCTGGTCCTGGGCTTTTCTTTGTTGGGAGGGCCTTTATTACTGTTTCAATTTCTGTCTCAGTTATGGGTCTGTTTAGGTTTTTGATGTCTTCCTGGTTCAATTTAGGTAGGTTGCATGTGTCCAGGAATCTATCCATTTCTGATAGGTTTCCCTGTTTGCTGGCATACAAGTCCTTGTAGTAATTTCTGATGATTCTTTTTATTTCTGTGGTGTCTGTTGTTACATTTCCTTTTTCATCTCTGATTTTATTGATTTGGGTCTTTTCTCTTCTTTTTTGAGTTAGTTGGGCCAATGGGGTGTCAATTTTGTTTATTTTTTCAAAAAACCAGCTCCTCGTTTGGCTAATTTTTTTGTAATTTTTTTTGGATTCAATACTGTTAATTTCTTCTCTGATTTTAATTATTTCTCTTCTCCTACTAGATTTGGGTCTGGTTTGCTGCAGATTTTCTAGATCCATGAGATGTATTGAATGCTCATCTATTTGGTGCCTTTCCAATTTCTTGATGTAGGCACCTATTGATATAAACTTTCCTCTTAACCCTGCTTTTGCTGCATTCAATAAGTTTTGGTATGTTGTGCTGTTATCCTCATTTACTTCCAGAAAAATTTTGATTTCTCTTTTAATTTCTTCTATGACCCATTGTTCATTCAGGAGCATGTTGTTCAATCTCCCTGTGTTTGCATACGCTCTAGGGATTCCCGAGTTGCTAATTTCCAACTTCATTCCTTTATGGTCTGAGAAACTGCATGGTATGAATCTAATTCTTTTGAATTTGCTGAGACTTGCTTTATGGCCTAGTATGTGGTCAATCCTAGAGAAGGTTCCATGTACTGCTGAGAAGAATGCAAATGCTTTCTGTGTAGGATGAAAAGTTCTGTAGATATCTGTTAGATCCATTTGGGCTATAGTGTCGTTTAAACCTACTGTCTCCTTGTTGATCTTCTGTCCTGTTGATCTGTCTATTTCTGAGAGTGGAGTATTGAAGTCCCCCAGTACAATTGTAATGGGGTCTAAATCTCCCTTTAAGTCCCTTAACAAATCTTTTAAATAAACCTGTGCCCAGTAATTAGGTGCATATATGTTGATAATCATTGTATCTTCCTGTTGAATTGATCCCTTGATCATTATTTAGTGCCCTTCTTTGTCTCTCTTAACAGTTTTTGTGGTAAAGTTTACGTTCTCTGATATTAAGATGGCTACATCCACTCTTTTTTCATTTCTGTTGGCATGGTATATCTTTTTCCAGCCTTTCACTTTCAGTCTGTATGCATCTTTGCTGGAAAGATGTGTTTTTGTAAGCAGCAAATAGATGGGTTTTATTCCTTTACCCAGTCAGCCAATCGGTGTCTTTTAACTGGACAGTTCAGGTCATTAACGTTCAATATGACTATTGCTAAGTAGTAACTTTGCCCTGCCATTTGCCAAAGATATTTTCTAATATATGTTTTGAACTTCCTGTGGTCTTTTGCTGTGAGGTTTCCTTCCTTTACCTTCTTTCATATTGATGACCGTGTTTGTGTGTTTCTGTGTGTAACACATCTTTAAGCATCTGTTGCAGGGCTGGACGAGTGGCGACAAATTCTTTCAATTTCTGTTTGCTATGAAAAGTCTTTATTTCACCTTCATTCACAAATGAGAGCTTTGCAGGATATAATATTCTGGGCTGGCAGTTTTTCTCTCTTAGTACCTGGGCTATATCTCGCCATTCCCTCCTAGCTTGTAGGGTTTCTGATGAGAAGTCAGCTGTGAGTCTGATTGGAGATCCTCGGAGAGTAATCTCACATTTCTCTCTTGCACATTTTAGGATCTTTTCTTTATGTTTCACTGTGGTGAGTTCTATTAGCTTCCTGTACTAGGATGTCTCTGTCCTTCTCCAAACCTGGGAAATTTTCTGCTAGTATCTCACTAAAAAGGCCTTCTAATCCTTTCTCCCTCTCCATGTCTTTAGGAACTCTTAGAACTCGAATTTTTGGTTTTTTAATAGTATCTTGAAGATTCCAACAATATTTTTAGATTTCTAATTTCCTCTTCTTTTCTTTGGTCTAACTGTATATTTTCCTGTGCTCTGTCTTCTAAGTCCAATATTCTCTCTTCGCTTCACCCATTCTGTTTTTAAGGCTCTCTAATGTGTTTGTCATTTGATCAATTGTATTCTTCATTTCATTATGATTTCTCATCACTTTTGCAGTTTCATGTTCTACTAGTTGTTTCATTTCATTTTGATTCCTCCTTAATATTTCATTTTCACGAGAGAGATTTTCTATCTTGTCCATTAAGAATTTCTGTAGTTCAAGAATTTGTTTTTGAGAACTTCTTAATGTTGTTATCAATTTTTTGAGATTCGCTTCTTGCATTTCTTCTATCTCATCATCTTCATAATCTTGAATTGGGGTGTCTATTTCATTTGGGGGTGTCATAGTGTCTTCCTTGTTCTTGTTACCTCAGTTTCTGCCTTTGTTGTTTGACATATTGGAGATATTTGGTTTCTTCTCGTTATACTGTGACTCTAGATTAAGTGGACTGTCTGCTTTTGATGGATCCTTAGAGGCTGTGATGGGTGTCGCCAGAGAGTTCTGTTTGGTTCTTTGGGGATAAAGGTGTGCCAAAGGTGACTCACCCAGATTGTTCTCTCACTTGCTCACTCTCTCTCACTCTCTCTCTCTCTTTTTTTTTCTGACTCAGTTGGGAAGTAATTCCACACAGCTGAGTGGAATTGGGTGTAGTTGATGTATGAAATCTGGCACCTGTGGGTATTTGTCTGGTTACCCCTGGGACCACACAAAGAGTTTATGCAGCCCTCAGTGTGGTCTCAAATTTCTCAATAGTCTCTCCCCAGTTTGCCCAAGTTACCCAGTTTGTGTACTTGGTGAGTTCTCTCGCCCTCCCCTCAGATTTTCAGTCTCAGTTTGTTAGCTCCTCACTTTCACTAACTAGGTCTTAACCTCCTGTTATTTCTCCCCACCAGAGTCAGGTTTTTCTGCTTGGCTAATGGCCAGTGCCGCTTTCCATATGTAAAATGGTGCCAGCTCTTTGTCTTGCTTGGCTTTGTAAGGTGAGTGGAGAGAGAAGTTAATGTCCGTGCCAGTTCCCCTTATTTGCTTGTTTTTTCTCTCCTCCAGTCTGCCTGGTGAGCTTTCCCCAGTGGGGCTTTCATTCCCTGTAGGCTTTTTTTGCCTTTCCCCGAAATGTCTTGGGTTACTGAGGTTTTTATCTCACCTCCCCTTCCAGCGCTAGCACGCAGACTCTGCGGTGTGGCTTCTGCAGCGGCGCGGCTTCTTGGTCTCGGTTTCAGCTTCTGCTTCTGTGGCGGCGCAGCTCCCGTGGCTCAGCTTCCATGTGGTGGGAGACCTTGCTCTCCTCGTAGGTCCTCCGTGTCACCTCCACTGGATCTGGGAGAGTTTCCTCTGCAATTTTTCCCTGAGCCTTTTCCTGTGGCTACAGTAACTCCACTTTTATTAAACTGTCTTTTCCCGGACTATCGGTGCGTGCCCTCACTATTCCGCCATCTTGGCTCTGCCTGTTTGTTTTTTTGACAGGCAGAGTTAGACAGTGAGAATGGCTGATTCAAAGCCAGGAGCCAAGTGCCCATATGGGATGCTGGCACTGCAAGCTGGAACTTTAACCCACTGTGCCACAGTGCTAGTCCTGGATCTTTTTAAAATATTTATTTTTCAACATTTTTTTCTCCTTACTTGCTAGTATAGCATTCTCCCTTGGTGCTGCTGCTCTCTGTGGACTTGTCCTCCTCAGCCTCTGACTAGAGCACAGCCACCTCTCCAATGCTGACATCCTCTGACACATGTTTCACTCTTCTGTTCTCTCTAAACTGCAGACTCTTGGGCAACCTAACTCTCATGCATAAGCTTGCATAGACACACACACCTGAGGACTCCAGAGTCTTGGATTTCAGGTTTTAATTAACTTTCATTTTCAGAGGACTGATGAAAAAAACAAGTCTGGAAGCCAGGGTGTAGCCTTGTGGTTCAGATGCCTGTGTCCCACATTGGAGTTTCTGGGTTTGATTCCCGATCCCAGCCCCTGCCTCCAACTTCCTGATCATGCAGACCCTGGGAGCTAGCAAGTGATGGCTCAGATGATTGGGTTCCCTGCTCCTGGGCAAGCCCTGGCCACTGTGGACATTTCAGCAGTGAACTAGAGGGTGAATACCACTTCTCTGTCTACTTGTTCATTTCTTTGCATCTCAAATTAAAAAACAAAACGAGTATGTTTGTATCATCCATTAAAATAACTTCCTCATTGGAAAAAAGTAGTTTCATTGTTAAATTTGGGGAAAAATAATGCTTCTTGGTTGTAAATGATATTTGAATAATGCATAACTGTAAATCAGACTTCCATAGTGAATAAGGAAGAGAAAGGTGGAAGCAATAATTTTTACTTCTGGGTTTGGTACTTGTCATGTAACCTTCAAAAATTCCTTTAAACTCATGGGGCCTGAGTGTCCTTAAAATTACAGGCTCATCTAGTTTAGGCAGGTGGTGTAAGGGGAGGTGGCAGGAAGCTGAGAGCTTTCCTTGTTTCTGTGTCAACAGAGCTAAGTGACATTAGCAAGTCATTTGACCTCTCTGGATCTTCCTCCCTTGTGAGATAAGATTGTCTTTATAGTTAAAGGATTTATTCTACACAGTCCTATCTTATGGTAAGGTTCACATGACTGTGAAGTGTTTTATAAACTGGCAGTGTAATAATCGGGTTGACACTGAAGATGAAATGTTAAATAGCATAGAACTTCTAAGGCTTGTAGTTTTATTAGGAGCTACACAGAAACATTTAAGTTCATGGGCATTTTGAAATTTAAAAACAGAATCATTGAATCATTGTTCAGAATCAGTATAGTTACTAAAATTCTTATTTATCATCACTGAGATTGGTAGTGTAATTACTGATAGCATACTCCTAGTGTTGTATATTTTAGTTTATACAATACTTAGACTATATAAAATATAGGTAGCATGGGAAGTGGGATACACAGCAGTCTCGTAGAATGGCAGATGTCCTAAACAGCACTCTGGACTCAGAATCAGCCATTAAGGCACTTGGATCTGGCTGAAGAGCCCATGAGAGTATTTTAGGCATGGAAAGCCACTCTGGCAAAAAAGAAAAAAAAAGGACCTAAATAAAAGATCTCTGTGAGTGAGATCCCAGTAGAAAGAATGGGCCATCAAAGAAGGAGGTACCTTTTTCTGAAGGGAGGAGAGAACTTCCACTTTGACTATGACCTTGTCTAAATAAGATCGAAGTCAGTGAACTCAAGAGGCTTCCATAGCCTTGGGAACTCATGACTAGAGCCTAAGGAGATTACTGATGCCATAAACAAGAGTGTCAAATTGTTAAGTCAACAACTGGAATCACTGTGTGCTTGCTCCTTATGTGGGATCTCTGTCCTTAATGTGTTGTCCAATGTGAAGTAATGCTATAACTAGTACTCAAACAGTATTTTACACTTTATGTTCTGTGTGGTGCAAACTGATGAAATCTTTACTTAATATATACTATATCGATCTTCTGTGTATAAAGATAATTGAAAATGAATCTTGATGTGAATGGAATGGGAGAGGGAGTGGGAGATGGGAGGGGTGTGGGTGGGAGGAAAGTTATGGGGGGGGAAGCCTTTGTAATCCATAAACTGTACTTTGGAAAATTATATTTACTAAATAAAGTTTTAAAAATTAAAAAATAAAAAATAAATTAAAAATATAGGTAGCAATATTTAATGCTTCTCTTACTTTTACTGGATTGGATTATAGCATATGTTAATAAACCTTTTTTAAAGATTTATTTATTTATTTGAAAGACAGAATTATAGAGAGAGACACATAAATAGACAGAGATGTTCTGTCTGCTGTTTTACTCCCCAAGTGGCTGCAAGCAGCTGGAGCTGGGCTAATCCAAAGCCAGGTGCTTCTTCCAGGTCTCCCACATGGATTCAGGGGCCCAAGTATTTGGGCCATCTCCTGCTGCTTTCCCAGGCACATTAGTAGGTAACTAGATTAGAAGCAGAGCAGCTGGGACATGAACCAGTGCCCATAAGGTATGCCAGCACTGCAGGTGGTGGCTTTACCTTATATGCCACAGCACCAGCTACAGCCTATTCATTTTAAATTAACTAAATATTATCCACTGTTCAGCCTCCAGGGTTTGGCTTGGCCCAGCCTCTGCTGTTGTGGACATTTGGGGAGTGAACCAGAGGTTGAAAGATCTCTCTTCTTATGTCTCTCCCTATCTAACCTTGCCTTTCAAATAAATAAATGAGTCTTTGAAATAAAAATACATACATACATACACACACACACACACACGGTACCAACACAGTGGGTAAAGCCATGGCCTGCTGTGCTAGCATCTCATATGGGTGCTGATTCAAGTCCCAGCTGCTCCACTTCCAATCTATCTCCCTGCTAATGTGCCAGGGAAAGCGTCAGAAGGTGGCCCAAGTGCTTGAACAACTACATACATATGGGAGGCCTGGAAGAAGCGCCTGGCTTTAGCTTGGCTCAGCTGAGGCCAATTTGGGAAGTGAACCAGCAGATGGAAGATCTGTCCCTACCCCTTCTCTGTAACTCTGCCTTTCAAATAAATAACAGATTTTAAAATTGGGGGAAAAGGGCAGTTCTGTTGCCTTCCCTTTACCTAGAGTAACATAATCAAAATCTGTTAGGCAAATGAATAAGGGAAATTCTGAGATCATGTATTGACCACAGAAGAGAATGGATTCCCTGTACATTTTCTGGAAGCCCATGCTAGTTGGAACCAAGGGAAGGATAACAAAAAGGGGAGGCCTATATCCCTCTTATTTGTCTTCTTTGTTCATTGGAGCAGTGGAGAGTTGAGTACTGTAACATTGGTGTTTGTCTCCATACAGTTCACTTCTATTTAGCTGGTTCTTTTTTTTGCATTTCTTTTTTATTTATTTTAAGAGATTTATTTGAAAGGCATAGAGACAGGGGTCTTCCATCTGCTGGTTTGATCCCCCAATGTTTGGGTGAGGCTGAAGACCCACGCGCCCCCGCCCAGGTCTCCTACGTGGTGTGCGGTCCAAGCGCCTGTCCATCACCGCTGCACTCATTGGCTGGAGTGGGACAGGAAGTGGGATGGCAGGGACTCGAACTGGCACCCATGATGTGGGCCCTGCAGGCTGTGGTTGCACCCCCATGCCACGGCACCAACCTTGATAAACCTTTCTTTAAAGTGGAATTAGGGGTAAAAATGGTCTGAGGTACACATGTGGTTCCATTGTGAGAGGGGCTGAGGCCCCGTGGGTGCCCGGGGGCCAACAGGAACACCTGCAGCCTTGGCCCACAGGTCCTGTGCATCTCCCCTCTGCTTCTGCCCCACCCACGGGCCAGGCCCAGGACCCAGTGGTGCCTCAGGGATTTCTGCCCTGAACTGGTCACTTTAGGTCACTTTGTGATCCCTGACCTCTGCCCAAGGAAGGAAGCAGGAAGTGGCCCAGCAGGCTTCCCCTGACCTCTGGAGCCCTGTGTTGCAGTGCCGGCCCATGACCCGGGGAGCCCGCGACCATTCTGGGCCAGCCATTGGGACCTGCGACCCCCGACCCTGGGCCCCAACCCCTTCGACGTCACCACCGCAGCCTGCTATTTAGCTGGTTCTTAATCCTCAAGAAGGGATTTAGGTCAATGTTCTATTCTCATCAAAGACCTTGATGTTTAATAAAAGATTCTGTTAGTAATTTTAACCCTGGGTCGTTCTAAAGATGTGCTGTGACTTAGGTTTAGAAAAGAGCATCTTCCTTGCCACCCTCATCTCAGCTCTGGGGGCTGTCAGTTCTCCCTGCACAGATTCAGTAATGCATGCTTCTTCTCTACTACAAAGATCTTATGTTGGTCATATTTCCAGTTACCAAAATCAAATCAACTCACACCTGGACTCTGAGTATTCAATGACATTATTTATCAAAATAAATGTATTCAAATATTCAAAGACCACTTCAAAGCTTAGCTGCCTTCAAAAGTTTTTGGCACTTGGAACAGCCACTGTGGTTTTCTACACACGAGCACTCACTATTTTAAATACCATTTAACAATTCAAACATCACTTCCGGTTCAGCAATACACAACAATAGAATGGATGATTCTACATAATAAACAAGTTACATTAGTTTGGACTTAAAACCTAGAACTAAAACCATGTGGTGACATGGATGGATTTAAGGAAAGATGTAGAGCTAGGTAGCTAAGGCCACAGAATCCCAGACCTATTGATTTTAAGTGAGTCTAGATCAACAGCATTCCATTGCATTATCTTCCATCTCAGAGTCCTGCTTTTCCAGCGAGACCCACCCCACTCAGACCACATATTTCCTGCCTGTGTCTTCATGGTGTTGGAAGCTGTTCTGATACAGGTATCTCCTGGAGAGTCACCAGCTTCCTAATTTACTACCTGAACTGGAATCAACAGTTGTGAGGGATGTTTTTCAAACACCCAGGCTGAATTGAATGTCAGTCTCTGGCAGTCAAAATCTTCTGCCTTAGGAAACAGAACATGTACTCTACTCTGGGGCTCCTTTTTCTTCTCATGGGGTTCTGTGGTGATCTGTGGTTTTCAACACAAGTCCTGGTAGCATTCTGACTCAAAAGAAAGACCAGGGATAAGAGTTCTTTCTGGGGGCTGGTGCTGTGGCATAGCAAGTTACACTGCTGCCTGCAGCACTAACATCCCACATGGATGCCAGTTTGACTCCCAGCTGCTCTACTTCTTCCCCAGCTCTTTGCTGGGTAAAGCAGCAGAGAATGGCCCAAGCGCTTGGTCCTCTGCCCCCACATGGGAGACCTGGAGGAAGGGAGTGAACCTCTGTCTTTCCCTCTTTTTTTCTCTCTGTAACTCTGCCTTGCAAATAAATACAACTTCAAAAAGTTATTCTCCATCAAGCAATACACCCTTTTCCAGGCAGCTGTAAAGCTGGGAGTTGTAGTTTCTTGTATATTTTGGATAATAAGAGTTTTGGTTTGAAAGCATGTTCATCTGAAACAAAGATCACTCATTATCCTTTGTTAGAGAAGGGGGCTCTGCTCTTTGAAAGTGAAAATCAGAAGCTGTAATGTGTGATGAGCTTCACCTTCCAGGTAGGGGGATACTTATTTGAAAGCCAGGACACCAGGAGAGGAAGCTTTTCAGATTCCCTGGCCCTTGCTTTAGTCTTATGCCTTTACTTCTGTTGCTTCTTAATGTCAAGAGTGTACACTTTATGCTGAAATGAGGAATTTTGTCTTACCTCTTTTGGGCCTTTTTCTAAGAAGAGTGCATATATTTATCTTGGATATAAGGATAGCTTCTGGGGTGGGTGGATTTTTTTGGAAGTTTTCACAAGCCAGCCAGTAGCCTATATTTTCTTCACAGAATTCAGTTTTTAGAAAAGCCTCCAATACAGCCAGACCATCTGTAGGTAGGGAAGAGAAGGTAGGGTAGAAAAAGAAAAAGAAACATGAGGAATATGAGGAAGCTAATGATCAAATAATCCCTGTGCTTTTCTAGTGCTAGGATTAGCTATTCTCTAGTTTTTACTCAATCCTGTAATCCTGCGGATTTAGCTCTTTAAAGACAAAGGTGCCAGTAGACAAAATACTTAAGTTGGTTCCATACTACTAAAACATAAATACTTCAGTTTGTTTTAATGCCAAAAATGTATTTACAGGAGAGGCATAAATCCTCAGGGAACTAAGTCTCTTGCAAACACTGCATGCAATGAAAAGCATCCTCAGCCTCAACCAAGAGCACTGCCATTGCAGAGCTGAAGGGTGATTTATCTTCCCCACCAGGTGTGAATATGCTGAGGAATAAATGGAGATAAACAGAACTTCTAGGTTAAGTCAAATTCTCCTTGGTGAGCCGCTCATTTGAGGACACAGCCTTTCTGCACTCTTGTGATACTTGCAATGGATTAAATTCAAGTCTAATTCACATTTGCTGGCCAGCAGCTCCTGGAATCTTCTGACCACAACAGTGCTTCCTTCAGGGAAGGTCTGCAAGAGCAGTTCTCTAATGAGTTGTGCTCAGAGCAGTTGCCCTCCCAGCTCAGCAGAGAGCTGTTCAGATTGCAAACACAGGAATCTCAACTTACTTGATGAAAGCTTGCTACCTGCTTTTCTTGCCAATTGTGGCCTTCCCAGGAATGGTGGAGTTTTGCCATAGGTAGCTCAACCCAGTCTTCAATACTCCTAATCTTAAAAAAAAGACAATTCACTAAGTGGTCATCCTTGAATACACTACTGAGCCTGAATGCATTTTTACCAAATAAAGTCACCTAATAGCTATAAACCAAAAGCCAACAACAGGCTTACCCACCTAATATTACACTCAGTCCCAAAGTACTGAGCAGTTTCATCAGTTCCTCAGAATGTAACTACGCTGTGAGGACTAAAGATAGGACTGCCCAAATTTTAATTATCAATACACTGCACAGCTAATAAAGCAGATGCTGTCTCTGGCCCACAAAAGGAGACAGTTTCCCTGCAAGGTTTACCACAATCGGGAGACATTTTGCTCCTGATGGAACCCGCAGTGGGACTGCCTTGAGCCGGCTCCTCTGCTTCCCTTTCCACCTTCGGTCCTGGATGGGCCAGAGACCACTCACAGGAGGTGCCATCAGTCACCCGTGTCCCCCTGTCCACCTGCAACACTCCTGGGAGGCAGATGCCACAGAACAGTGATTTGTTCCATGATTGTCACTGTGTGAGATCAGCCCATCATGAGAAAATGACCATGGACTCGAATGAGATATCAACGGCAGAAGCACTGCCCCCAGCAGCAGTGCAGGAGGGTGGATGATGGAAGCACAGCACAGCCAGGATCTCTAGGGACCCCGCAGGACTCTGCTGCCCTGGATGCCTATAGCAGGCAGCTGCAAAAGGGCCCAGTGCGCCTCCAGAGCCCTCCTACCAAGCCCTTCCCCCTGTTTGCCCATGCAGACCACACAGATGCTGCGTCAGTGAGCAAATCAGCACCGCACACTTGGTTTTCCTGCTAAGACTTGGCCTTCATTGCTTCCCCAAGTGCAGCACATTCTGCAAGCCTCAGCCAGCAGGGCTGGCAGGAGAGGTGGGTGGTCACACTCACCAGGTCTGTCTCTTCTTCTCCTGCCCCTCCTGACTCTCGGGTCACCACCTGCAGTCTAGCCCCAAGGAACAAAATGGACAAGAACCTAACACCACCCACGTCACCCGCACACACTGCAACTACCATATGCCCACCAATGACCACCACCTTTATAGCCAGCCCGGCATGGGGCGCATCTGGCAGCCCTGGTCCTGCCCCAGGGCAGTGAGGATTGGCCCAAGGCCCCCCACCAGGTCGAGCCTGAGCTGCCCTGCAGCAGATTCTGGAAGCAAGGGAGCTGCTGATGGCTGAGGCCCTGACTCAGAGCACACTTAGGGAGACCCCATGCCCAGCAAGGGCACTGGGGCCCTGGACTTTCCCAGGCTGCAGTCCTAGGGTGGAGGCTGGCTCGGCCCTTCTTCCCCCAGCCCTGCCCGCAGGTGGAGTGGGGTTCCTATGGGGGCATCTTCCTTTGTGGGAGAGCGGGTGAACCCCAAATGCCATGACTCCCGGTGCTGGGTGCTGGCCTGCAGCCTTCCGGGAGGGAGTAGGAGACAGTGACTTTGTGGGGAGGTGACACTTGAGCTGGGCCTGTATTTTGGTTTAGCTCTGGATGCACATCCCAGTGCGCCTGGACCTGCAGGGCTGCTGCAGGCCTCCTGGAGGCTCTGGGAGCCGGGCGTCCTGGTGGCAAGGGCAGGAGGGCAGGAGGTCAAGGCGCTGAGCTCCTGTTGGGTGCACCAGGCACTTTGGAGCTGTTCAGAGTAAGGAGTCGAGGTCACCTCCTGAACCACTCCTGGTCCCAAACTCCTGGTTTGGGGTTTGCCAGAACCCTGAATTAGGGGTGTGGTGGGGGTGGTAGTGGTTGGCTTCAATGCACTTTATTTGTGAATTCTTCAAACACAGCTTCTCCCTACTCCTGCAGGCTTTCAGGTGATTGACAGGACAGTGTCCCTCAGCTGCAAAGTGACTGAATTTTGGAAACTACGTCCAGAACTTCACAGTGTGTATTCAGTTGGTCATCCTTCAGGCCTGCAGGTGGACAGCAAGAGCAACAGTAAGATATTAATCACTATAGACACTCTCCTTTCTTTCCGGTAGACCCACCAAAAGAGAATGGGAGATGAGTACTTGAACATTGGAACCAGTCACCATGCTAAGGTGAGCTGCCAGTACTTGGAGCTTAGGAGTGGACATGGAGAGCAAAACATGCATTGCTACTAAAGAGGACAGTTAGGTATTTTACTGTGAAAAGGGAAATCATTTAGATGTGAGCAAGACACCTTAAGAAAAGGTTTGCATATTTATTTTTGTTTATTTGCAAGCAGAGAGAGCCCTTCCATTTACTGCTCATTCCTCAAATGTCTGCATCAACCAGAGCTGGGTCAGGCTGAAGCCAGGAACTCAGTGTGGGTCTCCCACATAGGTGGCAGGGACTCAAGTACTTGAGCCATCAGCTGCTGCCTCCCAGGGTTCTGTTAGCAGGAAGCCAGAAGCAGAAGCAGGGCTAGGGCTTGAGCCCTGGGCATTCTGACTGGGATGTGGAAGGCTTTCCCACTATGCCAAACACATGCTCCAGTAAGGTGTTTCAACACGTTTGCAAAATTTAAGAATGTGGTTTTAAATATATGCTCTTCATCTTAAAAATTTGCATAATCTTATATTCAGTTTCATATGATTCAATACTTATTATTAAATACAAGTAACATTTAGACACATGCTTTACTCACCAATACAAACCTCAGTAATTTTTTCACTTAGAACCTTGAATATTAGCATTCATTCAGACTGAAGTTCACTCATAGGCTGGGAATTCTGACAAAGAGACAGTAGGGAAAAAAATCTAGATGTGTATCTGATACCTAATAAGATTCTGAACCTGACTGATAGAATCTGAGTAACTGTTCAGAGAGTCACTTCATACCTATCCCCTCAGTAATGAGAAGACTGTGTCCTTTGGCCACTTTCACATGATGTTATGTAAATCTTACCTGAAAAGCCTTTTATAAATTCTGAAGTACCATACAGAAGCATATTATGCATTTCCATATGTGTGAAAAAAGGCAATGTCAAAGGCATAGCTATTCCAGAGAGAAGTTAGGAGGATTAGCTCAGGTTGTAAGTGTGTAAGTACCATTAAATACCAACATATTTGAAACAGATTTATAGAGTGTGAAGTTCATGATAGATATTTAATGAATGCACTCTGGATAATAAGCAAATATCAGAAATAATGCCACACCCTCAGTGTTTAAACTCTTCAGACAGCTCCATGCCAGGGAAGTGCAGTGATCCCTGTAAATTAACAAAAATCAATCTGTGTATACCCATGGAAGCAACTGGTTTATATGCAGCCTATACTAGAGGTTTTTGTGTTTAGTAAAATTACTTGATTTTTTTAATGAATGCTTTCAGACTGATACCTGATACTGAATGGCAGACAATTTTTTCTGAAAAGTATGTGGTTGCAAAATATAAATATAAATCAGTTTATAATTTTTGTGTCTGAATATTTTTATGCATTGAGACAATACCTGCAATAATCAGAAGACTTTTCCTCAAAAAGTTGCTATATGGATGCATTTTCATTTATTTATGTAATGTATGTTTAGGTAAAAGGAAGAGAGAGAGAGAGAGATCTCTGTCTTTCATCTGCTGGCTCACTTCCAGATGGCCACAATAGCTGGGGCTGAGCCAGGCCGAAACCAGGACCCTGGAACTCTGTCCCAGTCCCCCATGTGGGTGCAGGAACCCAAACTCTTGGGCAATCTTTGCTGCTTTCCCAAGCAAAGAGCTGGATGAGAAGTGAAGGAGGTGAGTCTCAAAGCAGTGCCATAAGGCATGCTGCTGTTACAGTTGGCAACTTACCCCTTTGTGCCACAATGCTGGCCCTGGATTGATGACATATTTAAGTGCTGCCACTGGCTTTTGGCTAAATAGGATGACTTAACATGTTTTCCACTCTGTGGAAGAGGAACAAATAAGGCAGTTGGTTGTAAAAGTTGCCCATGGAAACCACAGCCTGAGAAGGATGAATCAACTCACCTTGCATTTTTCACGTTGCATCTACACCACCCTTTTCTGGACAAACATCTGATTGTATGCCCTTGTGATGGAGGTTCTCAGGGTGCTGGAACTTTTTGTAATTTTTTAAAAATATAGATTAAGAAGAAGGCAAATAAACAAAAAAATTATAAACTGCTGCCAATACCAAGAAGAGATTATTGAGAGTAAAAGGTCACCTGTTGGAGCCAGCACTGTGGCACATCAGGTTAAAGCCCTGGCCTGAAATACAGGCATCCCATATGAGTGCTGGTAGAGTCCCAGATGCTCCACTTCCAGTCCAGCCTCCTGCTAATGCACCTGGGAAAGCAGTAGAGGATGGCCCAAGTCCTTGGGCCTTTTTGCCCAAGCTCCTGGCTCCTGGATTCAGATCAGCTCAGCTCTGTCCATTGTAGCCATTTGGGGAGTGAACCAGCAGACAGAAGATTCTCTCTCTCTCTCTCTCTCTCTCTTTCTCTCTACCTCACTCTCTACCTCTCTATATAACTTTTTCAAATACATAAAATAATTTTTTTAAGAAAAGGTATCCTGCCATACTTCTTTCTTCCCTGTTAATTACTAGGAATTAAAAATTATTACAGGGCCAGCACTGTGGCAAAATGGGTTATACCAGCACCTGCAGCACTAGCATCCTCTATGCGCACCAATTGCATGTTCTACTACTGATCCAGCTCCCTGCTAACATACCTGGGAAAGCAGCAGAATATGGTACAAATCCTTGGGTCCTGCATCCAAGTGAGAGACCTGGATGAAATTTCCCTGACTCCTGGATTTTTTTTCAAGATTTGTTAATTTGAGTTACACACACACACACACACACACACACAGAGAGAGAGAGAGAGAGAGAGAGAGAGAGAGAGGGAGGTCTTCCATCTGATGGTTTACTCCCCAAATGGTTGCAATGGCTGGAGCTGCACTGATCTGAAGCCAGGAACCAGGAGCTTCTTCCATGTCTCCCACTTAGTTGCAGGGGCCCAAGGACTTGGGCCATCTCCTACTGCTTTCCCAGGCCATAAGCTGAAAGCTCAATCAGAAGTGGAGTAGCCGGGTCTTGAACCAGTGCCCTTATGGGATGCCAGAGCTTCAGGCCAGGGTGTTAATCTGCTGTGCCATAGCACTGGCCCCTACTCCTGGCTTTGCCCTGGCCCAGCCCCAGGTTTTCAGTAATTTGGGGAATGAACCAGCAGATGGAATACCTTTCTCAAGGAAATAAAACAAATCTTAAAAATATATAAATATATTTATGTAATAATCATGTTCATGGTTTAGAAATTTAGGGACCAAAATATATGCTTTTCTGTATATTGCTCTTTGCTTTGCTTTTTTCAATCATTAAGATGTTTCAGGTCCTGAATTTATCAGTGCTGTAAGCTTCTTTCTTGTATACCTTTGAAAGCTTAAGTGGTTTTTATTTTTATTTTTTAAAGAAGATTCATGCATGTATTTGAAAATGTAGCAGAGTGGAAGAGAGATTATTTATCTGCTGGTTTACTCCTCAGGTGGCTGCAGTGGCCTGGGCTGGGCCAGACTGAAGACAGGAACTTCATCTGGGTGTCCCATGTGGGTGGCAGGGCCCCAGTTATCTTCTGTTGCTTTTCTGGGACCATTAGCAGGAAGCCAGATTGGAAGGGGAGCTGCAGGGACTCAGCTAGCACCCATATGGAATATCGGCATTGCAGGCAGCGTCTTACCTCATGCTACAGCATTGGCACCAAGTGGTCACATTTTACCTAGGGAAAAGAAAAATTAAAACCTAGGAAATTAAATGTCATGGGAAAAGGATGTGGTGAGTGGAAAAAATGAAAACTTTTAGTACCTAGTGGTTGGTCATTTGAAAGAAGTGGGACACTTACCTATATTATTACCTTTAGTCCAGTTTGAGTTTCTTTAATTTTTTTTTTACTTAATTGGGAGGCAGAGGGAGAGAGAATGAAAATGCACTCTGATTCTCTGCTTTACTCCCCAAAATGCCTGCAACAGCCAGAACTGGGTCAGGCTGAAGCCAGGAGTGTGAACTCAACTTTTTTTATTTATTTGACAGGTAGAGCTAAAGACAGAGAAACAGAAAGAAAGGTCTCTGTCTGCTGGCTCATTCCCCAAATGGCCACTACATCTGGCACTATGCCAATTCAAAGCCAGGAGCCAGGTGCTTCTTCCTGGTCTCCCATGAAGGTGCAGGAGCCCAAGCACTTGGGCCATCCTCCACTGCCCTCCCAGGCCACAGCAGAGAGCTGGACTGGAAGAAGAATAACCAGGACTAGAACCCGGCACCCAAATGGGATGCCAGTGCTACAGGCAGAGGATTAACCAAGTGAGCCATGGCACCAGCCCATGAACTCAATCTTAATCTCCCATGTGTGGGCAGAAACCTGAATACTTGAGCCATCAGTGCTGCCTTATAGGATCGGTATTTGCAGGAAGCTGGAGTTAGGAACCAGAGCTAGGCACTGAACCCCAGTACTCTGATGTAAGACTTGGACATCTTTTTTTTTTTCAAAGATTTATTTATTTGAAAGGCAGAGTTACATAGAGAGAGAGAAGTCTTCCATCTGCTGGTTCACTTTCCAGTTGGCTGCAATGGCTGGAGCTGGGCTCATCCAAAGCTAGGAGCCAGGAGCTTCAAGGTCTCCCATGCATGTGCATGGGCCCAAGCACTTGGGCCATTTTCTACTGCTTTCCCAGACCATAGCAAGGAGCTGGATCAGAAGTGGAGCAGCAAGGACTCGAACCAGTGCCCATTTGGGATGCCCATAATGTTTTCTTTAATTGGAGAAATGTTCCTTTGATAGAATGAGCGTATGACCCCACAATATTCTCTACTTACTCATAATAGGGTCTGAGATGTAAAAGTCATGATTAATTTCTTAGAATAAAATTTACATACCCAGAAGCAAAGAGAGAAAATTAACCTTTTATTTTTCTCATGAATGAATCAAAGTTTAAAAACTAACACTTAACTTGTATTTTAGAGGAGTTAATGACTTAACCAACTCTTCTATTAGAAATACTACATTGTGGCCAGTGCTGTGGCACAGCGGGTTAAAGCACTGGCCTGAAGTGCCAGCATCCCATATGGGCTCCGGTCCTAGTCCCTGCTGCTCCTCTTCTGATCCAGCTCTCTGCTATGGCCTGGGAAAGCAGTAGAACATGGCCCAAGTCTTTGTGCTGTTCTGAGGCTCTTAGCGTAGTGAAGATATCTTAGATTCTCATTAGTGAAATCTTTAGAAATGTCAAAAAGCATGTAACTTTCTTTAACGATCTGAAACAGAGATGAGATCCATAAGGGCAGAACTGCTCAGCAGCCACACTTCAGGAATATGTATCTTTCTGATGATATCTTCAACTGCTTCTTGCAGTTGCAGCCAGTCTATGAGCTCTTGGTCTGTTTCCTGCCCTTGGGAGGGCCTAGGGTGCTCTATATTATCTGTAAGGATTCAAAATTTGTCGTATATTAGTGTCTAATCATAAAATTTCCAAAGTGACAAGCTGGATGTAATAAACTAAGCCAGAATGCAAAAAAAAAAAAAAAAAAGAAAAGAAAAGAAAATACAAACATGGTGTACTGTCTATAAAGTACAGCGGTAAATCTGTATTATAGAGATACACATCTCTACACAATTCTCTGTTTCTTTCACTCTGAAAGTCTACATTCAGCTCTTGATGTTATGATTACTTAGGAATAAATTTCATATACTTTCATAATCAGTGAACTCAGAATTATTATTGTAGTATTGAGGATTGTACTGACTAAAACACTATGTTTATTCCACGTTAAATAACATCATCGTATCTTTGGATTCCATTTGTCCTGCTACTGATGTATTCACAGGAGAGGGGAGGTGGGAGGAAAACCCAAAATCCATCAGGGTGGAGGAGGAATGTCAGAGGCTGTGGTTCTATTGTACTGCAGCTTTGGTTCTGGAAGAACACATTAATGGACCCAGATGGCTTGAAGCTAACTGAGGGCCTATGTACTGTACGCTTGTCTGTGGTACTGCATTTTCATTTATGTAAAATTTATTTTCTTCAAGTAATCTATTAATTTGGAAGGAAATGAAGATGTTAAGGAATTTTCAGAATGGGTCTGTTTAACCCTCATTGGCTTTGTTTTTAGTCACTTAACTCAGAAAAGATAGAAAAATACATTTTGGGTTCTCTTCATCTCTACCATGGCACTCTTTGGTTAAGATTTGTCATTTTGTCATATTTGATTCTCTAGACTCCCCGAAAAATCCCCTACTTCATTAGATGGAGTCCGTGTCCCACCATGGCAGTGAAACGTTTAAAATGTTCCAGCTTTGCATTTAGCTAGGTCATGGACACATGCCATGGCACTTGCCAGCCAATTGTGTCAAGGACATCATCTGAATCAGAATTACTTGCATGAAAAAAAGGAGTTGCAGATTCTTCCAGTGAAAGTGGAGAGGAGCAGGAGCTGCAGAACACTGCCAGGGGTGAGTGTGCCATGGGATGCCATGTGGTGGCTGGTGTCTGGGGTGCTGGTTCTACAGAAGATAGGGCTTATGGGGGCTGGTGCTCTGGCATAGCAGGTAAGGCTGCCACCTGCAGTGCCAGCATCCCATGTGGTCACCGGTTCAAGTCCTGGCTGCTCCACTTCCGATCCAGCTGTGCTATGGCCTGAGAAAGCAGTAGAAGATGGCCCATGTCCTTGGACCCCTGAACCCACATGGGAGACCTGGAAGAAGCTCCTAGCTCCTGGCTTTGGATCAGCTCAGCTCTGGCCATTGCATCCAATTGGGAGTAAACCAGCAGATGGAAGATTCTCTCTCTCTCTCTCTCTCTGCCTCTCCTCTCTCTGTGTAACTCTGACTTTCAAATAAATAAATCTTTTCTTTAAAAGAGCTTATGCTTACGGGTAGTGGTCATGGAAAATGTATGGGACATTTTGCAGCAAGATTTTGGATGAATTTTCCAACTCCTGAACCTCCTAGAGATTAGAATAGACTTCTAATGCATAACTTCCTCTTATGCTTAATTAGGTTTTTGTTTTGAATTGTTTTGATGAAAGAGCAAGGAATTCTGAGTTATAGACTTCCTATTTCAGAGACAGGAAAACACTGATGCCTGTATTATAATTAAATAATGCCTATCACCCTTTCTTAAGCAACAAATGATCACAGATTCTCTCTTTGCTGCTAATTAATGAGCATGGTGATTCTTCCCACCGTAACCACCTTCCCACCTACACTCCCTCCCGTCTTCCTCCTCCCTCTCCTATTGGCATAGAATGCCTTACATAGCTAGGGTGAACATTTAACCCGCTTGGCCCTAGGTATTCATACACTTCAACTCTGTGTAATTATTAATATGCCCTTTTTATGACCAAGCTTATGTCAGAACAACAAATTATATATTCACCTAATACTGAGAGTCATCAAATTGATTTCTATTTCCTTCTCTATTAGGCAGTTATTGAAAGGCAGAAATATTTATTTTGTATATCATTTATTTACTCAACTAAATGACTGTCAAGATGCTGAGTTTTAGTGTTAAAGCAAATATGTTTCTAGACCCCATGAAGTTTACAGTCTAGCAAGAAAGAACAATCTACCCAAAGAATATTGTTTAACATAGTGAATGCTGGTGTGAAGTCAGTGGATAAAGATTTAAGCATTCTTAATCTAGCACCAACTCTAATCCCATGATCTCTAATTGAGAGAAGTAATCAGAAACACAGAACTCCATGTTACCCAGTTATCTCTTTGAATTTCTGCTTAAAAAATAAAACATATCAAACAACACAAATACCTAGGAGTGTGTAATATTTATATACTACCTTGATATTAAAAATAAGAAAAAATAACCATGAAATAATAGCAACTTTGAATCTCCTTTGTTTTCTAGACAAGCTATAATCCTATGTGGTTCTTTATTGGAAAATTATTACAGTAAATTATAGTAAATCATTACAGTAAATTATTACAGTAAATAATTACAGTAAATTATTTTTTAGGTACTCTTCATCTCTCTCACATTTTTCAATTTGAGAAATCAGATTTTAAAAACTGAGACCCAAGACAAAAGAAAGATTTTTAAGCTAGTATTATATGTTGATTAGCTCTCTAAAAAAGATTTATTTATTTATTTGAAAGAGTTACACAGAGTAGAAGGGGAGAGAGAGAGAGAGAGAGAGAGAGAGAGAGAGAGATCTTCCATCTTTTGGTTCACTCACCAATTGGTCACAATGGCTGGAGCTGTACTGATCCGATGCCAGCAGCCAGGAGCTTCTTCTGGGTCTCCCACACAAGTGCAGCTGCCCAAGGACTTGGGCCATCCTCCACCATTTTCCCTGGCCATAACAGAGAGTTGGATTGAAAGCAGAGTAGCCAGGACTCAACCTCCACCCATATGGAATGTCAATGCTGGCAGTAGCTTTACCTGCTATGCCACAGTGCTGGCCCCTTGATTGGCCTTTAACTTAGACTTTTTAATGATATTAAAAAAACACCATGTTTTTCTAAGCTCTTTCCATTCAGTTTCTACTTTGTAAACTCCAGATAATACTGTCCCCAGAATTAATCTAAGGTATAAATGATATGATATAAGGCATTTAACCCCTTAACCTGTCTCCTTGAATACTCAGCTATGTAAGCTCTGTGTCCATTCTTCTGTCTCTGTACTAGATGAATAAAAAGACAGCGTAAAATGATTTGAAAAGAACTATAAGGGGTCGGCGCTGTGGTGCTGCTGCCAATTGGGGAGTGAACCAGCAGATGGAAAACCTCTCTCTCTCTCTCTCTCTCTGCATCTCCTTCTCTGTAACTCTGACTTCCAAATAAATAAATCTTAAAAGAACTATAAACATCAATAAAGCACAAATGAAAATTGTATTCTCAAAACTGGATATTAAACCGTGCCTTCTACACCTCTGTTAAAAGTTACATTCTATCATAGCCATTTATGATTTCTAGGGCCAAAGTAGTAAATAAGATTATTCTGGAAGAGACAGAGGTTATGAGGGAGCCAGGATTTGCAGTCAGTTAGCAGCAGTGTCACTCTTTAAGATTTGATTCAGGAAAGGAAGAACAGCAACTGATCCTTGAGATTTTGGGGTGGGAAGGAAAGGAAGGAGGCACTTAACAAAAGCAAATGCCCTCTGGTTGTGGGCACCCACCCCAGACTGCAGCCCTTGGGGAGGGCCAGCTGGTGTCTCTAGGGATGCTGTGGCCTGGACTCCATTTCCCAGAGTTCCCAGGAGCTCCAATGTATTCTGCCTTCCGAATGCCTTTGCGCATGTGCATGCGCATGCTAGTGCCAGTCCGTGGGGCTCTGAGTTGGACCAGAGGGAGTTCATTCCCTGCTCAGGGTCAGCCCTGGGGGCTGTGCTGCTCCTTCTCTGGCATTTACTGCATCTCCTGCTCTGCACATGCGATCCCAGGCAGTTTCCGAGTGCTCACCCCAAGCCTGCCTCCTGCTGCTTCTTCCCTCTTCATCCTCCTCCTGTGGGTCCCAAGTGCCAGGGACTCTCTTCCCTGCACTCCCTGCTTCACTCCCCATGTGTCCGCAAGAAAGGGTACCTGCTCCCAGGACTTTCTGCTGCAGGTTTGGAATGCAGGAAGGGGCGGAGATGCGTGTGGGAGAAGGGTGGGTGCCTGGGCGCCAGAGATCATGGCAGTTTCCCCCGAGGTCAGGGCTGGGACCCAGCTGTTCTGTCTCCCACCTCTGCTTCCCAGGCTCCCAGCGCCCAGACTCTCCCCTGCAGAACCTCACCCAAACTGTCCCTAATGTACTTTATTTAGTGGTTACAGGAGAGAGAGGGCACCGTTCTGGGAACCTGCACATGCAGGGAAGGAAGGCGGAAAGACTCCCGCTCTCCACAGTTAAATAAGCTGGGTTCCCACTGTGGGTGGTCTCAGAATGCAGTCTGGCCAGGTCTCTTGATGTTTCCTGGGCTGGTTCCTGCAGGGTGGGGCTGGATGGCCTTCAGCAGGGAGCCTGGGGCAGCAGAGGGGTGGGAAGGAGGATCTGACTAGGATCTGCCCCACTGCTCTCATCCTGCACCTCATCTTCCTGGTGGGGTCCCCGGGGACACACCTGCCGGGTGTGGCCCTGAGTATTCAGATTTTTCCCAGAGGGAGCAGTGTGAAGCATGAATAGCTGCTTTGTGCATTGATCCCTCTCAAGTATTAATTATCAGATTTTTCCAATCTGGAATTTGAAGCTGTTACAGAAAACTGGGGTGGGTAAACTCCCTTCTTTCAAACAGGCACAGAGACAGTGGAGAATCCAAGGAGTTTATATTAATGGCCCTAGGCTCAACTGGAATGATTTCCTGAGAATTGAGAATCAAATTCAAGTTTCTTAGCTGTTACAGCATTGGTGAGTTTAAATGGCAGCCTACATGACTTAGGACCACATTTCCAATGGTCAGTGGGTCCAGTATGTTTTTTTTAACTTTTATTTAATGAATATAAATTTCCAAAGTACGATTTATGGATTACAATGGCTTCCCCCCATACCGTCCCTCCCACCCACAACCCTCCCCTTTCCCAATCCCTCTCCCCTTCCATTCACATCAAGATTCATTTTCGATTATCTTAATATACAGAAGATCAGCTTAGTATACCTTAAGTAAGGATTTCAACAGTTTGCTCCCACACAGAAACATAAAGTGAACAATAATAGATGATTTTTTTTAAATGATGATGAAATCAGATCAGACCTATTGTCATGTTTAATCCCAGTGAGAGTCAAGTTGGGAGTTGATAATTTCTTTTTTTTTTTTTTTTACACAGGATCAGTTTAGTATACATTAAGTAAAGATTTCAACAGTCTGCACCCCCTTAGAAACACAAGGTGAAATATATTGTTTGAGTACTCATCATAGCATTAAATCTCAATGCACAGCACATTAAGGACAGAGATCCTACATGAGGAGCAAATGCACAGTGACTCCTGCTGTTGACTTCACCAACTGACACTCCTGTCTATGGCATCAGCAATCTCCCTATGCTCCAGTCATGAGTTTCCAAGGCTATGGAAGCCCTCCGAGTTCTCCGATTCTTATCTTGTTTAGACAAGGTCATAGTCAAAGTGGAGGTTCTCTCCTCCCTTCAGAGAAAGGCACCTCCTTTTTGAAGATCTGTTCTTTCCACTGGGATCTCACTCACAGAGATCTTTTGCCAGAGTGTCTTGGCTTTCCATGCCTGAAACACTCTCATGGGCTTTCCAGCCAGATCCGAATGGCTTTAGGACTGATTCTGAAGCCAGAGTGCTATCCAGGACATCAGCCATTCTATGAGTCTGCTGAGTATCTCACTTCCCATGTTGGATCACTCTCCCCTTTATTTATTCTATCGGTTACTGTTAGCAGGTACTAGACTTGTTTATGTGCTCCCTTTGACTCTTAGTCCTTTCATTATGATCAATTGTGAACTGAAATTGATCACTTGGAATAGTTAGATGGCATTGGTACATGCCACCTTGATGGGATTAAATTGGAATCCCCTGGTATGTTTCTAACTCTACCATTTGGGGCAAGTCAGCTTGAGCATGTCCCAAATTATACATCTCTTCCCTCTCTTATTCCCACTCTTATGTTTAACAGGGATCACATTTCAGTTAATTTTCAACACTTAAGAATAACTGTGTATTAATTACAGAATTAAACCAGTCATATTATGTAGAACAGACAAAAAAACTACTAAGAGGGATAATGTATTAAGTTGTTCATTAACAGTCAGGGCTATGCTGATCAAGTCACCGTTTCCCATAGTGTCCATTTCACTTCAACAGGTTTCCTTTTTGGTGTTCAGTCAGTTGTCACCGATCAGGGAGAACATATGGTATTTGTCCCTTTGGGACTGGCTTATTTCACTCAGCATGATGTGTTCCACATTCCTCCATGTTGTTGCAAATGACTGGATTTCGTTGTTTCTTACTGCGGTATAGTATTCTAAAGAGTACATATCCCATAATTTCTTTATCCAGTCTACCATTGATGGGCATTTAGGTTGGTTCCAGGTCTTGGCTATTGTGAATTGAGCTGCAATAAACATTAGGGTGCATACCGCTTTTTTGTTTGCCAATTTAAATTCCTTTGGGTAAATTCCAAGGAGTGGGATGGCTGGGTCGAACGGTAGTGCTATATTCAGGTTTCTGAGGAATCTCCAGACTGACTTCCATAGTGGCTTGACCAGTTTGCATTGCCACCAACAGTGGGTTAGTGTCCCTTTTTCCCCACATCCTCGCCAGCATCTGTTGTTAGTAGATTTCTGGATGTGAGCCATTCTAACCGGGGTGAGGTGAAACCTCATTGTGGTTTTGATTTGCATTTCCCCAATTGCTAATGACCTTGAACATTTTTTCATGTGCCTGTTGGCCTTTTGGATTTCCTCTTTTGAAAAATGTCTATTGAGGTCCTTGGCCCATCTCTTAAGTGGCTTGTTGGATTTGTTTTTGTGGAGTTTCTTGATCTCTTTGTAGATTCTGGTTATTAACCCTTTATCTGTTGCATAGTTTGCAAATATTTTTTTCCATTCTGTCGGTTGTCTCTTCACTCTCCTGACTGTTTCTTTTGCAGTACAGAAACTTCTCAATTTGATGCAATCCCAATAGTTGATTTTGGCTTTGACTGCCTGTGCCTCCCGGGTCTTTTCCAGAAATTCTTTGCCTGTGCCAATATCTTCAAGGGTTTCTCCAATGTTCTCTAGTAACTTGATGGTGTCAGGTTGTAGATTTAGGTCTTTAATCCATGTTGAGTGGATTTTTGTGTAAGGTGTAAGGTAGGGGTCTTGCTTCATGATTCTGCACGTGGAAATCCAGTTTTCCCAGCACCATTTATTGAATAGACTGTCCTTGCTCCAGGAATTAGTTTTAGATCCTTGATCAAATATAAGTTGGCTGTAGATGTTTGGGTTGATTTCTGGTGTTTCAATTCTGTTCCATTGGTCTATCCATCTGTTTCTGTATCAGTACCATGCTGTTTTGATTACAACTGCTCTGTAGTATGTCTTGAAATCTGGTATTGTGATGCCTCCGGCTTTGTTTTTGTTGTACAAGATTGCTTTAGCTATTCGAGGTCTCTTGTGCCTCCATATAAATTTCAGCACCATTTTTTCCAGATCTGAGAAGAAGGTCTTCGGTATCTTGATTGGTATTGCATTGAATTTATATATTGCTTTTGGGAGAAGGACATTTTGATGATATTGATTCTTCCAATCCATGAGCATGGAAGATTTTTCCATTTATTTGTATCCTCTTCTATTTCTTTCTTTAAGGTTTTGTAATTTTCATCGTAGAGATCTTTAACGTCCTTGGTTAAGTTTATTCCAAGGTATTTGATTGTTTTTGTAGCTATTGTGAATGGGATTGATCTTAGAAGTTCTTCCTCAGCCATGGCATTGTCTGTGTATACAAAGGCTGTTGATTTTTGTGCATTGAATTTATACCCTGCTACTTTGCCAAACTCTTATATGAGTTCCAATAGTCTCTTAGTAGAGTTCTTTGGGTCCCCTAAATAAAGAATCATGTCATCTGCAAAGAGGGATAGTTTGAGTTCTTCCTTCCCAATTTGTATCCCTTTAATTTCTTTTTCTTGCCTAATAGCTCTGGCTAGAACCTCCAGAACTATATTGAATAGCAGTGGTGAGAGTGGGCATCCCTGTCTGGTACCAGATCTCAGTGGAAATGCTTCCAACTTTTCCCCATTCAATAGGATGTTGGCTGTGGGTTTTTCATAGATTGCTTTGATTGTATTGAGGATTGTTCCTTCCAAACCCAGTTTGCTTAGAGTTTTCATCATGAACGGGTGTTGTATTTTATCAAATGCTTTCTTGGCATCTATTGAGATAATCGTATGGTTTTTCTTCTGCAGTCTGTTAATGTGGTGTATCACATTGAATGATTTGCGAACACTGAACCATCCCTGCATACCAGGGATAAATCCCACTTGGTCTGGGTGGATGATCTTTCTGATGTGTTGTTGCATTCTATTGGCGAGAATTTTATTGAGGATTTTTGCATCTATGTTGATCAGGGATATTGGTCTGTAATTCTCTTTCAGTGCTGCATCTTTTTCCGGCTTAGGAATTAAGGTGATGCTGGCTTCATAGAAAGAATTTGGGAGGATTCTCTCTTCTTCGATTGTTCTGAATAGTTTGAGAAGAATTGGAGTTAGTTCTTCTTTAAATGTCTGGTAGAATTCAGCAGTGAATCCATCTGGTCCTGGGCTTTTCTTTGTTGGGAGGGCCTTTATTACTGTTTCAATTTCTGTTTCAGTTATGGGTCTGTTTAGGTTTTCGATGTCTTCCTGGTTCAATTTAGGTAGGTTGCATGTGTCCAGGAATCTATCCATTTCTGATAGGTTTCCCTGTTTGCTGGCATACAAGTCCTTGTAGTAATTTCTGATGATTCTTTTTATTTCTGTGGTGTCTGTTGTTACATTTACTTTTTCATCTCTGATTTTATTGATTTGGGTCTTTTCTCTTCTTTTTTGAGTTAGTTGGGCCAATGGGGTGTCAATTTTGTTTATTTTTTCAAAAAAAACAGCTCCTCATTTGGCTAATTTTTTGGAATGTTTTTCTTGATTCAATCCTGTTGATTTCTTCTCTGATTTTAATTATTTCTCTTCTGCTACTAGATTTGGGTCTGGTTTGCTGTAGGTTTTCTAGATCCTTGAGGTGAATTGAAAGCTCATCTATTTGGTGCCTTTCCAATTTCTTGATGTAGGCACCTATTGATATAAACTTTCCTCTTAACCCTGCTTTTGCTGCATCCAATAAGTTTCGGTATGTTGTGCTGTTATCCTCATTTACTTCCAGAAAATTTTTGATTTCTCTTTTAATTTCTTCTATGACCCATTGTTCATTCAGGAGCATGTTGTTCAATCTCCATGTGTTTGCATATGCTCTAGGGATTCCTGAGTTGCTAATTTCCAACTTCATTCCTTTATGGTCTGAGAAGCTGCATGGTATGAATCTAATTCTTTTGAATTTGCTGAGACTTGCTTTATGGCCTAGTATGTGGTCAATCCTAGAGAAGGTTCCATGTACTGCTGAGAAGAATGTAAAATCTTTAGCTGTAGGATTGAAAGTTCTGTAGATATCTGTTAGATCCATTTGGGCTATAGTGTTGTTTAAATCTACTGTATCCTTGTTGATCTTCTGTCCTATTGATCTGTCTATTTCTGAGAGTGGAGTATTGAAGTCCCCCCGTACAATTGTAATGGGGTCTAAGTCTCCCTTTAAGTCCGTTAACAAATCTTTTAGATAAACCGGTGCCCTGTAGTTAGGTGCATATACATTGATAATTGTTATATCTTCCTGTTGAATTGATCCCTTAATCATTATGTAGTGTCCCTCTTTGTCTCTCTTAATGGTTTTTGTGGTAAAGTTTATGTTGTCTGATATTAAGATGGCTACGCCCGCTCTTTTTTCATTTCTGTTGGCATGGTATATCTTTTTCCAGCCTTTCACTTTCAGTCTGTATGGATCTTTGTTGGAAAGATGTGTTTCTTGTAAGCAGCTTATAGATGGGTTTTGTTCCTTAACCCAATCAGCCAATTGGTGTCTTTTAACTGGACAGTTCAGGCCATTCACGTTCAATGTGACTAATGAAAAGTGGTAACTTTGCCCTGCCATTTGCCAAAGATAAGTTCTAATATATGCTTTGAATTCCCTGTGATCTTTTGCTGTGAGGTTTCCTTCCTTTATCTTCTTTCATACTGATGACCGTGTTTCTGTGTTTCTGTGTGTAACACATCTTTAAGCATCTGTTGCAGGGCTGGGCGAGTGGCGACAAATTCTTTCAATTTCTGTTTGCTATGAAAAGTCTCTATTTCACCTTCATTCACAAATGAGAGCTTTGCAGGATATAATATTCTGGGCTGGCAGTTGTTCTCTCTTAGTACCTGGGCTATATCTCGCCATTCCCTCCTAGCTTGTAGGGTTTCTGATGAGAAGTCAGCTGTGAGTCTGATTGGAGATCCTCGGAGAGTAATCTGACATTTCTCTCTTGCACATTTTAGGATCTTTTCTTTATGTTTCACTGTGGAGAGTTTAATTACAACGTGTCATGGTGAGGATCTCTTTTGGTCGTGTTTATTAGGGGTTCTGTGAGCTTCCTGTACTAGGATGTCTCTGTCCTTCTCCAAACCTGGGAAATTTTCTGCTAATATCTCACTAAAAAGGCCTTCTAATCCTTTCTCCCTCTCCATGCCTTCAGGAACTCCTAGAACCCGAATGTTGGTTTTTTAAATAGTATCCTGCAGATTCCCGACAATATGTTTTAGATTTCTAATTTCCTCTTCTTTTCTTTGGTCTGACTGTATACTTTCCTGTTCTCTGTCTTCTAAGTCCGATATTCTCTCTTCTGCTTCACCCATTCTGTTTGTAAGGCTCTCTATTGTGTTTTTCATTTGATCTATTGAATTCTTCACTTCAGTCACTATCAAAGTTTCCTGTTGTTCTAGTTGTTTTGTTTCATTTTGATTCCTCCTTAATATTTCATTTTCATGGGAGAGATTTTCTATCTTGTCCATTAAGGATTTCTGTAGTTCAAGAATTTGTTTTTGAGAACTTCTTAATGTTCTTATCAATTTTTTGAGATCTGCTTCTTGCATTTTTTCTATGTCATCATCTTCATAATCTTGAATTGGAGTGTCTTTTTCATTTGAGGGCGTCATGGTGACTTCCTTGTTTTTATTACCTTGGTTTTTGCGTTTGTTATTTGGCATATTGGAGATATTTAGTTTCTTCACTGTGGTGCTTTTTCTTGTTATACTATGACTCTAGATTAAGTGGACTGTTTTTGATGGAGCCTTAGGGCTTGAGATGGATGTGGCCTGAGAGCTCTGTTTGGTGTGCCAAAGGTGACACTCCCAGGTTAGGCGTGGTAAACCTCTCTCTCTCTCTCTTTCTTTCTTTTTGATTCAAAAGGGAAGTTATTCTGCACAGCTGAACGAAGTTGGAGGTAGTTAGCAGGCAAATGATATACCCACAGGAGCCAGAGATCGGAAGCTCTTTCCCAAGGACCACACAGGGAATCTGTTCGGCCCTCAGAGTGGGCTCAAATTCTCCTTCAGTCTCCCACTGGGTTGCCAAAGTTACGGAATTGTAGCGTCTCTGGAGAGTGCTCTCGTGAATTCCGTGAGTTCTCTCCCCCACCGTCTCTTTTTTCACTGTCTCAGTTCAGTAGCACCACAAATTTACTAGGTCCTAATCTCCTGTTAATTTGCCCCGCCCAGAGTCAGGTTTTTCTGCTAGGCTCAGGGCCGGTGCAGACCTGAGGTTGCTCTGCTTATGACGTATGTCCAAGATGGCGCCTGCTCTTTGTCTTGCTCGCCCTTGAGAGGTGAGCGGAGAGAGAGAAACCCGTGTCCGTACCAGTCACCTTTTTTTCTCTCTGTCTTCCAGTTAGCCTGCTGAACTTCCCCCCCCGGGGGTCGTTCCCTCTAGTCTCCTCTCTCTACTTGCCTGCCGGTGTCTCGGGCTATTGAGGTTCGGCTCATCTCGCGTTCCAGCGCTGGTGTGTTGAGTCTGCCGCTGGTGTCCCGAACTGTGGGCTCCCATGCTCTCCACGCAGGTCCGCTCCCCTTCCAGCGCTGATGTGTGGACTCGGAGCCCTGGACGTCCCAAGTCTCCCCGCTGTTATCTGTGTGGCACACACTCCCCTTCAAGCACTGGCGCGCAGACCCTGCGGCTTCCGCGGCTCGGTCCCGCAGCTCGGCTTCCGCGTGGTGGGCGACCTTGTTCTCCCAGTAGGTCCTCCGATTCATGGCCACTCGATCCAGAAGAGTTTCCTCTGCAATATTTTCCTGGTTCTTTTTTCTGAGGCTACCGTAACTCCCCTTTTATTAAACTAAATTTTCCCGGACTATCAGTGCGCGCCCTCACTATTCCGCCATCTTGGCTCCGCCTCCCGGGTCCAGTATGTTTGTAAAAGAGATGCCAGGGACAGATTTATTAGGACAGATTTATGACTGGAGTTTACAGAAGCAGAACTTAGGACATCTTCCCGCCCTAGAAAAGATTTCAGTGGGCAGCTGTTTCACTCGTTAATTGTGAGCATCCACTTTTAAAGGTTTGTATTGGATGGGGTCCACTTCTCTTTCTTTGATGATTTATTTGGCTGCTTTTCATTTTCTGTCTTCAACTATTTCTTCTCCTGTTAGCAAGGCTGTCAACTGTTTTTACCTGCCACTGATCCCTTTGCAAAGTGAGAAGGGAACTAAAATCAATGCAAGTCTACTGTGTTGTCAATAACTGGAGCTACTTTTTTAAAGATTTATTTATTCATTTTAAAGAGTTACACAGGGAGGAGAGAGAGAGAGAGAGAGAGAGAGAGAGGTCTTCTATCCGATGGTTCACTCCCCAATTGGCAGCAACAGCTGGAGCTGTGGCAGTCTGAAGCCAGTAGCCAGGAGCTTCTTCTGGGATGAAGCTGTTTTTTAAAATAATTATTTATTTATTTGAAAGGCAGAGTTACAGAGTGGCAGAAGCAGAGATAGATGGCTGGAGCTGTTTGGATCCAAAACCAGGAGCCAGGAGCTTTTTCCAGGTCTCATAGGTGGGTGCAGGAGATAGGGGATTTGGACCATCTTCGACTGTTTTCCCAGGCCACAGCAGAGAGCTGGATGGGAAGTGCAGCAGCCAGGATCCCAACCGGCACCCATATGGGATGCTGACACTGCAGGCAGTAGGTTTACCCACTATGCAACAGTGCTGCCCACTAACTGGAGCTCTTTTAATCTGAGTTTGCATAAAGTGGAGAATTACAGCATCATAAATACAGATAAGTAACAGTTTTCCTCTGCCCAGTACTTTACAGTTACCCAGTGATCCACTGAGAATCTTACATTCCACACTGTGTAATTAAGAAGGCCAGTTACTTGTCTTATTTTGGGTTCTGTGTTTAAACCCATAACATTTTTGACATGGGAGGATATTAGTTCTACAATTTCATAGAGACTGGTCTGTGGAAGCATCTATAGAAGTTATAACTGTGAGAGTGATAAGAAAGAAGAGGGGAAGAAATAAGTGCCCCTTTCCCCCCACAGAGATGTCCGCAAGTGGAGTAGAAGATGTGCCCTTGAAAACTATGGCTGACTTTCTGGGACAAACTGTGTTTGAATGCTTCACATGTTCTGATAGAAAGGTATTGCCACCAGGTTATTACTATATTTATTTATTTAGTTTTTAAAGATTTATTTATTTATTTGAAAATCAGAGTTACACAGAGAGAGAAGGAGAGGCAGAGAGAGAGAGAGAGAGAGAGGTCTTCCAGCAGGTTCATTTCCCCAATGGCTTCATCATTGTGAACTTTGCTCAGTTCCTGACCTATACCTTTCCTTTAACCTAGTACTTTGCCATGTAGTAGCCCATGAAAACTGCAGACTGAATAAATGAATGAATACTTTGAGGGTTGTGGTTTCTTAGAGGAACATCATGAGACAGAAGGAATAAAACAAAACAAAAGTATCCTCAGTATATAGAAGGTATACTGGTTTTGCAAGCCACAGAGAAGAGGAAGAAGGAAAGTAGTGAGACTGGAAAGTATGTGGCAAAGGTAATAGGCACTGGTCAAGAATTTAACAAGCCCATTAGGAAAACATTAAGGTTTCCTTACTTCCATGTAGACTCTGCCCTCTAATGGTGAACAGGGTCCTCTAAACCCACTTGTTGCACAAATGAAAACCCAAGCATTGTCTTCTCCCACAGATGGAGTCTGCTATTGGTTTTGGTTTACATTTCCCTAATGGCTAGTGATATTGGGCATGTTCATATATGTCTTGACCATTTAGATTTCTTCTTCTGAGAAACATCTATTCTGATCATTGCCCATTTCTTAACTGTACATTTTGCTTCTTGTTTGGAGTTTTTCCAGTTCTATATATGTATGTTCTGGCTATCAATCGTTTGTCATATTCAGAGTTTTCAATGTTTTCTGCCATTCTGCCCATTGTATCTTCACTCTGTTGATTACTTTGTTGTGAAGATGTATCTTAATTTGATATGCTCAAATTTGTATATTTTATTTTTGTGACTTGTGCTTTTGGAATCTTATCCAAAACTGTTGTCTATGCTAATGTTTTACAGTTTCTCATATGTTTACTTAGTTTTTGGTTTTATATTTAGACTTTTAATTCACCTTGAGTTGCTTTTACATAGTGTATGAGGTGTTGGGGCATATTTTCAGGCTTCTACATATGGATAATCACTTTCCTTTAAACCATTTGCTAAAGGGATTCTTCTTTCTCCTGTTTGTTTTATTTCCTTTGTTAAATAGGAGTTGCCTGTAGAAAAGTCAGTTTATTTCAGCTGCCTATTCTTTTCCATTGAACTATGTGTCTGTTTTTCCAACAGTGCTAACACTGCTTCTATTTTTTAAGATTTATTTATTTATTTGAAAGGCCAGATGCTTCTTCCAAGTCTCTCATGTGGGTGCCAGCACCCAAGAACATGGGCCATCTTCCACCGATTTCCCAGGTGCATTAGTAGGGAGCTGGATTGGAAGTGGAGCACCTGGTCTCCTAGCAGCAATATATGGGATGCATGCACAGCAGGTCAAGGCTTTAACCCACTACGCCACAGCACCAAACCCTTCCTTATTTATTTCTGCTGTGATCTTTCATTATTCACTTTTTTCTACTGCCCTGCAACTTGACTCATTCCTGTTTTTTTCTGGGTCCTGGAGGATGGTAGTAGGTTGCTTCTGGGATCTCTTTTTTGTGTTAGTAGATACTTGGTAATCTAAAATCATAGTTTTTAGTTTCTATGTGTGTCTGCTAATCACGAGGACCTTCTAGATGACAGCAGAACATGCTGGCAGAAATGAGGATATATTAATTTGCTAAGAAAATACCACAGAGAATATGATTTAAATCATGGAATTTTACTTCTCAGAGTTGTGAGGTTGAAAATATCAGATCAAGGTCCTAATAGGCTCAATTTTTCCAGAAGACTTTCTCCGATGAGGAAGACACATCTATCATTTGATCTGCTTAAAAGCACTTTCTTCAGGTAGAGTCATGTTGGTGGTTAGCACTTCAGTGTTTGAGTTTTAGGGAGGCACATTTCAGTCCATAACAGCAAAAGGGGGCCCTGTGGTCTACTTCAATGACAGCCATCTCTGCGGAGGACAGAAAGTATGAAATCAGCGTTAGGATTTCCCACAGTATTACTGTCAGTGCTATCTCCATCAAATGTGCATTCATGTACACACAAACAAAACTGCCTGTACACATAAACACATTCAACAGTGGAAATGCCTGACGGTTGTGTACAGGTAACATCAATATAATAATCCATAAGATGGCCTATTAGCAGACATTAAAAAGAGAATTAGAAAGAATGACAACAAAATCTGCAGTTACCTATATTTATGTATATATGTATGATATTCAGTATTTATAGTTGCTAAAAGATGAATACTGATGTGTGGGAATAAAAGCTAAACCTTACCTTGCAATATTGCAGCCTAGTCTACATGAAAGATGTCTTCCTAAAACCTTTCACTGGGCCCACTCTGTGGCATAGTAGAGTAAGCATCCACCTGCAGCACCAGCATCCCACATGGGCACCAGTTTGAGTCCCTGCTTCTGCACTTCCAATCCAGCTCTTTGCTAATGGCCTAGGAAAGCAGTGGAATATGCCCTGAGTGCTTGGGCCCCGGCACCCATGTGAGAAACCTGGAGGAAGCTGCTGACTCCTGGCTTCTGGCACCTGGCTTCAGATCGGCCCAGCTCCAGCCATTCTGGCCATTTAGGGGTGAACCAGTGGATAGAAGACCTCTCTTTCTTTTCCTCTCTATATCTGTAACTCTGCCTCACAATAAATAAATACATTTTTTAAAAACCTTTCACATTTTAAATTTCTTAATTTTTTTAAAGATTTATTTATTTACAAGTTGAGTTACAAACAGAGAGGAGAGCCAGAGAGAAAGAGAGAGGTCTTCCATCTAATGTTCACTCCCTAATTGATTGCAACTGCCAGAGCTGTGCTGATCCAAAGCCAGGAGCCAGGAGCTAGTTCCAGGTCTCCCAGATGGGTACAGGGGCCCAAGGACTTGGGCCATTTTCTACTACTTTCCCAGGCCATAGCAGAGAGCAGGATCAGAAGTGGAGCATCTGAGTATTGAACCGGCCCCCATATGGGATGCTGGTGCTTCAGGCCAGGGTGTTAACCTGCTCCACCACAGCAACAGTCCAACATTTTAAATTTCTGATACTCTAAAGTAGCACAGGACTGCATTACATATAGGAAAGATGCATTTAAAAATTATAAATCTAGTGCATTTTAGCAGAAGTTTTAACAAATACTTCTGATTTTCTCAGCATTATGTACTAAATAAATGACATAATGAGTCACTGTCAGATTTTTAGCTCTTTGACAGCCACTTATAATATTTAACAGCATTTTGAAATTTATTGCTAGTGTGTTTTTCTCAACACATGCACTGGATTTTACCAGTTTAGTGAACATGGAGTTGCCTATTATAGGATTTGCATTTTAATGGGTTTTCATGGCACATGTAATCAACATCTGCAAAGCCTCTAAAACACATAAATAATAACATGAATCAGGTTTTTTTTTCTTAAAGATTTATTTATTTATTTGAAAGAGTTGCACAAATAGAGGAGAGGTAGAGAGAGAGAGACAGACAGACAGACAGAGACAGTGAGGTCTTCCATCTGCTGGTTTACTCCCAGTTGGCTGCAATGGCTGGTCTGTGTCGATCCGAAGGCCAGGAGCTTCTTCCGAGTCTCTCACATGTGTGCAAGGCCCCAAGGACTTGGGCCACCTTCTACTGCTTTCCTAGGCCATAGCAGAGAGCTGGTTCAGAAGTGGAGCAGCCACGACTTGAACTGGTACCCATATGCCTTGCCAGCACTGCAGGCAGCAACTTTATCTGCTATGCCACAGCGCCAGCCCCGCATTGCATCTTTTTAAGATGATATGGATTTAAGTTCATGAAAAATTATTAGCAGAGTGGGAACTGATAGATATGGATGAAGCAGGATGGACTTGTTAGGAATGGTGATGTTAATTTTCTTATAAAATAAATAAGTAAGAAATTAAATATGGTCAGACATAAATGAAGACTAAATTTTATTAGTGGTGATCCAGAAAACATTGATCTCAGGTCTTTTTCTTCTAGTGTTAAGTTTATATTTTTAAATGCATATTAAGTGAACAAATTTCATGTAATTTATATATACAGATTTAAGAGCAAACTGATAACATCCTACCCTATCTTCCCTTGGTCTCATATTTCCAACTCCCTCCTTCTTGTTTTATTTTCTTTTAATTTTTACAGCTGCATGCTTTGATTTTATTTTAGAATCACAAGCTTTAACCCTCTACAAAATAAAGAATTCAGCAAGTAGTAGCAGAAATATCAATGAGTATATGTTGTATACTCTATCAAAGAGTACAGAAAAGTGCTATGAACAATATTCAAATCTCAAAATGTCAATTTAACTCCTATGCTACTTTTTGTTGTCTATATATTAATTACCACCAGCCAGAGAAAACATATGATATTTGTCTTTTGGGGACTGGCTTCTTTCATGAAGCATAATTTTAGTTTCCAGTTCATCCATTTAGTTACAAAAGATAGGATTTCATTCTCAATTGTGGCTGAATAGTATTTTACACTGTATATATAGCTCATATTCTTTTTCCAGTCACCAGTTGATGGACATCTGGGTTGATTCCATGTTAGCTATTGTGAATTGAGCTGTAATAAACAAGAGGGTACAGATAACTCATGCCTATGCATATTCTATTTCATTTCATGTGGATAAATTCCCAGGAGTCAGATGGCACGATCATATGGTATGTTTGTTTTCAGATTTCTGAGGAACTTTTATACTACCTTCCATAATGGCTGTACTAGCTTCATTCCCACCAACAGCAGGTTAGGGTACCTTTTTCTCTACCTCTCCACCAGCCTTTATTGTTTGTTGACTTTTTCAAAAGAAGTATTTACTTGAAAGGTGGAGCTACAGAGAGGGAGAGGCAGAGGCAGAGGCAGAGAGACATAAGTATTTTATCTCCTTGTTTATTCTCCATATAGCCCAACAGGTGGTGCTGGTCCAATCAGAAGCCAGAGTAGGAGCATCTCCCTGGTCACCCAAGTGGGTGCAGGGACCCAGGCACTTGGGCCATCCTCCACTGCCCTCCCAGTCCAGAGCAGAAAGCTGGACTGGAAGAGAAGCAACCGGGACCAGAACTGGCACCCATATGGGATGCCGGCTCCACAGGTGGAGGATCAACCCAGTGTGCCACAGCACTGGCCCCCATCAGGGATATTTTTCTATAGTTATCCCTCTCCACTGTATCTTTTTCTAGTTTAAGAATTAAGGTGCTGCAGGGTTAATAGAAGGAGTTTGAGAGGATTGTCTCTCTTTCAATTGCTTTGAATAGTTTGAGAAGAATTGGAATTAGTTCTTTAAAAGTCCTGTAGAATTCAATAGTGAGGCTGTCTGATCCTGGACTTTTCCTTGTTGGGAGGGTCTTTATTACTCATCCAATCTCTGTCTTGGTTTTTGATTTGTTTAGCTTTTCTATGTGTCTTCATGACTCAATTTTGGTATATTGTGTATGTCCAGGAATCTGTTGATTTTTCCTCTAGGTTTTCCAATTTGTTAGCCGTCACAACAGATGCCCACATCCTATATTGCAGTGCTAATCTGAGTTTTGGGTACTCCACTTCCAAATCAGTTTCATGTTAATATCCCTGGGAAGCAATGGATGATAGCTCAAATTCTTTCATTCCTGTCATCTAATTTGGAGAACTGTAACCTAAATGGGGACTTGAGAACCTGGTCTTGCACAGTTGTAGCCATATAGAAAGTGAACCAGCAGATGGGAGATCTCTCTGCTTCTCTTTCCTTCTTGCTTTGTCTCTGTGTCTCTCTGCCTTTTTTTATCATATTAAAATATTTAATTACTTATTTGAAAGAGTTACAGAGAGAGGGAGAGGCAGAAATCTTCTACCACCTAATTCATTTTTGAGATGACTTCAATAGCCAGAGTGTGGCCAGGTTGAAGCCAGGAGCTTTCCTCCGATGTGCGTGGCAGCATCCCAGGCACTTGGACCATCTTTCACTGCTTTTTCAGTCCATTGGTAAGGAGCTGGATCAGAAATGGAATAGTTGGTACTTGAACTGGTGCATATACAGGATGCCAATGTAATAGATAGCAGCTTTGTACACTTCACCACAACCACCAGCTCCTCTTTCTGCCTTTCCAATAAATAAATCTTTTGAAAAAGAACTTAAGGTAGTAAAAGTCATCATGACTGAGCAATGGCAAATTTATTGAAGTGATCTACTTTCTAAAAGATCTATTTAAGAACTTGAAAGGCAGCACTAGAAAGAGAGAGTGGGAGAGATTGATCTTCCTCCTGGTTTGTTCACTCCTCAAATGGCTGCAATGATTGTGGCTAGGTCAGACTGATATCAGGAGCCAGGGGCTTCTTCCAGGTCTCTCACATGGGTGCAGGAGCCCCAATATTTGAGTCATCCTGTGCCGCTTTTCAAGACACATTAGCAGGGAACTGGATCAGTTTGGACCATTAATGTCTATGATACTCTCCTTGCAGTTAAAGGATTTAGAATCCATTTCATTTATGGGTGGGCCAAGTACAACAGCTTCCAATTGTCCAAGGTTTGGATTAGATGGGTTCTGAGAAATTTTATTAAAATAGTTATTAATCATAACTCTCAGTTTAAGCTTTTCTTACCAAATTTTCATGTTTGATGATGTTTATATCTATGGGAAAATTGGGTCCTGGATTGCAACCAATGAAAGCATCCAGACTAACAGTAATAAGGTCAACAGTCAGCAGAATGATGTCCAGCTGAACTGAAATAGCTTTTCTTATTTGGTAGAGGGGTTACCTCCTGCATTATACTGACATACAGACATAGACAGTAGATATTGGAGCCTGTCCCTTCTGCCAAATGGAGAATACCACATTTTGGTCCATCATATATATATATATATTATAATATATTATATTATATAGTTCTTTATATAATATATTATATTACATTATATATTATAATATGATATATATTATAATATATCATATTATATTATGTGTTTCAATTCTGTTCCATTGGTCTATCCATCTGTTTCTGTAATGTTTTTTTGGATTCAGTCCTGTTAATTTCTTCTCTGATTTTAATTATTTCTCTTCTCCTACTAGATTTGGGTCTGATTTGCTGCAGTTTTTCTAGGTCCTTGAGATGCGCTGAAAGCTCATTTATTTGGTGCCTTTCCAAATTCTTGATATAGGCCCCTATTGCTATAAACTTGCCTCTCAATACTGCTTTTACCGTATCACATAAGTTTTGATATGTTGTGTTGTTATCCTCACTTACTTCCAGAAAGTTTTTGATTTCTCTTTTGATTTCTTGAATGACCCAGTGTTCATTCAGGAGCATGTTGTCAGTCTCCATGTGTTTGCATACTTTCTGGGGTTTCCTGAGTTGCTAATTTCCAGCTTCATTCTGCTGTGGTCTGAGAAGCTGCATGGTATGATTCTAATTCTTTTAAATTTGCTGAGACTTCCTTTATGACCTAGTATGTGATCAGTCCTAGAGAAGGTTCCATGCACTGCTGAGAAGAATGTAAAATCTTTAGATATAGGATTGAAAGTTCTGTAGATATCTGTTAGATCCCTTTGGGCAATAGTGTCGATTAAATCTGCTGTTTCCTTGTTGATCTTCTGTCCTATTGATCTATCTATTTCTGAGAGTGGAGTATTGAAGTCCCCCAGTACAATTGTATTGGAATCTAAATCTCCATTTACGTCCCTTAACATATCTTTTAAATAGACCGGTGCCCTGTAATTAGGTGCATATACATTTATAATAGTTACATCTTCCTGTTGAATTGAACCCTTAATCATTATATAGTGCCCTTCTTTGTCTCTCTTAACAGTTTTTGTATTAAAGTTTATTTTGTCTGATATTAATATGGCTACACCTGCTTTTTTTTGGTTTCTGTTGGCATGGAATATCTTTTTCCAACCTTTCACTTTCAGTCTGCATGCCTCTTTGTTAGAGAGATGTGTTTCTTGTAAGCAACAAATAGTTGGGTGTTGTTCCTTAAGCCAACAGCCAATTGGTGTCTTTTAACTGAAGAGTTAAGTCCATTAACGTTTAATGTGACTATTGATACGCAGTGACTTTGCCCTGCCATTTTCCCAGAGATATTTTCTAGTATATGCTTTGAGCTTCCCATGCTCTTTTACTGGTAGGTGTTCTTCCTTTACCTTCTTTCATATTGATGGCTGTGTTTCTGTGTTTCTGAGTGTAGCACATCTTTAAGTATCTTTTGCAGGGCCAGACGACTGGCGGCAAAGTCTTTCAATTTCTGTTTGCTATGAAAGGTCTTTATTTCACCTTCATTCACAAATGAGAGCTTAGCAGGATATAATATTCTGGGCTGGCAATTTTTCTCTCTTAGCACCTGTGCTATGTCTCGCCATTCCCTCCTAGCTTGTAGGGTTTCTGATGAGAAGTCTGCTGTGAGTCTGATTGGAGATCCTCTGAAAGTAATTTGATGTTTCTCTCTTGCACATTTTAGGATCTTTTCTTTATGTTTCACTGTGGTGAGTTTAATTACAACGTGTCGTGGTGAGGATCTCTTTTGGTCATGTTTATTGGGGGTTCTATGAGCTTCCTGTACTAGGATGTCTTGGTCCTTCTCCATACCCGGAAAGTTCTCTGCTAGTATCTCACTAAAAAGGCCTTCTAATCCTTTCACTCTCTCCATGCCTTCAGGAACTCCTAGAACTCCAATGTTGGTGTTTTTAATAGTATCCTGTATATTCTCAACAATATTTTTTAGATTTCTAATTTCCTCTTCTTTTCTTTGGTTTGACTGAATCGTTTCCTATTCTCTGTCTTCTAAGTCCGATATTCTCTCTTCTGCTTCACCCATTCTGTTTTTAAGGCTCTCTAATGTGTTTGTCATTTGATCTATTGAGCTCTTCATTTCATTTTGATTTCTCTTCACTATCACACTTTCCTGTTCTACTAGTTTCTGCGTTTCATTTTGATTCTTCCTTAAAATTTCATTTTCACGAGAGAGATTTTCAACCCTGTCCAATAAGGATTTCTGTAGTTCAAGGATTTGCTTTTGAAAACTTCTAAATGTTCTTATCATAAATTTTTTGAAATCCGTATCTTGCATTTCTTCTATCTCATCATCTTCATAATCTTGGCTTGGGGTGTTTTATTTGGAGGTGTCATAGTGTCATCGTTGATCTTGTTCCCTCGATTTCTGTGTTTATTGCTTGGCATGGTTAATTCTTTTTCCCTCACTGTGAGGTTTTTTTATATATATACTATTTCCGTGTTAAGTGGACTGCCTGCTGTTGGAGGAGCCTTGGAGGCTTGAGATGGGTGTGGCCTGAGAGCTCTGCTTGGTTCTTCAGGGTTACAGGTGTGCAAAGGTGACACCCTCAGGTTATGCATGGTAAATCTCTCTTTATTTATTTATTTATTTATTCATTTTATTTTATTTTATTTTTTATTCAGGACGTAAGTAATACTGCAAGGCTGAGCAGAATGGATGGTATTTAGCTTCCGATGGCTTCTACCAAAAGAGTCTGTGCAGGCTCCATTTCTCCTGCAGCTCCCACTGGGTTGCCTATGCTACTGAATTGTAGCCTTAACTCTCCTCTTTTATTATGTATATCCCAGCTCTTTGTCTCTTGCTTGCCTTTGCAAGGTTGGGGGAGAGAGGAACTTGTCTGTACCAGTACACCCCCACCTTTTGTTTTTTTTTTCCTTCTCTCCTGTAGTCAGTCTGTTGAACTTTCCCACTTCAAAGCCTGCTTCCCTCTAAAATTCTGTCCGCCGTTTCCCCGCCAATGTCTCCGGTTACTGAGCTCACCTCCGCTTCCAGCGCTGATGTGTGGACTCGGAGCCCTGGGCGTCCCTCCTCTCCCCGCTGGTGTCTGTGTCACATTGACCCCCCTTCCCGCACTGGTGCTCAGATTCTGCGGCTCCCACATTTTGGCTTCCGTGCGGTGGGTGACCCTGCTGTCCCAGTAGGTCCTCTGAGTCACAGCCACTAGCTCCGGAAGAGTTTCCTCTGCAATTTTTTTCCTGATCCTTTTTCTGAGGCTACTGTAACTCTGCTTTTATTAAACTAAATTTTCCCGGACTATCGGTGCACGCCCTCACTATTCCACCATCTTGGATATTATCTGTTTATAATTATTATATATCAAAAGGAAACCTGTTAAAGTGAAATGAACACTATGAGAAACGGTGAGTTGATCAGCCCTTGCCCTGACTGTTGCTGAACAACTTAACACGTTATCCCTCTCAGTATTTTTGTTGTTTATTTGTTCTACTTAATATTTTTGGTTGAATACTGTAATCAATACACAGTTATTCTCAAGTGTTGAAACTTAACTGAAAAGTGATCTCTGTTAAATATTAAATATAAGAGTGGGAGTAAGAGAGGGAAGAGATGTGCAATTCGGGACATGCTCAAGCTGACTTACCTCAAACGATAGAATATATATGAATATATTTATATACATGCAAATATAAATAAATGTACACATATATATATAAAGAATTTATTTATTTATTTGACAGGTGTACTTACAGACAGTGAGAGGAAGAGACAGAGAGAAATGTCTTCCATATGCTCGTTTACTCCCCTAATGACTGCAATGTCTGGAGCTGGGCCAATCTGAGCTAGGAGCTTCCAGGTCTCCCACATTTTGGCAGGGAGCAAAGCACTTGGAACAGCTTCTATGGCTTTCCCAGGCTATTGAGAGAGCTGGATGGGAAAAGGAGAAATGGGGACTAGAACTGGTACACATATGGGGTACCAGCACTGCAGGTAAAGGATTACACCACTGCACCACAGTGCTGGCCCCAATCTATCCTTTATTAAGGAGATCTCAGTAATCATGTTCAGGTATTGCTGTCCTATATTCATGGCCAAAGTCCTAGCAGACAACATGATTTGGAGAATCAAAAGCACAAGGTGTGTAGGAGACTTCATTTCTCATACAGCACAGTTAATAACAAGGTTCCAAGAGGGGAAATTACTTGCATCTTTGAGAACAAATGGACATCACAGGTGATCTAAAGAATTCAGAAGGTTTGTGAGACCCTAGAGTGAAAAAGTCACTGGGAGCACAAGGACAGTGCCTAGAGTTTATTTTTATGGATTTTAGCCCCTTTCATTGGAGGGAGGCCCACCTGTGGCTCAGGCACACCGAGTTCTAGTCCTGGTGGGAGCACCAGATTCTGTCCCAGTTGCTCCTCTTCTAGTCCAGCTCTCTGCTATGGCCCAGGAGTGCAGTGGAGGATGGCCCAAGTGCTTGGGCCCTGCACCTGCATGGGAGACCAGGAGGAAGCACCTGGCTCCTGGCTTTGGATCAGCACAGTGTGCCGGCCGCAGCACACTGGCCGCAGCGGCCACTGGGGGGTAAACCAACAGAAAAAGGAAGACCTTTCTCTCTGTCTCTCTCTCTCACTGTCCACTCTGCCTGTCAAAATAAAAAAATAAGTTTTATAAAAAGACTTATTGGAGCCACTCTAGTGATTATACCCATGAAACTTTGTTAATAAATGCAAATAGAACCTGGGAAAATTGATGTTTATCTTATGCTGTAGAGACTTAGATTGAACATCTTTTTTATCTTTTTTAATTATATAATTTAAAAACAAATTTTAGATTTTTTTTTTACTTTACTAAGCTACAGCTCTGGCCCCATTAATATGTCTTAACAATGTTTTTTCCTCTCAGACTTATCTCTATTGTTTCAGTTAACTGCATGCCTTTTCTTTACATTCAGATTCTCTCAGCTGTCAAAGCTTATTCATCTTAATTCTGTTGTTCCTATTTCCCTCCCTTTTATTCTGTCCCTAGGCTAATTGAGGTCATGATTCTCCATTCCTTCTGTGTGGTGTCACAGTAGCCTTGAAGTGTTGTTTTTCTCTTCTGATTTCTAAAGAAAGAAATTATGTATTCCCCCAGTTTAGATATTTTAATAATTCATTCTAAAACAAAGGTTAAATGTTCTTAATTTGACAAGAATTTTCAGGGCCAGCAGTGTGGTGTAGTGGGTAGAACCACCACTTGCAGTGCTGGCATCTCATATAGATCCAGATCTCTGCTATAGCCTGGGAAAGCAGTAGAAGGTGGCCCAAGTCCTGGGCCCCTGCACCCATGTGAGATACCTGGAAGAAGCTCCTTGCTCCTGGCTTTGGATCAGCACAACTCTGGCCATTGCAGCCAACTGGGGAGTGAACCAGTGGATGGAAGACCCCTCTCTCTTCTCTGCCTCTCTCTGTGTAACTCTGACTTTCAAATAAATAAATAAATCTTTAAAAAAAGAATTTTTTTCTAATTTTAGATTTGTTCTACTTCATTGCCACTTCAGGATGTGTGTAAAAAGTGCATATCCAGTTATTCTATTTTGGATTTTTGGGATTTTGTATTAGCTCTGCTGTCTATTCATTTTTCTCGAGCATTGGTGATATCTTCTCCTTAGTTGTATTAAGAGAGAGAGCAATAGCCCTCATGTCTTTTTAGGTAAGTAAGACATATTAAAAACAGAGCATTCAGTATACATTCATAGTATTTTGACTTGTTCAATTGGTTTTCCTGACCTCCCTTGGATATTCTTGGTCTCTGCTGTACAACTTTCTATACTCATTAATTCTTTGATATTCCCAAATCCAGAAAATGAATGATTCAACAGCTGTGTTCCTGTATTTGCTGGGACTCAGGGTAAGAAGCAAAGTGGAGGTGTTCAGGAATCTAAAGTTACATGCTACATAGCAAAGCAAATCATTTCCTATACAAAGTGACTGGGAAATCCAGAATCTTTTGCACACTATATTGGATCCTGAACTATTACTGAACTATTCAGTAAGATTTTAATGTATTTATTTTCTGTGTGTGTGTTTGTATTTCTAAATAAACTCTGCTGGGCTACTTAACATTAACATGTATTGCAGAATTCTTTCATCAGTTTTTACTTTTGAAAAGTTTCTCTTTCAGTTTTATGGGAGAGGGTAGAAGTTTTCTGCTATGTAACTGAAAATTCATTCATTCATTAAAGTTAAAAATATTTGTTGGAAATTGGTGGAATACTACTAATTCTCATGTGATTTGCATGAAACTAAATACATTCTCTATTTTGTTTTGCTTAACATTTCTGCATGTGTGGACTTCTTTTTTCCTTATTGCCCCAAATCCCTTTGTGTATTGGGATGGCAAATGGGCTTTACACTGGACAAAACATGTTATTTTGGCAAAGAAGTATTTAGCCTTCCTGCTTCAAGTATTCAAATATTACATTAGAAATCAGTATATTTGTATACTGTACAAATGTCCTTCATACAATTTTGTAATATTCTGGGATGGGAGAGGGAGCAGGAAATAGGAGGGATATGGGTGGGAGGGAAGTTATGGAGGAGGGGAAGCCACTGTAATCCAAAAGCTGTACTTTGGAAATTTATATTTCTTAAATGAAAGTTAAACAATTTTGTAATCTTCACCTTCCTTTTTATTTAGTCCTTTTTTAAAAAAGATTTATTTATTTTACTTGAAAGTCAGAGTTACACACACAGAGAAGGAGAGAGAGAGAGAGCAGTCTTCCAACCGCTGGTTCACTCCTGATTTGGCCACAATGGCTGGAGCTGTGCCGATCCAAAGCCAGGAGCCAGTAGCTTCTTTTGGGTCTCCTATGCAGGTGCAGGAGTCCAAGGGTCTGGGTCATCCTCTACTGCTGGATAGTAAGTCTTACTTGCCTAAAAAGATGGATAGTAATTTGAGTAGCCAGGACTTGAACTGGCACCCATGTGGGATGTCGGCACTGCAAGCCACAGCTTTACTTGCTATGCCACAGCATCAGCCCCTTTATTCTTTTGACTATTGCTACGCTATTGGAATTTATAATTGATAATGCTGAACAATTGAAACTGTCTTATTTACAATTGTAGTACTGGATATGGCAGTTTTACTTGAAGTAAAGTATGTAGCCTGCTTATTGTATGATTTTTGGTAAAGCATGCATTTATATGTAAAGCAGATCTGTTAATCATTTAAAAGTGAATTATCATGATTACCCAGATATAAAGAATGCAATATGTGCTAATGAGTTAGCAGTCACAGACATTTAGAATTAGAGGGATTTTAGAACCTTTTCAATACTGCAGTTTTTATGAAAAACTAATAATTTTTTTATTTGACAGGTAGAGTTATAGACAGTGAGAAAGACAGAAAGGTCTTCCTTCCGTTGGTTCACTCCCCAAATGGCCACCACAGTTGGAGCTGTGCCTATCCAAAGCCAGGAGTCAGGTGCTTTCTCCTGGTCTCCCATGCGGGTGCAGGGCCCAAGCACTTGGGCCATCCTCCACTGCCTTCCCAGGCCATAGCAGAGAGCTGGACTGAAAGAGGAGCAACCAGGTCTAGAACCCTTTGCCCAGATGGGATCCCAGCACCACAGGCGGAGAATTAACCAAGTGAGCCACGGCGCTGGCCCCCGACAAATTTACTCTTAACAAAATATCAAAATATCTTATTCAGTATAAAGTTAGTAGTGAAAAAGAGACTACCTTGTTGAACACAGAAATTTGAGATTATATTTCTTGGTATTAATTTGCATCTTAAGGCTTATTGCCTAGTTTACTTCAATATTTCAATCTAATATTACTAATAATATCTTGTACTTAGTGGTTCACTGTGTGCAAGACAATATTCTTTTGATTTTTTTAAAAGATTTATTTATTTATTTGGAAGTCAGAGTTACACAGATAGTGAACAAGAGGAAGAGAGAGAGCGAGAGGTCCTCCATCTGCTGGTTCACTCCCCAGATGGCCTAAAAGGTCAGAGATATGCCAATCTGAAGCCAGGAGCCAGGACCTCTTCAGGGTCTCCCATGCAGATTCAGGGGCCCAAGGACTTGGGCCAACTTCCTACTGCTCTCCCAGGCTCTAGCAGAGAGCTGGATGGAAAGTGGAGCAGCCGGGACTTGAACCGGCCTCCATATGGGATGCCCACACTGCATGCAGTGGCTTTACTGGCTACACCACTCCGCTGGCCTCAAGAGAATGCTCTAAAATGATGCATTAATTATTCCCAAATATTGAAAAGTGGCATGGTACACATTTGAATGTGTTGTTTTGTACTAGTTGCAGAAACAGTTTAAAATATATTTATATTTAAAAATGTAAGCTTTGATCTAAAGTTTTACTTTCCCTTAAGGTGCCTGTTTGGAAACTGAGAGATCGTTGAAGTCTATCTTGAGTACAACTGATATTATCCAAGTCTCCTTTATCACATGAGGATGCTAAATGCCAAGGCCCAGAGAAGTAAAGTGAATTGTTCAAGGTCACATAGGTAAGTTGTAGCAGGGATAATTCTGTATTAGAATTAGGTATCCTGATACATAGGCCACTGTTCTGTCAATTTAGTACTCCTTCTGGAGTTAAAGATTCTAAGTTGTAGAAAATTAAGTTTGGAAATTTAGTGGTTGCTATGTTGTTATGGTGAGAAATTTCTGTGTATAGCTATGAGTTGCTTAAATTTTATTCAATATATTTTTCTAGTATGTTTGCTATTTATTTGAAATGTATAACAAATAGCTTCATCTATTTGCCAAAAGAAGTTTTTAAAGATTTATTTATATTATTTGAAAGTCAGAATTACACAGAGAGAGAAGGAGAGGCAGAGAGAGTGGTCTTCCATTCACTGGTTCACTCCACAGTTGGCCTCCATGGCTGGAGCTGTGCCAACTAGAAGGCAGGAGCCAGGAGCCTCTTCCTGGTCTCCTATGCAGGTTCAGGGGCCCAAGGACTTGGACCATTTTATAGTGCTTTCCCAGGCCACAGCAGAGAGCTGGATAGGGAGTGGAGCAGCCAGGTCTTGAACTGATGCCCCTATGGAATACCAGCACTGCAGGTGGCAGCCTCACCCACTATGCCACAGTGCCAGCCCTTGCCAAAAGAATTTATAGAAGCTATTACATATATACACTTAACAATTATTTAGTTACTTGACACGAACTATCCCTGCATATTTGAAAATTTTGAATGGTATCACTTGGGTTTTAAGAATGTTATATTTTAGGTCTCTTAATATTTTTAGTGATGATGTTTTAAAGGCCCTTTCTGTTTTATGAAAAATGATAAGGATTTTGTTTTACAATGGCCATAGTATTACCACTTAAAGCAATAAATTAAATAACACTTTTAAACAAAGTCATTTAATACTGAATTCTAATACACTGGTATATTTTAAAGTGAGAAACCGGATTTCTTTCAGATAGTCTAAATAAGAATGATAATCAAAATTGAAGGCATCTACAGTTTTTAATCACTTGTTTTAAATATTGGTCATAATGGTCCAATTTAGAGTTTTAATTTTAATTACCTTTTAAAAGATTCAATATGGTTTATAGAAAGAATTCAGAGAACATAATTATATACTCAACCTCCCTCCCTTCTTTTTCCTTCTTTGTCATTTTTTTAGCTTATGAAATGACATTTTCAGTTTACATTACATTAAAAAGGGTTGTTGAATCAAGGGCAAGTTTAACAGGCAAAAAGATCCTAATTTAGAGGGAATACAGACAGTGGCTCTAAACAATATTTGAATATCACATCTAAACAATATTTGAAGAAATTGATAAAATAAATATTTTAGTTTCTCCTACTAAAATGCTCAGAGAAATTCTTTCATTATTTATCAAATATTAGTGCAAAAATATGGATTTAAATGTTCCCCCAAAGTGATCAAGTTTTGTGTAATAAAGTCCAATTTTTGTCAAGGCTTTTTGACAGTCTCACAGAAAACTTGTGTTTGTGAATGGGAAGAATAATATCAAAATGTCCATACTACCAAAAGCAATTTGCAAATTCAATGCAATCCCAATCAACATACCAACGATGTTCTTCTCAGAGCTAGAAAAAATGATGCTAAAATTCATATAGAAACATGAGAGATGCTTAACATCTAAAGCAATATAATAAAGCAAAAAAAAGCTGGAGACATCACACCATATTTTAAGACAGATTACAAGGGTCAGCACTATGACAAAGCAGGTAAAGTCACCATCTGCAGTGCCGGCGTCTCATATGGGTGCCAGTATGTTTCCCAGCTGCTCCACTTCTTATACCCCTCTCTGTTATAGCCTGAGAAAAAAGTAGAAAATGGCCAACGTCTTTGGGCCCCTGCACCTGCATAGAGACCTGTTAGAGGCTCCTGACACTTGGATTCAGATCAACACAGCTCTGGCCATTGTGGCCATTTGGGGAGTAAACCAGTGGATGGAAGACCTCTCTCTCTCTGCCTCTACCTCTCTGTAACTCTGCCTTTCAAATAAATAAATAAACTGCAAAAAAAAAAAAAGAGGTGTTAGCACTGACATAATAACAGACACATAGTTCAATGGACAAGAATAGGTAGCATAGAAATAAACCCAAATTTCTACCAGCAACTCATATTTAACAAAGGAACTAAAATGACCTGGAGAAAGAAGAATCTCTTTCACAAGTGGTGCAGAGGAACTTGATTATCCATATGTAGAAGCCTGAAAATAGACTCCAACATCTCTTACACTATGTGAAAGTGAACTCACAGTGAATTAAAAATCTAATCATAAGACCAAAACCCAAGTAAACATAGGGAAACTCTAAATATTGTCAACAGACAATAGCTTTTGGGTAAGATTCCAATAGCAATAGTAACAAAAATAAAAACAGAGACATTTGAGTATATCAAACTAAGATACTTCTTCACAACAAAGTAAACATCAGAGTGTAGATACAGCGAACAGAATGGCAGGAAAAATTAAAACTCTGAATGTTTACAGATTTCCAGAACATTTACATAAATTGGAAAAACTCCAAAAAATACAGTGAAGAAACAGGCAAGGATCTGAATAGACATTTTTCAGAAGAAATGTAAATGGTCAAAACATGTGAATATGCCCGATGTCACTAGCCATTATGTAAATATAAATCAGAACACAATATCAGTCTCCAACACCTGTGGGAGAATACAATGCTCAGGTTTTTGTGTGTGCAGCAAGTGGGTTTAGAGGACCCTGTTCACCTCTGGAGAGTAGAGTCTACAGGGGGGTAAAGAAACCTTACTGCTTTCCTAATGGGCTTATTAAGTTCTTGACCAGTGCCTGTTAGTCTTGCCACAAACTTTCTAGTCTCACTACTTTCCTTCTTCTTCCTCTTCTCTGTGACTTGTAAAATAGTATACACTCTATATACTGTGGATACTTTTGATTTATTTTATTCCTTCTGTCTCTTATGAAGTTCCTCCACGAAAGCACAGACCTCAAAGTATTCATTCATTTATGCAGTCTGAAGATTTCATGAGCTACTAAATTCCAAGTAGTATGTTAAAGGCAAGATCTAGGCCTAAGAGAAAAGTGGTCTGAATTCTGTGCCTAGAAGAGGATTTGGGACATAGTAGAACTTCAATGAAGTGCTATGTGAATGACATGCACTCAGTAAATGAGTAATCTAAAGCATACACTGCATTTAAGCAACACAGCAGCCCTACTCACCTCAGGTAGAGCAATTGAGAGGAATAATGTGAACAAAAATAAGACATCAATAAGTTGAATAATAACAGAAAAAATGAGATGGATGCCAACATTACTGACCTATTTTTGAGGAATTAAATTGATAGAGGGGCTGGAATTGTGGCTAAAGTGGGGTAAGCTGCAATCTGTGAGGCCAGCATATCATGTGAGTTCCACTTTGAGTTTAGGAATCTCCACTTCCAATTTAGCTCACTGCTAAATACCTGGGAAACCAGCAGAAGATGGACGAAGGACTTGGGTCCTTGCCACTCACGTGGGAGACTTGGATGAAGCTCCTGACTTCAGCATGCACCAGGCTCAGCTGTTGAAACTCTGGGGTGTGAGCCAGCAGATGAAAGCTATCTCTGTCTTTCCCTCTCTCTCTAAATCCACCTTTCAAATAAACAAATATTTAATAAACAAATTATCTGATTTAAAAATACACAAAACCATGAACAATACTATATCATCTTTATGCCAAAATGATAAAAAATAACAAATGCTAGAGAGCATATGGGAAAAGAAAACATTCATATATGGTGGGTGAAAACACAAATTAGTACAGATGTTATGGAGAACAGTATGGTCATTCCTTAAAAAGGATAAAAATTGGGGCTGGCGCTGTTGTGCAGTGGGTTAAAGCCCTGGCCTGAAGGGCCATGGACAGTGCATCTGAAGGGGCAAACCACCTTTCACAACCTCTCCACTTACAGCTAAAAGGGTTTTTCCTGTATGTGTTGTCCTGGGGACTATCGCATGAGAGTTTTTTAAAGATTTATTTATTTATTTGTTTGTTTGAAAGTCAGAATTACAGAAAGCAAGAGTGAGATAGAGATCTTCCATCCACTGGTTCATTTCCTAAATGGCCACAATGGTCAGGGCTGGGCCAGGCTGAAACCAGGAGCCAGGATCTTCATCTGGGTCTCCCATGTGAGTACAGGGGCCCAAGTACTGGGGCTATCTTCCACTGCTTTTCCAGGTATATTAGCAGGGAGCTGGATCCAAAACAGAGCAGCCAGGACTTGAACTGGCACCCATAGGTGATGCAGGCTATTGCAGACAACACAGCTGTGGTCCCACATGAGAAATTTTAAAGTAGGTCTTGTCACATCCTGAATAACTACAGATGGGACTTCTTATTCTGGAAGAGTCAATCTGAGAAAAGACTTTAGCTGCTAAATGGGAAAACCCAGGAATGGAGGCAGTGGGAGAGCCTGGTATCATCTGAGCTCACCATTGGCATCTATGGGCTTTGTAAAAAGCACTGAGGTACAAGAGATATGACAGCTGCTTTGGGCACCTGAGAACCCATCATCAGCTTTTGTCCTGAGGACATGGGCCAGCTGATATCCATACATGACTGTCTCTGAGGTAGGCACAGAAAAGTGAAAGTGAGCACCCTCTTTTTCATCAACTTCTGCCACTTTTTCACTCACATCTCTGTTTGGTGACCCAGCTGCACAAGGTATGTTTTCCCCTTGCAGTGTTACATTTAGGTGGATTCTTTGAAAGGGGTTGTCCTTAACACTTGGAGATGCTGGCTGCATTTACTGGCAGGATCGGTGGCTACAAAGGTGGGCATCAGCTGCATAATGCAACACACTGACTGCATGAGCCTTGGGCAACTTGGAGGAGAGACATTGGGATGTTTTCTTCCTCTGAATGGTGCAGCAATGTGCAGCTTCACTGGATTGGAAAATGACTTGAGGTATTTTACTTGAAGTAGATGGTGCAATCAGATTGACAATAGGGTTCAAATTCTGAGTGGCTGTAAGGTAGAGTCAACAAAATGTGGAAATGAAAATAGGATGTCCTCAGAGTCAGATTCTCTCCCTCTGATGTGTCAGATACTTATGCAATGGGTCTGTTTTCAAGGAATTTTGTAAAATCAGACACCCAGTTGCAAGTCACTGACTTTGAGTGTCTTAAAAGTACTTTGCAGTTTTGCTCCAGAAATTCAAACTCTTCTGACCTTTGAGAAATTGTTTCCTCCATTACTTATGGCTATGCTGCGTGCCATCTGCCCTCTCCTCATTCAGGTAGTTGCTCCACCTGCTCTATGCTGTGGGCACAGGCAGAGCCTGCAGCCAGCCAACCAGTGGAATGTGTGTGTGAGGCACTGGCCACTGAGCTGCTGCTTCCCAACCATGAGAATCTGCATCAGTGGTATGTGCTCCCAATAACCAGCAGCAGTGTGATCCACCAGCCTTGCCCAGAGTAATTCCACAGTCACCTGATTTAGTGCTGCCCTGGTCCTCACCACCCCTCTCCACTCATGCCCCACCATAGGCTAGGGGACTGTGCTGCATGAGGGTGTCTACCCAAGAGGCCTGGGGTCAGTGGTGACCCAGAGTGTTCTAGACAACCAGCCCAGCCTGAGGGAGGGAGACAACTAGTTCCTATAGTTTGACTCACAGTCAAACTTACAAAAAGGATGCAGGTATACCTTTCTTTCTAATGAAGATAACATTGGGAAGGCATTGTGCTTAGCAGTTAAGATGCCATTTTGGGGGGATGGTGCTGCAGTTTAGTAGGTTAAGCCTTCACCTGCAGCCCTGACAACCCATATGGGTGTCAGTTTATGTCCTGATTGCTCCTCTTCTGATCCAGCTATCTGCTTAAGGCCTGGGAAAGTAGTTGAAGATGGCACAAGGATTTGGGCCCCTGCATCCACATGGGAGACCTGAAGGAAGCTCCTGGCTCCTGGCATTTGATTGGCCCAGTTCTGGCCATTGCAGCTATTTGGAGAAAAACCCTGAGGATGGAAGACCTCTCTCTCTCTCTCTCTCTCTCTCTCTCTCTCTCCCCCCCCCCTCTCTGCCTCTCTCTGCCTCCTAAATAAAGGAATAAATCTTTTTTAAAAAGATGCCATTTGGGAACAGTGTCCCATGTTGGAGAACTTGGCTTCACATCTTGGCTCTGGATGCTTACTCCACTCTCCTGCCAGCACAGACCCTGAGAGGCAGTGCTGACTGGTCAGGTAGTAGGGTTCCCCACTCATGTGGGAGCCTTGCATTCAGTTCCAGCTCCTAGCTTTAGGCTGACTCAGATCTACGTTGTTGGTGTTTGAGAAGTGAACCAACAGATGAGAGCTCTGCTACAGTCTCTCCCTCTCAAGTAATTTTTTAAATGTTTTTCTCATTGTAAAACAAGGCAGCATGGAAAACAAGAATATTGAAAGTTTCAAGAAAATCTATAATTCTATCATACAATTAACATTATGGGCATTGATTTCTACACATTAAATGATTGTCAGTATAAATTATTGCCCTACACTTTTTATAGACACTATTCAAAGCATATCCTCAACTAATTCAATTAATTTAAAGGATTTATTAAATGATAGACTACATTAAATTTATTGATGAATTTTATCAAGCATCATCCAATGTAAATGATTACCATATGTTTGCACTTTTGGGAATCATTCTATTGTGAATATTTTGGCATCAATATAATTCTGTTTAAAATTTCTTTATGAAAAAATATCTGGACTAGAAATCAATTGAATAGTATTTCATGGTTTTGTTACCTAATGACAAATTGCCTTCATTGAGGTTTATAAGTATTTATTCTTTCAACACTAATGTTATGTGTTTATCAAATACAGTTATATTAAGATACATTTGGGGTTGGCACTGTGGCATAGCGGGTAAAGCTGCAGCTTGGCACTGCTAGCATCCCAAATGGATGCTGGTTCAAGTCTCGGCTGCTCCACTTCTGAGCCAGCTCTCTGCTAAGGCCTGGGAAAGCACTGGAAGATGGTCCAAGTCCATGGGCGCCAGAACTCACATGGAGGACCCAGAAGAAGCTCCTGGCTGCTGGCTTTGGGTCAGTGCAGCTCTAGTCATTGCAGCCAATTGGGGAGGGAACCAGCAGATGGAAGACCTCTTTCTCTCCTTTCTGCCTCTTCTTCTCTCTCTGTGTAAATCTGGCTTTCAAATAAATAAATAAATAATTTTTAAAAAGATACGTTTGTTTGCAAACAATATGTGACATCAATACAACTACTTAAATTTTCTCATACAAGTAGTTTAATTTGGGGGCCTGAATTATGGCTGATTGGTTCTATAGTCTAATGATATCTTTGAACCCAACCATTTTCCCCTCCTGTATGAATTTCAGTGTTGTATATTACTAGAATTCTGAAAAAAATTCACAGGAACTTTTTAGGCATCATCTAAACATCATAATCTCCAAAGAGCAAAAATTATTGCAAACCATGATTTTCTAGAATTATTTATTTGTATAATGCTACAATTTTAGTGTAGCTTTAAATTGAGCACACACACACATACACACACACACACCCATGTACCCTACATACATTCATAAATGCACATACACAATTAGCAAGTCTCCAATGCATTTACCAAAGTGCATCAATATGCTAGTTTAAGATTACTGCCAAAGAATAGTCCCTTTCCTTAAATACCAATTTACTCTATTGATTTATTTTTGACCTAAAATGATGCAGTTTAGTTACTGTTTTGAAAAAGAGGCAGGTATCATCACAAAGCACAAATGAGTGAATAAGTTATATTATCTAGGGAATTAGATAAGAAATGGCTCACTCATCAAATTAAAATGAATTGAATCCAGTTTGAGTTACCATGCCAAGCAAAATATGAAGTTTTACAAAAATTGAATGTATATAATTTCAAATAAATTTTGAGTTGTATCTAAATGTGTACACCACAACATTAAGCATAAAGGCACAGATATTTAAATACCTTTATTTAGGAAAATGTGAATAGATAATAATAATAATTGCTAACATTTATTTTATACCAGGTGATGTTTCCAGAATTTTATGTTTCCAGAAAAATGGAGGTAGCTCCTGTTATCTTAACTTTAAAGAAAATGCAACTGAGGCATGAAGAGGTAAGTAACTGGTTTGCCCAAGGATATATAATCATGAAGTGGCAAAGCCTTAGACTTGGCATGATCTGAATGGCAGCATTTTTTTTCATAAATTCAATGTTTGATATATTTCATATATTCACTAAAAGGATTTACTATCAAATACTTTCTGATAAAACCTATAAAAACTGAAGATGAGTATTGCTCCAAACCAAATACTTAAGCCTAGCATTAGGTGTAGCAGGTAAAGCCATTGTCTTTAAATTTAGCAAAGATATGCCTTGTTAGATGAGTGTACTTTGTGTAATTCTTCTTGTCAGTGTATACACTTTAGAAATTGAATTCAGGGGCCAGTGGTGTGGCACAGCATGTTAAAACCCCGGCCTATGGTCCCAGCATCCCATATGGGTGCTGGTTTGAGTCCCAGTTGCTCCAATTCTGACCTGGCTCCTTGCTAATGCACCTGGGAAAGCATCAGAGGATGGCTCAAGTCCTTGGGCCCCTGCACCCATGTGGGAGACCTGAGAAAAGCACCCAGCTCTGGTCTTCAGATCAGCTCAGCTCTGGCTTTTGCAGCCAATTGGGAAGTGAACCAGCAGATTGAAGACTTTTCTCTCTGTATCTACCTGTCTATGTAACTCTGTCTTTCAAATAAATAAAAATAAATCTAGAAAAAAAATGATTACATCAGGCAACACATATGAACTTTTTACAGAAAGATTGACCTTTAGAAAAATTTTAGACCTACAGAAAAAAAATTGGTACAAATGTGAACTTTTGAATAAATATCTATTTTTCATGAATGCATGGTGTTATAAAACACAGCAATACATCACTGAGAACCAAAAATAATTGGACTATCTCATTCTGTGATTTGAAATCTATTGACAAATATCCTTTATTTTTCTTACAGAGAATGTAAATAGTGTTGTGATATCAAACTCATTCTAAGTTTAGGTACCCCATGGAAAGTTTGATCTAATGAAAACAAATCTGTTGGATCATTTACCCCATACATTCCACTACCATTAAAATAATATATCTGTCATAATACATCAAGAATAAAACATATTTATGCCTAAAAATACAAATTCAACTATTACAAACTGTTCAGCAAAATTTAAAATTGTATGTTTTTAATATTCTAAAATGAAACATTTTTCTTTGCTTCTCAATAAAAATGTGATACACTTTAACATCTTCAGAATAAGAACTGAGAGTGTACAAAGCATTATTTATTTATTTATTTTTTGCCAGGCAGAGTTAGACAGTGAGAGAGAGAGACAGAGAGAAAGGTCTTCCTTCCATTGGTTCACCCCCCAATTGGCCACCATGGCCTCCCGATATCCCATGTGGGTGCAGGGCCCAAGCACTTGGGCCATCCTCCACTGCTGTCCTGGGCCACAGCAGAGAGATGGACTGGAAGAGGAACAACCAGGACAGAACCAGCACCCCAACTGGAACTAGAACCTGGGGTGCCAGCACTGCAGGCAGAGGATTAGCCTTGTGAGCCACGTCACTGGTGAAATATATTTTAAGGAGAGAATTTGTAATGTTCATTTTTAAAGTAACAAAAACATTTTTCACTTCTTGGTTTGCATTTTAAATTTGTATTTTAGCCATCCTTACTGGTTACTGCAAATTACCACATACTAGAATTAATTGCTTCTCAACATTTACAATTTGTTTCTTCACTTTAAAGGAAAATATTTGTGTCTCTTGAGTAAACAAGTAAATATTATGATTTGGCATCATTTTATAAAACTCAAATCTGTAAGAAATCAAAAACCACTGCTGAAATATTCTATAAGAATGTACTCATGCATATTGTTCTTACAATAGATTCGCCCGTGTCATAGGAGAGCAACTCCTTGCTCAACATTCAAAATTTTCACGTTCTTCTAAATATTCCTTTTAACATAGTGACCACAGTTGGACACAAGAGAGTCTTTAAAATTAAAAGAAATAATTTGGGTATGCTGACTTTCCTAGTCTTCTTGTTTTCCTGGGACAGAGTATCTTTTTTGCATGTAGGCTGACAAGGATACAACCCCCTCCACAAAGTAAAATTCCTTATCATTAGAGCACTGCTCCTGACCCCTGCTCACTTGTTCCTCTATGTGGGATTTATGAATGACTTGCATGAATGGAGATATTGGAAAGAGGCAATGAGCTACCACCCCCCCCTTTTCTTTATTTAGCACTTTTCTAGGATGCCTATGAGAGAACGTGAGTTCTTGTCTGCCCTGTTTTATACTGTAAATTTAGCAAAAAACCTGTACTCTGTAAGTGACTAGGTAAGGATGCAATGTAATGTACTAGGGCAATGGAAGGGAATCTTTGTTGCTAAGCACCAAGACCAACAACTCTGTGGGCTAGAAAGCTTACATTTTGACTTCTTTCCATGTCCAGCTTGAATCATTCAGAATTCAGAGAAAGTAGGAATGTAAGTTATGAACACACTTCACTGCCACAAATGTTATGATACTCATCTGTTTGCAATCAGGAATGATTTAAAATTTAACCAAAAATACCACAGTAAACTATGGCAGATTCATCAACACCTACACTTATAATTAACATCCACATTTATAATTGTATCTTTCTATGAATGATCTGACAGGAATTATTATCTGGGATGGATAATTAACAACTCCTTTTACAATTTTTATAATGTACCAAAAAAGTGAACTTTGAATCCTTTGGGAATTGGATAAGCTAAATATATTTGTATATGATGAGTCCAGGCTGAGAACTTGTAAGCACAATACCAACCATAATACCTACTAAAAAATTAAATACCTTGGAATAAATGTAACTAAGAATTTGAAAGATTTTAACAATGAAAATTACAAAACATTAAAGGAAGAAATAGAAGAACACACAAAAAAATGGAAAAATATTTCATGTTTGTGCACTGGAAAAATTAATATCATCAAAATGTTTATACTACCCAAGGTGATTTATAGATTCAATGAGATCCCAATCAAAACTCCAAGAACATTCTTCTCAGATCTAGAAAAAAGAATGCTAAAATTTGTGTAGAAACACAAGAGACCCCCAAATAACTAAAGCAACATTAAACAAGAAAAAATTGGAAGTATCAGAAGACCAGATTTCAAGACATACTACAGGGCAGTTACAAACAAAATAGCCTGGGACTGGAAGAAAAAAAGACATGTATACCAATGAAATAAAATATAAACCAAAAAAATTAATCCATGCAGCTACAACCAACTAGTCTTTGACAAACCAGCTAAAATCAATCCCTGGAGAAAGGACAGTCTCTTCAACAAATAGTGTTGGGAAAATTGGATCTCAACATGCAGACATATGAAACAAAACCTGTACTTACACCCATACAAAAATCAACTCACAACTGATCATGAATCTAAATCTATGACCTGATATCAACATATTATTAGAGGAAAACATTGGGAAAACTCTGCAAGATATTGGCATAGGAAAGACTTCTTGGAAAAGACCCCAGAAGCACAGGCAATGAAAGCAGAAAGAGACAAAAGGGATTACATCAGGCTTAGAAGATTTGTGCTGCAAAGGAAACATTAAGCAAAGTGAAGAGTGGTAGAAAATATTTGCAAACTATATAACTGATAAAGGGTTAATATCTTGAAGTAACACCTTAACAGTAGGGACTCCAGTTTGGAGCACTTGAGACTCCATTCTGGAAAGGTGCCCCCCCACACACCATGAGATTCTGCTCTGAAACTATGATCTAAAACAGTTGAATAATAGCAGTCCACTACATCACACTTGGCAGAGCACAGAAACCCCCTAGCAGGATCGCTCAAGCTTGGAAGCAGATAGACTAAACATAGATCAATGATAAAAATGTAATTTGTCTATGTTCTACATATGATTAAAATCAATACCTGGATTAATGTCAAGATTATAATTGGAATTGTTAAGATTGTAACTGGTATTGTCAATATTATAATTGATACTAGTTTACTGATACTAGATTATTGATACTAGCTTATAATTGATACCAGTTTCACATAGGTTTTAAGTCAGTAACCAGTAACCAGAACTTGGATTGAGATAGCCACAACACACCAGATATTTCTGCATTCCTCCAGGCATATCCGGACAAAGTGGTGTGGAATTTGGGTGAAATTTAACAAAAAAATCACCATCACAGTTGTTTTGGAGAAAAGCACAATCTTTCTCTTAGGCAAGTGGAACCACTGACATGTTTACAAACACAAATATCATGTTTCCTCGGGTTTCTGAAGCTTTCTGCCAGGAGAACTTGAATGTGTGGAGGATGTGACTCCATGTGGAATCAATTAGTGTTTGCAGGCAGAAAACAAAAAGTTACATGGTAAAATTCACTCAAAACCTAATGTCCCTATATAATGTCCAGAAAACACATACAAACGCAACGGTTGTAGCAAGACCTAGGATTGACATAGCCACAACTCAACAGATATTTCTGCTTTCCTCCAGGCATATCCAGACAAACTGTTGTGGAATTCAGGTGAAATTTAACCAAAAAATCATCATCAAAGTGGTTTTGGGAAAAGCACAATCTTTCTCTTCAGCAAGTAGATCCAATGTCATGTGTACAAACAAAATATCATGCTTACTCAGGTTTCTGAAGCTTTCTGCTAGGAAAACTTGAATGTACAGAGGATTTGAATCCATGTGGAACCAATTAGCCTTTCCTAGCAGAAAACCAAAGGTTACATGCTAATATTCTCTCAAAACTGTAAAGTCGGTAGATAATGTCCAGAAAACACAAACAAACACAGAGGCTGTAGCAAGATATGGGATGTATCCACAACAGACCAGATATTTCTGCATTCATCCATGCATATCCGGACAAGGTGTGGAATTTGGGTGAAATTTAAGCAAAAAATCACCATCAACATGGTTTTGGAGGAAATTACAAATTTTCTTTTTTGTAAGTGGATGCAATGTAATGTTTACAAAGACATATACCATGTTTTCTCAGATCTCTGAAGTTTTCTGCCTAGAAAACTCAAATGTGTGGAGCATTTGACTCCATGTGGAACCAATTAGAGTTTGCCAGCAGAAAACCAAAACTTACATGCTAAAATTCTGTCAAACCCGTAAAGTCGCAAGATAATGTCCAGAAAAAAAAAGAAAAAAAAAAAAAAAAAAAAAAACAAAAACAGAGGCTATAGCAAGATTTTCAGATTGAGATAGCCACAACACACCAGATATTTCTGCTTTCATCTAGGCATAGCCGGACAAGGTGGTGTGGAATTCAGGTGAAATTTAACGAAAAAATCACCGTCAAAAAGGTTTTGGAGAAAAGCACAATCTTTCTCTTTCACAAGTGGAACCATTGTCATGTTTACAAACAAAAATATCATATTTACTCAGATTATTGAACTTTTCTGCCAGGAAAACTCGAATGTGTGGAGGATTTGACTCCATGTGCAAGCAATCAGCGTTTGCCAGCAGAAAACAAAAAGGTTACATGCTAAACTGCATTCAAAACCATAAAGTCCGTAGATAAAGTCCAGAAAACAAAAACAAACACAGAGGCTGTAGCAAGATCTAGGGTTGAGATAGCCACAACACACCAGATATTTCTGCTTACATCCAGGCATATCTGGACAAAGTGTTGTGGAACTCAGGTGAAATTTAACCAAAAAATCACCGTCAAAGTGGTGTTGGAGAAAAGCAAATCTTTCTGTCCAGCAAGTGGATCCAATGTCATGTTTACAGAGACAAATATTAGGTTTGTTAGGGATTCTGATGCTTTCTGCCAGGAAAATTCGAATGTGTAGGATTTACCTCCATGTGGAACCAATCAGCATTTGGTAGCAGAAAACAAAAAGTTAGATGATATAATTCATTCAAAACCATAATGTCTGTTGATAATGTCCAGAAAACAGAAACAAACACAGAGGCTGTAGCAAGATCTGGGATTGAGATAGACAAAACACACCGGATATTTCTGCTTTCATCAAGGCATATCCAGACAAACTGGTGTAGAATTCGGGTAAATTTTAACCAAAAAATCAAGGTGAAAGCGGTTTTGGAGAAAAGCACAATCTTTCTCTTCAGCAAGTAGATCCCATGTCATGTTTGCAAAAAGAAATATTATGTTTTCTCATGTTCCTGAAGCTTTCTGCCTAGGAAACAAGAATGTGTGGAAGATTTGACTCCATGTGGAAACAGTTAGCTTTTGCGGGAAGAAAACAAAAAGTTACATGGTAAAATTCAATCAAAACCTAATGTCACTAGATAATGCCCAGAATACACAAATGCAGAGGCTGTAGCAAGATCTGAGATTGACATAGCCACAACTCACCAGATATTTCTGCTTTCCTCCAGGCATATCCTCACAAAATGTGGAATTTGGGTAAAATTTCACCCAAAAATCATCATCAAAGTTGTTTTGGGAAAAGCACAAACTTTCTCTTCGGCTTGTGGATCCAATGTCATGTTTACAAACAAAATATCATGTTTGCTTAGATTTCTGAAGCTTTCTGCCTAGAAAACTTGAATGTGTGGAGGATTTTAGTCCATGGGCAACCAATTAGCGTTTGAGCACAGAAAACAAAAAGTTAGATTATAAAATTTGTTCAAAACTAAACTTCGTAGACAATGTCAAGAAAACAAACACACACAGAGGCTATAACAAGATCTCGGATTGAGATAGCCACAACACACCAGATATTTCTGCTTTCTTCCAGGCATATCCAGTCAAAGTGGTGTGGAATTCAGGTAAAATTTAACAAAGAAATCACCGTCAAAATTGTTTGGAGGAAATTGGAATCTTTCTTTTGGCAAGTGAATCCAGTGTCATGTTTACAAAAGCAAATATCATGTTTGCACAGGTTTCTGAGGCTTTCTGCCTAGAAAACTCGAATGTGTGGAGGATTTGACTCCATGTGCAACCAATCAGCGTTTGCCAGCAGAAAACAAAAAGGTTACATGCTAAACTGCATTCAAAACCATAAAGTCCTTAGATAATGTCCAGAAAACACAAACAAACACTGAGGCTGTAGCAAGAACTAGGATTGACATAGCCACAACCCACCAGATATTTCTGCTTTCATCCAGGCATATCTGGACAAATTGTTGTGGAATTCAGGTGAAATTTAACCAAAAAAATCACTGTCAAAGTGGTTTTGGAGGAAAGCACACTCTTCCTCTTCGGCGAATGGATCCTAGGTCATGTTTACAAACACAAATAGCATGTTTGCTCAGGTTTCTGGAGCTTTCTGCTAGGAAAACTCGAATGTGTGGAGTATTTGACTCCTTGTGGAACCATTTAGCGTTTCCCAGCACAAAACTAAAACATTATAACATTCACTCAACACCGTAAAGTCCATAGATAATGTCCAGAAAACACAAACAAACACAGAGGCTGTAGCAAGATATGGGATTGTGACAGTCACAACCCACCAGATATTTCTGCTTTCCTCCAGGCATATCCAGACAAACTGGAGTAGAATTCGGGTAAAATTTAACCAAGAAATCACCATCAAAATTGTTTTGGAGGAAATTGGAATCTTTCTTTCAGCAAGTGAATCCAGTGTCATGTTTACAAAGGCAAATATCATGTTTGCACAGGTTTCTGAAGCTTTCTGCCTAGATAACTCAAATGTGTGGAGGATTTGACTCCATGTGGAACCAATTTGGGGTTGCCGGCAGAAAAGCAAAAATTACATGCTAAAATTCACTCAAAACCGTAAAGACCATAGATAATGTCCAGAAAACACAAACAAACACAGAGGCTGTAGCAAGATCTCGGATTGAAATAGCGACAACTCACCAGATATTTCTGCTTTCATCCAGGCATATCTGGACAAAGTGTTGTGGAATTCGAGTGAAATTTATCCAAAAAATCACTGTCAAAGTGGTTTTGGAGAAAAGCACACTCTTCCTTTTCGGCGAATGGGTCCAAGGTCATATTTACAAACACAAATAGAGTGTTTGCTCAGGTTTCTGGAGTTTCTGCCAGGAAAACTCGAATATGTGGAGTATTTGACACCTTGTGGAACCAATTAGCGTTCCCCAGCACAAAACTAAAACATTATAACATTCACTCAACACCATAAAGTCCATAGATAATGTCCAGAAAACACAAACAAACACAGAGGCTGTAGCAAGTTCTGGGATTGAGACAGTCACAACCCACCAGATATTTCTGCTTTCCTCCAGGCATATCCAGACAAAGTGGTGTGGAATTCAGGTGAAATTTAACCAAAAAATCACCATCAAACTTGTTTTAGGAAAAGCACAATCATTGTCTTTGGCAAGTGGATCCAAAATCATGTGCACTAACAGAAATATTATGTTTTATTTGGTGTCTGAAGTTTTCTTCCTAGAAAAATTGAATGTGTGGATGATTTGAATCCATGTGCAACCAATTAGTGCTTGCCATCAGAAAAACAAATATGACATGCTTCAATAATCTCAAACCCGTAAAGTCCGTAGATAATGTCTAGAACACCAAACACAGAGGCTGTAGCAAGATCTGGGATTGACATAGCCACAACACACCCGATATTTCTGCATTCCTCCAGACATATCCTGACAAGGTGGAGGTGGAATTTGGGTGAAATTTAACCAAAAAATCACCTTCAAAGTGGTTTTGGAGAAAAGCAAATTCTTTCTATTCGGCAAGTGGATCCAATGTCATGTTTACACACACAAATATAATGTTTGCTTCGGTTTCTGAAACTTTCTGTCTAGAAATCACAAATGTGTGGAGGATTGACTCTATGTGGAACCTACTAGTGTTTGCCAGCAGAAAACAAAAAGTTACATTATAAAATTCATTCAAAACCTAAAGTTTGTAGATAATGTCCAGAAAATACAAGCAAACACAGAGGCTGTAACAAGATCAGGATTGAGATAGCCACAACACAGAATATATTTCTGCTTTCATATAGGCATATCCAGACAATGTAGTGTGGAATTTGGGTGAAATTTAACCAAAAAATCAAGGTGAAAGCGGTTTTGGAGAAAAGCACAATCTTTCACTTTGGCAAGTGGATCTAATGTCATGTTTATACACACAAATACCATGTTTTCCTAAGTTTCTGAAGCTTTTTGCCAGGAAAACTCGAATGTTTGCAGGATTTGACTCCATGTGCAATCAATTAGCATTTGGCAGCAGAAAACAAAAAGTTACATGCTAAAATGCTATCAAAATAGTAAAGTCCTTATTAATGTCCAGAAAACACAAAAAAACACAGAGGCTGTAGGAAGATCAGGATTGAGATAGCCACAACACACCAGATATTTCAGCTTTCATCCAAGCATATCCGGAAAATGTGGTGTGGAATTCGGGTGAAATTTAACCAAAAATTCACCATCAAAGTGGTTTTGGAGTAAAGCACAATCTTTCTCTTCATAAAGTGAATCTAACGTCATGTTTACAAACAGAAATATCATGTTTGCTCGGGTTTCTGAAGCTTTCAGCCTAGAAAACTCGAATGTATGGAGGTTTTGGCTCTATGTGGTACCAATTAGCATTTGCCGGCAGAAAACAAAAAGTTACATGCTAAAATGCATTCAAAACTGTCATGTCGTTAGATAATGTCCAGAAAAGAGAAATAAACACAGAGCTGTAGCAAGACCTAGGATTGACATAGCTACAACACACCAGATATTTCTGCTTTCATCCAGGCATATATAGAGAAAGTTTTGCGGAATTCAGGTGAAATTTAACCAAAAAATCACCATCAAAGTGGTTTTGGGAAAAGTACAATCTTTCTCTTCAGCAAGTGGATCTAATGTCATGTTTACAAACACAAATATCATGTTTGCTCGGGTTTCTGAAGCTTTCTGCCTAGAAAAATTGAATGTGTGGATGATTTGAATCTATGTGCAACCAATTAGTGCTTGCCAGCAGAAAAACAAAAGTTACATGGTAAAATAATCTCCAACCCGTAAAGTCCGCAGATAATGTCCAGAACACACAAACACAGAGGCTGCAGCAAGATTGACATAGCCACAACACACCAGATGTTTCTGCTTTCATCCAGGCATATCTAAACAAAGTTTGTGGAATTTGGGTGAAATTTAACCAAAAAATCACCATCAAAGAGGTTTTGGGGAAAAGCAAAATCTTTCTCTTCGGCAAGTGGATGCAATGTCATGTTTACAAACACAAATGTCATATTTTCACGGGTTTCTGAAGCTTTCTTCTAGGAAAACTTGAATGTGTGGAGGATTTGACTCCATGTGGAACCAATTAGTATTTGCCAGCAGAAAACTAAAAGTTAGATTATAAAATTCACTCAAAAACTTAAAGTCTGTAGATGATGTCCAGAAAACACAAACAAACAAATAGGCTGCAGCAAGATTTGTGATTCACATAGCCACAACACACCAGACATTTCTGCTTTCATCCAGGCATATCTAGAGAAAGTTTTGTGGAATTTGGGTGAAATTTAACCAAAAAATCACCTTCAAAGTGGTTTTGGAGAAAAGCAAATTATTTCTATTCGGCAAGTGGATCCAATGTCATGTTCACACATACAAATATAATGTTTGCTTGGGTTTCTGAAGTTTTCTTCCTAGAGAACCCAAATGTGTGGAGGATTGACTCCATGTATAACCTACTAGTGTTTGACAGTAGAAAACAGAAAGTAACATTATAAAATTCGTTCAAAACCTAAAGTTCGTAATAATGTCAAGAAAACACAAACAAACACAGAGGCTGTAGCAAGATCAGGATTGAGATAGCCACAACAAACAAGATATTTCTCCTTTCATCCAGGCATATCTGGACAATGTAGTGTGGAATTCGGTGAAATTAAACCAAAAAATCACCGTCAAAGTGGTTTTGGAGAAAAGCACAATTATCTCTTCTGCAAGTGGATCTGATGTCATGTTTACAAACACAAATATCATGTTTTCTCAGGTTTCTGAAGCTCTCTGCCTAGAAAACTTGAATGTGTGGAGGATTTGACTGCATGTGGAACCAATTAGTGTTGGCCAGCAGAAAACAAAAAGTTACATGCTAAAATTCACTCAAAACCTTAAGTCCGTAGATGATGTCCTGAAAACACAAACAAACACAGAGGATGTAGCAAGATCTGGGATTGAGATAGCCACAACACCCCCGATATTTCTGCTTTCATCCAGGCAGATCTGGACAAAGTGTTCTGGAATTTGGGTGAAATTTAACCAAAAAATCACCGTCAAAGCGGTTTTGGAGAAAAGCCCAATCTTTCTATTCAGCAAATGGATGCAATGTCATGTTAACAAATACAAATATCATGTTTGCTCAGGTTTCTGAAGCTTTCTGCCAGGAAAATTTGAATGTATCTAAGAGTTGACTGCATGTGGAACCAATTAGCATTTGCAGTAGAAAACAAAAAGTTACATGCTAAAATGCATTCAAATGCATAAAGTCCATAGGTAATGTCCAGAAACACAAAGAAACACGCAGAGTGTAGCAAGATCTCTAATTGAGATACCCACAACATACCAGATTTTTCTGCTTTCCTCCAGGCATATCAGGACAAACTGTTGTGGAATTCTGGTGAAATTGAACCAAAAAATCACCATCAAAGTGGTTTTGGAGAAAAGCACAATCTTTCTCTTCAGCAAGTGGATACAATGTCATGTTTACAAACAGAAATAGCATGTTTTATCAGGTTTCTGAAGCTCTCAGCCAGGAAAACTCGAATGTGTGGAGGATTTGACTCCATGTGGAACCAATTAGCATTTGCTGGTAGAAAGCAAAAAGTTACATGCTAAAATGCTTCAAAACCGTCAAGTCCATAGAGAATGTTCAGAAAACACAAACACAGAGGCTGTAGCAAGATCTGGGATTGAGATAGCCACAATACACTGGATATTTCTGCTTTCCTCCAGGCATATCCGGACAAAGTGGTGTGGAATTCGCATGAAATATAAACCCAAAATCACCATCAAAGTGGTTTTGGAAAAAAGCACAATCTTTCTGTTCGGCAAGTTGATCCAATGCCATGTTTACAAACACAAATATCATGTTTGTATGGGTTTCTGAAGCTTTCTACCAGGAAAACTCGAATGTGTGGATGATTTGAATCTATGTGCAACCAATTAGCATTTGCCGGCAGAAAACTAAAAGTTTCATGCTAAAATGCACTGAAAACCGTAAAGTCCGTAGATAATGTCCAGAAAACACAAACAAACACAGAGACTGTAGCAAGATCTCGGATTGAGATAGCCACAACACACCAGATATTTCTGCTTTCTTCCAGGCATATCCGGTCAAAGTGGTGTGGGATTCGGGTGGAATTTAACAAAAAATCACCATGAAAATTGTTTTGGAGGAAATTGGAATCTTTCTTTCAGCAAGTGAATCCAGTGTCATGTTTACAAAAGCAAATATCATGTTTGCACAGGTTTCTGAAGCATTCTGCTTAGAAAACACGAATGTGTGGAGGAATTGATTCCATGTTGAACCATTTAGGGTTTGCCAACAGAAAAGCAAAAATTACATGCTAAAATTCACTCAAAACCGTAAAGTCCTTAGATAATGTCCAGAAACACAAACAAACACAGAGGCTGTAGCAAGATCTAGGATTGAAATAGCCACAACTCACCAGATATTTCTGCTTTCATCCAGGCATATCCGGACAAAGAGTTGTGGAATTTGGGTGAAATTTAACCCAAAAATCACCGTCAAAGAGGTTTTGGAGAAAAGCACACTCTTCCTTTTCGGTGAATGGATCCAAGGTCATGTTTACGAACACAAATAGCATTTTTGCTCAGGTTTCTGGAGATTTCTGCCAGAAAAACTCGAATGTGTGGAGTATTTGACTCCTTGTGGAACCATTTAGCGTTTCCCAGCACAAAACTAAAACATTATAACATTCACTCAACACCGTAAAGTCCATAGATAATGTCCAGAAAACACAAACAAACAGAGGCTGTAGCAATATCTAGGATTGACATACCCACAAAACACCAGATATTTCTGCTTTCCTCCAGGCATATCCAGACAAAGTGGTGTGGAATTCAGGTGAAATTTAACCAAGAAATCACCATCAAAATTGTTTTGGAGGAAATTGGAATCTTTCTTTCAGCAAGTGAATCCAGTGTCATGTTTACAAAGGCAAATATCATGTTTACTCAGTTTTCTGAAGCTTTCTGCTTAGAAAACACGAATGTGTGGAAGAATTGATTCCATGTTGAACCATTTAGGGTTTGCCGACAGAAAAGCAAAAATTACATGCTAAAATTCACTCAAAACCGTAAAGTTCTTAGAAAATGTCCAGAAAACACAAAAATACACAGAGGCTGTAGCAAGATCTGGGATTGAGATAGCCACAACACACTGGATCTTTCTTCTTTCCTCCAGGCATACCCAGACAAAGTGTTGTGGAATTTGGGTGAAATTTAACCCAAAAATCACCGTCAAAGAGGTTTTGGAGAAAAGCACAATATTTCTGTTCGGCAAGTGGATCCTATCACATGTTTACAAACACAAATATCATGTTTGCTTGGGTTTCTGAAGTTTTCTGCCTATAAAACTCGAATGTGTGAAGGATTTGACTCTATGTGCAACCAATTAGTATTTGCCAGCAGAAAACTAAAAGTTACATGCTAAAATGAATTCAAAACTGTCATGTTTTGTTTTCATCCAGGAGTATCTGGACAAATTGTTGTGGATTTCGGGTGAAATTTAACCAAAAAATCACCGTGAAAGTGGTTTTGGAGAAAAGCACAATCTTTCTGTTCGGCAAATGCATCCAATGTCATCTTTACAGAAACAAATATCATGTTTTCTCAGGTTTCTGGAGCTTTCTTCCTAGAAAACTCGAATGTGTGGATTATTTGACTCCAGGTGGAACCAATTAGCGTTTGCCAGCTGAAAACAAAAACTTACATGCTAAAATGCATTCAAAACCGTAAAGTCCATAGAGAATGTCCAGAAAACACAAACAAACACAGAGGCAGTAGCAAGACCTAGGATTGACATAGGCACAACACACCAGATATTTCTGCTTTCATCCAGGCATATCTAGACAAAGTGTTGTGGAATTTGGATGAGATTTAACCAAAAAATCACCATGAAAGTGGTTTTGGGAAATGCACAATGTTTCTCTTCAGCAAGTGGATCCAATGTCATGTCTCCTAACAGAAATATTATGTGTTATCTGGTGTCTGAAGCTTTCTGCCTAGAAACATCAAATGTGAGGATGATTTGAATCCATGTGCAACCAATTAGTGCTTGCCAGCAGAAAAACAAAAGTTACATGGTAAAATAATCTCCAACCCGCAAAGTCCGTAGATAATGTCCATTACACACAAACAAAGAGGCTGCAGCAAGATCTGTGATTGACATAGACACAACACACCACATATTTCTGCTTTCATCCAGGGATATCTAGACAAAGTGTTGTGGAATTCGGGTGAAATTGAACCAAAAAATAACCTTCAAAGAGGTTTTGGGGAAAAGCACAATCTTTCTCTTCGGCAAGTGGATGCAATGTCATGTTTACAAACACAAATGTCACATTTTCATGGGTTTCTGAAGCTTTTTGCCAGGAAAACTCGAATATGTGGAGGATTTGACTCCATGTGGAACCAATTAGGGTTTGTCAGCAGAAAACTAAAAGTTAGATTATAAAATTCACTCAAAACCTTAAAGTCCATAGATGATGTCCAGAAAACACAAACAAACACAGAGGCTGTAGCAAGATCTTGGATTGAGATATCCACAACACACCAGGCATTTCTGCTTTCATCCATGCAAATCTAGACAAAGTGTTGTGGAACTCGGGTGAAATTTAACCAAAATATCACCTTCAAAGTGGTTTTGGAGAATATCAAATTATTTCCATTTGGCAAGTGGATCCAATGTCATGTTTAGACACATAAATATAATGTTTGCTTGAGTTTCTGAAGTTTTCTACCTGGAAAACCCAAATGTGTGGAGGATTGACTACATGTGGAACCTACTAGTGTTTGACAGTAGAAAACAGAAAGTAACATTATAAAATTCGTTCAAAACCTAAAGTTCGTAATAATGTCCAGAAAACACAAACAAACACAGAGGCTGTAGCAAGATCAGGATTGAGATAGCCACAATACACAAGATATTTCTGCTTTCCTCCGGGCATATCTGGAAAAAGTGGTGTGGAATTTGGAGAAATATAACAAACAAACACCGTCAAAGTGGTTTTGGAGAAAAGCACAATTTTCTCTTCAGCAAGTGGATCTAATGTCATGTTTACAATCACAAGTATCATGTTTTCTCAGGTTTCTGAAGCTTTCTGCCAAGAAAACTCGAGTGTGTGGAGGATTTGACTGCATTGTGGAACCAGTTAGTGTTTGCTGGTAGAAAACAAAATGTTACATGCTAAAATTCACTCAAAACCTCAAGTCCATAGATAATGTCCAGAAAACACAAACAAACACAGAGCTGTAGCAAGACCTAGGATTCAGATAGCCACAACACCCCTGATATTTCTGCTTTTATCCAGGCAGATCTGGACAAAGTATTGTGGAATTCGGATGAAATTTAATCAAAAAATAACCATCAAAGTGGTTTTGGAGAAAAGCACAATCTTTCTGTTCAGTAAGTGGATCCAATATCATGTTTGAAAACAGAAATATTATGTTTTCTCGGGTTTCTGAAGCTTATTGCCTAGAAAACTCCAATGTGTGCAGGATTTGACACCACGTGCAACCAATTAGTGCTTGCCAGCAAAAATCAAAAGTTACATGCTAAAATACATTCAAACCCCTAAAATCGGTGTATAATGTGTGGAAAACACAAGCAAACACAGAGGCTGTAGAAAGATCTGGGACTGAGATAGCCACATACCAGATATTTCTGCTTTTCTCCAGACATATCCAGACAAAGTGGTGTGCAATACAATAGAAATTTAACCTAAAAATCACTGTCAAAGTGGTTTTGGAGAAAAGTACAATCTTTCTGTTAGACAAGTGGATCCAATGTCATGTTTATAAACACAAATATCTTGTTTGTTCGGGTCTGAAGCTTTCTGCCAGGAAAACTCGAATGTGTGGAGGATTTGACTCCATGTAGAACCAATTAGATTTCCCGCTGAAAACAAAAAGTACATGCTAAAACGCATTCAAAACAGTAAAGTCCGTATTAATGTCCAGAAAACACAAACAAACACAGAGGCTGTAGCAAAATCTGGGATTGAGATGGCCACAACACACCAGATATTTCTGCTTTCCTCCAGGCATATCCGGACAAAGTGGTTTGGAAATCGGGTGAAATTTAACCAAAAAATCACCGTCAAAGTGATTTTGGAGAAAAGTACAATCTTTCTTTTCGGCAAGTGGATCCAATGTCATGTATATAAATGCAAATACCATGTTACTTTGGTTTCTGAAGCATTCTGCCAGGAAACTCGAATGTGTGGAGGATTTGACTCCATGTGGAACAAATTAGCATTTGCCTGTAGAAAGCAAAAATTACATGCTAAAATGTTTCAAAACCGTCAAGTAATTAGATATTGTCCAGAAAACACAAACAAACACAGAGGGTGTAGTAAGATCTAGGATTGAGATAGCCACAACACACCAGATATTACTGCTTTCCTCCAGGCATATCCAGACAAAGTTTATGGATGTCGGGTGCAATTTAACCCAAAAATCACCGTCGTAAAAGTGGTTTTGGAGAAAACCACAATCTTTCACTTCGGCAAGTAGATCCAATGTCATGTATATAAATGCAAAATCATGTTTGCTGAGGTTTCTGAAGCTTTCTGCCAGGAAAATCTAATGTGTGGAGGATTTGACTCCATGTGCAACCAATTAGTGTTGCCGGTAGAAAACAAAAAGTTACATGCTAAAATGCTTTCCAAACCGTCAAGTCCGTAGATTTTGTCCAGAAAATACAAACAAACCAAGAGGCTGTAGCAAGAACTCGGACTGATATTTCCACAATACAACAGATATTTCTGCTTTCCTCCAGACATATCCTTACCAAGTGGTGTTGAATACAGGTGAAATTTAACACAAAAATCATCGTCAAAGTGGTTTTGGAGAAAAGCGCAATCTTTCTCTTCGGCAAGTGGATCCAATGTCTTGTTTACAAACACTAATATCATGTTTACTCGTGTTTCTGAAGCTTTCTGCCAGGAAAATTCGAAAAATCTAGAAGTTGACATCATGTGGAACCAATTAGCTTTTGCCGGTAGAAAACAAAAAGTTACATGGAAAATGCATTCAAAACCGTAAAGTCCACAGATAATGTTCAGAAAACACAAACAAACCCAGAGGCTGTAGCAAGATCTGGGAATGAGATAGCCACAACACACCAGATATTTCTGCTTTCCTCCAGGCATATCCGGAAAAACTGGTTTGGATTTCGGGTGAAATTGAACCAAAAAAATCACAGTCAAATTGGTTTTGGAGAAAAGCACAGTTTTTCTCTTTGGAAAGTGGATCCAACATCAAGTTTATAAACACGAATATCATGTTAGCTCGGGTTTCTGAAGCTTTCTGCCAGGAAAACACTAATGTGTTTAGGATTTGACTCCATGTGGAACCAATTAGCATTTGACGGTAGAACACAAAAAGTTACATGCTAAAATGTATTCAAAACCATAAAGTCCATAGATAATGTCCAGAAAACACAAACAAACATTGAGACTGTAGCAAGATCTGGGACTGAGAATCCCACAACTCACCAGGTATTTCTGCTTTCCTCCAGGCATATCCAGACAAATTGGTGTAGAATTCAAGTGAAATATAACCGAAAAATCACCGTCAAAGTGGTTTTGGAGAAAAGCACAATCTTTCTTTCGGCATGTGGATCCAACATCAAGTTTATAAACACAAATATCATGTTTGCTAGGGTTTCTGAAGCTTTCTGCCAGAAAAATTTGAATGTGTGGAGGATTTGACTCCATGGGAACCAATTTGCATTTGCCTGTAGAAAACAAAATGTTACATGCTAAAATGCATTCAAAACCATCAAGTCCATTGATAATTTCTAGAAAACTCCAGAAACACAGAAGCTGTAGCAAGATCTGGGATTGAGATAGCCACAACACACCAGATATTTCTGCTTTCCTCCAGGCATATCCAGACAAAGTGGTGTGGAATTCGGGTGAAATTTAACCAAGAAATCACTGTCAAAGTGCTTTTGGAGGGGGGCAGAGCCAAGATGGTGGAATAGTGAGGGCGCACACTGATAATCTGGGAAAATTTAGTTTAATATAAGGGTAGTTATGGTATCCTCAGAAAAAGGACCAGCAAAATATTGCAGAGGAAACTCTTCTGGATCTAGTGGCTATGAATCGGAGGACCTACTGGGAGAGCAGGGTCGCCCACCACACGGAAGCCGAACTGCAGGAGCCGCAGAGTCTGAGTGCTAGTGCGGGAAGGGGAGTCGATGTGACACAGACACCAGCAGGGAGAGGAGGGATGCCCAGGTATCTGAGTCCACACATCGGTGCTGGAAGGGGAGGTGAGCTCAAAAACCTGAGACATTGGTGGGGAAACGGAGGTCAGAATCTAGAGGGGAGCCAGAAAGTGCACCAGACTCACTACCGGAGAGAAGGAAAAAAAAAAGGTGGGGGGTTTCTCTCTCCAACAACCTTGCAAAGGTTGCAAGGCGTCAAGGCTTGCAAGAGTTTCCAAGAGTTTGCAAGAGACAAAGAGCAGGCCCCCTCTCTGGATTTACATAACAACAGGGGAGAGCTAAAGAACTGAGTCACTACAATTCAGTAGCCTAGGCAACCCAGTGGGAGTCCAGAGGAGAAACAGAGCCTGCACAGACTCTTTGGGTAGAAGGCAGAGATTGGAAGCTAAATACCATCAATTCTGCACAGCCAGACCGTGTGGCATTGCTTACCCCCTGAATAAATAAAATAAATAAATAAATAAATAGAGATTTACCACGCATAACCTGAGGGTGTCACCTTTGCACACCTATAACCCTGAAGAACCAAGCAGAGCTCTCAGGCCACACCCATCTCAAGCCTCCAAGGCTCCTCCAACAGCAGGCAGTCCACTTAACACAGACATAGTATAAAATAAAAAAAAATAAATAAATGCACAGTGACGAAAGAAGAATTAATTATGCCAAGCAACAAACACAGACATCGAGGGAACAAGATCAATGATGACACTATGATGCCTCCAAATAAACAAAACACCCCAAGCCAAGATTATGAAGATGATGAGATAGAAGAAATGCAAGATACAGATTTCAAAAAATTTATGATAAGATCATTTAGAAGTTTTCAAAGCAAATCCTTGAACTACAGAAATCCTTATTGGACAGGATTGAAAATCTCTCTCGTGAAAATGAAATTTTAAGGAAGAATCAAAATGAAACGCAGAAACTAGTAGAACAGGAAAGTGTGATAGTGAAGAGAAATCAAAATGAAATGAAGAGCTCAATAGATCAAATGACAAACACATTAGAAAGCCTTAAAAGCAGAATGGGTGAAGCAGAAGAGAGAATATCGGACTTAGAAGACAGAGCACAGGAAAACATACAGTCAAACCAAGGAAAAGAAGAGGAAATTAGAAATCTAAAAAAATATTGTTGGGAATATACAGGATACTATTAAAAACACCAACATTGGAGTTCTAGGGGTTCCTGAAGGCATGGAGAGAGTGAAAGGATTAGAAGGCCTTTTTAGTGAGATACTAGCAGAGAACTTTCCGGGTATGGAGAAGGACCGAGACATCCTAGTACAGGAAGCTCATAGAACCCCCAATAAACATGACCAAAAGAGATCCTCACCACGACAAGTTGTAATTAAACTCACCACAGTGAAACATAAAGAAAAGATCCTAAATGTGCAAGAGAGAAACATCAAATTACTTTCAGAGGATCTCCAATCAGACTCACAGCAGACTTCTCATCAGAAACCCTACAAGCTAGGAGGGAATGGCGAGACATAGCACAGGTGCTAAGAGAGAAAAATTGCCAGCCCAGAATATTATATCCTGCTAAGCTCTCATTTGTGAATGAAGGTGAAATAAAGACCTTTCATAGCAAACAGAAATTGAAAGACTTTGCCGCCAGTCGTCCGGCCCTGCAAAAGATACTTAAAGATGTGCTACACTCAGAAACACAGAAACACAGCCATCAATATGAAAGAAGGTAAAGGAAGAACACCTACCAGTAAAAGAGCATGGGAAGCTCAAAGCATATACTAGAAAATATCTCCGGGAAAATGGCAGGGCAAAGTCACTGCGTATCAATAATCACATTAAACATTAATGGTCTGAATACTTCAGTTAAAAGACACCGATTGGCTGATTGGCTCAAAGAACACAACCCAACTATTTGTTGCCTACAAGAAACAAAGATGCATGCAGACTGAAAGTGAAAGGTTGGAAAAAGATATTCCATGCCAACAGAAACCAAAAAGAGCAGGTGTAGGCATATTAATATCAGACAAAATAAACTTTAATACAAAAACTGTTAAGAGAGACAAAGAGGGGCACTATATAATGATTAAGGGTTCAATTCAACAGGAAGATGTAACTATTATAAATGTATATGCTCCTAATTACAGGGCACTGGTCTATTTAAAAGATATCTTAAGGGACGTAAAGGGAAATTAGATTCCAACACAATAGTACTGGGGGACTTCAATACTCCACTCTCAGAAACAGACAGATCATCCAGCCAGAAGATCAACAAGGAAAAAGCAGATTTAATCAACACTATTGCCCAAATGGATCTAACAGATATCTACAGAACTTTCAATCCTACATCTAAAGACTTCACATTCTTCTCAGCAGTGCATGGAACCTTCTCTAGGACTGATCACATACTAGGTCATAAAGGAAGTCTCAGCAAATTTAAAAGAATTAGAATCATACCATGCAGCTTCTCAGACCACAGCGGAATGAAGCTGGAAATTAGCAACTCAGGAAACCCCAGAAAGTATGCAAACACATGGAGACTGACAACATGCTCCTGAATGAACACTGGGTCATTCAAGAAATCAAAAGAGAAATCAAAAACTTTCTGGAAGTAAATGAAGATAACAACACAACATATCAAAACTTATGGGATACAGCAAAAGCAGTATTGAGAGGCATATTTATAGAATTAGGTGCCTATATCAAGAAATTGGAAAGGTACCAAATAAATGAGCTTTCAGCGCATCTCAAGGACCTAGAAAAACTGCAGCAAACCAAACCCAAATGTAGTAGGAGAAGAGAAATAATTAAAATCAGGGAAGAAATTAACAGGATTGAATCCAAAAAAAATTACAAAAAATCAGCCAAGCGAGAAGCTGGTTTTTTGAAAAAATAAACAAAATTGACACCCCATTGGCCCAACTAACTAAAAAAAGAAGAGAAAAGACCCAAATCAATAAAATCAGAGATGAAAAAGGAAACGTAACAACAGACACCACAGAAATAAAAAGAATCATCAGAAATTACTACAAGGACCTGTATGCCAGCAAACAGGAAAATCTATCAGAAATGAATAGATTCCTGGACACATGTGAGCTACCAAAATTGAACCATGAAGACATAGAAAACCTAAATGGATCCATAACTTAAACAGAAATTGAAACAGTAATAAAGGCCCTCCCAACAAAGAAAAGCCCAGGACCAGGTGGATTCACTGCTGAATTCTACCAGACATTTAAAGAAGAACTAATCCCATTTCTTCTCAAACTATTCAGAACAAGCGAAAAAGAGGGAATCCTCCCAAATTCTTTCTATGAAGCCAGCATCACCTTAATCCCTAAGCCAGAGAAAGATGCAGCACTGAAAGAAAATTATAGACCAATATCCCTGATGAACATAGACGCAAACATCCTCAATAAAATTCTGGCCAATAGAATGCAACAACACATCAGGAAAATCATCCACCCAGACCAAGTGGGATTCAACCCTGGTATGCAGGGATGGTGCAACATTCGCAAATCAATCAATGTGATTCACCACATTAACAGACTGCAGAAGAAAAACCATATGATTATCTCAATAGATGCAGAGAAAGCATTTGATAAAATTCAACACCCTTTCATGATGAAAACTCTAAGCAAATTGGGTATAGAAGGAACATTCCTCAATATAATCAAAGCAATTTATGAGAAAACCCATGGCCAGCATCCTATTGAATGGGGGAAAAGTTGGAAGCATTTCCACTGAGATCTGGTACCAGACAGGGATGACCACTCTCACCACTGCTATTTAACATAGTTCTGGAAGTTCTAGCCAGAGCCATCAGACAAGAAAAAGAAATTAAAGGAATACAAATTGAGAAGGAAGAAGTCAAACTATCCCTCTTTGCAGACGATATGAATCTTTACTTAGAGGATCCAAAGAACTCTACTAAGAGACTACTGGAACTCTTAGAGGAGTTTGGCAAAGTGGCAGGATATAAAATCAGTGCACAAAATCAACAGCCTTTGTATATACAAGCAATGCCATGGCTGAGAAAGAACTGCTAAGATCAATCCCATTCACAATAGCTACAAAAACAATCAAATACCTTGGAATAAACTTAACCAAGGACGTCAAAGATCTCTACGATGAGAATTACAAAATCTTAAACAAAGAAATAGAAGAGGAACCAGGAAATGGAAAAATCTTCCATGCTCATGGATTAGAAGAATCAACATCATCAAAATGTCCATTCTCCCAAAAGCAATATATAGATTCAATGCAATTCCAATCAAGATACCAAAGACATTCTTCTCTGATCTAAAAAAAATGATGCTGAAATTCATATGGAGGCAAAAGAGACCTCGAATAGCTAAAGCAATCTTGTACAACAAAAACAAAGCTGGAGACATCACAATACCAGATTTCAGGACATACTACAGGGCAGTTGCAATCAAAACAGCATGGTACTGATACAGAAACAGATGGATAGACCAATGGAACAGAATTGAAACACCAGAAATCAACCCAAACATCTACAGCCAACTTATATTTGATCAAGGATCTAAAACCAATTCCTGGAGAAAGGACAGTCTATTCAATAAATGGTGCTGGGAAAACTGGATTTCCACGTGCAGAATCATGAAGCAAGACCCCTACCTTACACCTTACACAAAAATCCACTCAACATTGATTAAAGAGCTAAATCTACGACCTGACACCATCAAGTTATTAGAGAACATTGGAGAAACCCTTCAAGATATTGGCACAGGCAAAGAGTTTCTTGAAAAGACCCGGGAGGCACAGGCAGTCAAAGCCAAAATCAACTATTGGGATTGCATCAAATTGAGAAGTTTCTGTACTGCAAAAGAAACAGTCAGGAGAGTGAAGAGACATCCGACAGAATGGGAAAAAATATTTGCAAACTATGCAACAGATAAAGGGTTAATAACCAGATTCTACAAAGAGATCAAGAAACTAAAAAAAAAAAAAAACCCACTTAAGAGATGGGCCAAGGACCTCAATAGACATTTTTCAAAAGAGGAAATCCAAATGGCCAACAGACACATGAAAAAATGTTCAAGATCACTAGCAATCAGGGAAATGCAAATCAAAACCACAATGAGGTTTCAACTCACCCTGGTTAGAATGGCTCACATACAGAAATCTACCAACAACAGATGCTGGTGAGGATGTGGGGAAAAAGGGACACTAACCCACTGTTGGTGGGAATGCAAACTGGTGAATCCACTATGGAAGTCAGTCTGGAGATTCCTCAGAAACCTGAATATAACCCTACCATTCAACCCAGCCATCCCACTCCTTGGAATTTACCCATAGGAATTTAAATTGGCAAAAAAAAGAACGGTCTGCACCCTAATGTTTATTGCAGTACAATTCACAATAGCTAAGACCTGGAACCAACCTAAATGCCCATCAACGGTAGACTGGATAAAGAAATTATGGGATATTTACTCTTTAGAATACTATACCGCAGTAAGAAACAACGAAATCCAGTCGTTTGCACCAAAATGGAGGAATCTGGAACACATCATGCTGAGTGAAATAAGCCAGTCCCAAAGGGACAAATACCATATGTTCTCCCTGATCAGTGACAACTGACTGAACAAAAAATAGGAAACCTTTTGAAGTGAAATGGACACTATGGCAAACGGTGACTTGATCAGCATAGCCCTGACTGTTAATGAACAACTTAATACATTATCCCTCTTAGTATTTTTTTGTCTGTTCTACTTAATATGACTGGTTTAATTCTGTAATTAATACACAGTTATTCATAAGTGTTGCAAATTAACGGAATTGTGATCCCTGTTAAACATAAGAGTGGGAATAAGAGAGGGAAGAGATGTATAATTTGTGACATGCTCAAGTTGACTTGCCCCAAATGGTAGAGTTAGAAACATACCAGGGGATTCCAATTCAATCCCATCAAGGTGGCATGTACCAATGCCATCTCACTATTCCAAGTGATCAATTTCAGTTCACAATTGATCATAAAAATGAAAGGACTAAGAGTCAAAGGGAGCACATAAACAAGTCTAGTACCTGCTAATACTAACTGATAGAATAAATAAAGGGGAGAGTGATCCAACATGGGAAGTGGGATACTCAGCAGACTCATAGAATGGCAGATGTCCTAAATAGCACTCTGGCCTCAGAATCAGCCCTAAAGGCATTCAGATCAGGCTGAAAAGCCCATGAGAGTATTTCAGGCATGGAAAGCCAAGACACTCTGGCAAAAAAAAAAGACCTTAATGAAAGATCTCTGTGAGTGAGATCCCAGTGGAAAGAACAGGTCTTCAAAGAAGGAGGTACCTTTCTCTCAAGGGAGGAGAGAACCTCGACTTTGACTATGACCTTGTCTAAACAAGATAAGAGTTGGAGAACTCAGAGGGCTTCCATAGCCTTGGAAACTCATGACAAGTGCCTAGGGTGATTACTGATTCCATAAACAGGAGTGTCAATTTGTTAAGTCAACAACAGGAGTCACTGTGCACTTACTCCTCATGTAGGATCTCTGTCCTTAATGTGCTGTGCATTGAGATTTAATGCTATAACAAGTACTCAAGCAGTATATTTCACTTTGTGTTTCTATGGGGGTGCAAACTGTTGGAATCTTTACTTAATGTATACTAAACTCATCTTCTGTAAAAAAAAAAAAAAAGAAATTATCAATTCCCAGATTGACTCTCACTGGGATTAAACATGACAATAAGTCTGATATGATTTCATCATCATTTAAAAATCATCTATTATTTTTCACTTTATGTTTCTGTGTGGGAGTAAACTGTTGAAATCTTACATAATGTATACTAAGCTCATCTTCTGTATATTAAGAGAATCAAAAATGAATCTTGATGTGAATGATAGGGGAGAGGAAGTGGGAAAAGGGAGGGTTGCGGGTGGGAGGGATGATATGGGGGGAAGCCATTGTAATCCATAAGTCATACTTTGGAAATTTATATTCATTAAATAAAAGTTAAAAAAAGTGATTTTGGAGAAAAGCACTATCTTTCTCTTCAGCAGGTGGATCCAATATCATGTTTACAAACACAAATATCATGTTTGCTAGGGTTTCTGAAGCTTTCTGCCAGGAAAACTCGAATGTGTGAAGGATTTGACTCCATGTGGAACCAAATAGCGTTTGCCAGTAGAAAACAAAAAGGTACATACGAAAATGCCTTCCAAACCGTCAAGTCTGTAGATTTCGTCCAAAAAACACAAACAAACACAGAGGCTGTAGCAAGATCTCAGGTGAGATAGCCACAACACACCAGATATTTCTGCTTTCCTCCAGGCATATCCAAACAAATTGTTGTGGAGTTTGGGTTAAATTTAACCCAAAAATAACCGTCAAAGTGGTTTTGGAGAAAAGCACAATCTTTCTCTTCGGCGAGTGGATCCAAAGTCATGTTTATAAACACAAGTATCATGTTTGCTTGGATTTCTGAAGCTTTCTGCCAGAAAAACTTGAATCTGTGGAGGATTTGACTCCATGTGGAACCATTAACGTTTGCAGTAGAAAACAAAAAGTTTCATGCAAAGATGCATTCAAAATCATAACGCCCATAGTAATGTCCAGAAAACACAAACAAACACAGAAGCCGTAGCAAGATCTCGGATTGAGATAGCCACAACATAGCAGATATTTCTGCTTTCCTGCAGGCATATCCGGAGAAAGTGTTCTGGTATTTGGGTGAAATTTTGCAAACTATCACTGTAAATGTGGTTTTGGAGAAAAGCACAATCTTTCTGTTCGGCAAGTGGATCCAATGTCATGTTTATAAACACAAATATCATGTTTGCTGAGGTTTCTGAAGCTTTCTGACAGGAAAACATGAATGTGTGAAGGATTTGACTCCATGTTGAACCAAATAGCATTTGCCTGTAAAAAAAAAAAAAAGTTACATGCTAAAATGCATTCAAAACTGTAAAGTCCATAGATAATGTCCAGAAAACACAAACAAACACAGAGGCTGTAGCAAGATCTGGGACTGAGATAGCCACAACACACCAGATATTTCTGAGTTGCTCCAGGCATATCCAAACAAAGTGGTGTGGAATTCAGAGGAAATAAAACAAACTGTCACCATCAAAGTGGTTTTGGAGAAAAGCACAATCTTTCTGTTGTGCAAGTGGATCCAATGTCAATTTTATAAACACAAGTATCATGTTTGCTTGGGTTTCTGAAGCTTTCTGCCAGGAAAACTTGAATCTGTGCAGGATTTGATTCCATGTGGAAACATTACTGTTTGCAATAGAAAACAAAAAGTTACATGCAAAGATGCACTCTAAACCATAAAGTCTGTAGATAATGTCCAGAAAACACAAACCAACACAGAAGCCGTAGCAAGATCTCGGATTGAGATAGCCACTACACAGCAGATATTTCTGCTTTCCTCCAGGCATATCCGGACAAAGTGTTGTGGAATTCACGTGAAATTTAACCACGAAATCACCGTCAAAATGGTTTTGGGGAAAGGCAAAATCTTTGCCTTCGGCAAGTGGATCCAATGTCATATTTACAAACACAAATATCATGTTTGCTCAGGTTTCTGAAGCTTTCTGCCAGGGAAACTCGAATGTGTGGAGGATTTGACTCGATGTGGTACCAATTAGCGTTTGCTGGTAGAAAACAAAAAGTTACATGCTAAAATGCATTCAAAACCCTCAAGGCCATAGATAAAGCCCAGAAAACACAGAGAAACACAGAGGCTGTAGCAAGATCTGGGATTGAGATAGCGACAACACACCAGATATTTCTGCTTTCCTCCAGGTATATCCGGACAAAGTGATGTGGAATTCAGGGGAAATTTAACCTAAAAATCACCGTCGTGAAAATGGTTTTGGAGAAAAGCACAAACTTTGTGTTGGGCAAGTGGATCCAATGTCATGTTTAAAACACAAATATCATGTTTGCTCAGGATTCTGAAGCTTTCTGCCTAGAAAAATTGAATGTGTGGTGGATTTGACTCCATGTGGAAACAATTAGCGTTTGCTGGTAGAAAACAAAAAGTTCATGCAAAATGCACTCAAAACCGTAAAGTCCATAGATAATGTCCACAAAACACAAATAAACACAGAGGCTGTAGCAAGATCTCGGATTGAGATAGCCACAACACACCAGATATTTCTGCTTTCCTCCAGGCATATCTGGACAAAGTGTTGTGGAATTCATGTGAAATTTATGCAAGAAATCACCGTCAAAGTGGTTTTGGAGGAAAGCACAATCTGTCTATTCGGCAATTGGATCCAATGTCATGTTTAAACACAAGTTTCTTGTTTGCTTGTGTTTCTGAAGCTTTCTGCCAAAAAACTCGAATGTATCTAGGAGTTGACTCCATGTGGAACCATTAGCGTTTGCAGTAGAAAACAAAAAGGTTACATGCAAAGATGCATTCAAAACCATAAAGTCCATGGATTATGTCCAGAAAACACAAACCAACACAGAAGCCATAGCAAGATCTCGGATTGAGATAGCCACTACACAGCAGATATTTCTGCTTTCCTCCAGGCATATCCCGAAATAGTGGTGTGGAATTCCGTTGAAATTAAATGAAAAAATCACCATCAAAGTGGTTTTGGAGAAAAGCACAATATTTCTTGTTGGCAAGTGGATCCAATGTCATGTTTATAAACACAAATATCATGTTTGCTCAGGTATCTCAAGCTTTCTGCCAGGAAACCTCCAATGTGTGGAGGATTTGACTTCATGTGGAAACAATTAGCGTTTGCAGGTAAAAAAGAAAAAGTTACATGCTAAAACGCATTCAAAAGCTTAAAGTCCATAGATAACGTCCAGAAAACACAAAAAAACACAGAACTGTAGAAAGATCGGGGATTAAAATAGCCACAACACAGCAGATATTTCTGCTTTCCTCCAGGTATGTCTGGACAAAGTGGTGTGGAATTTGGTTGTAATTAAATGAAAAAATCACCATCAAAGTGGTTTTGGAGAAAAGCACAATCTTTCTTTTCGGCAAGTGGATCCAATGCCATGTTTACAACAGAAATAGCATGTTTTCTCGGGATTCTGAATTGTTCTGCCGAGAAAATTCGAATGTGTGGAGGATTTGAATCCATGTGGATCCATTTAGCGTTTGCCGGCAGAAAACAAAAAGTTACATGCTAAAATGCATTCAAATCCCTAAAGTCCATAGATAATGTCTAGAAAAAAACAAACAAATACAGAGGCTGTCGCAAGATCTGGGATTGAGATAGCCACAACACAGCACATATTTCTGATTCCTCCAGGCATATCCGGACAAAGCGGTGTGGAATTCAGAGGAAATTTAACAAACAATCACCGTCAACCTGGTTATGGAGAAAAGCACAATCTTTCTCTTCAGCAAGTGGATCCAATGTCATATTTACAAACACAAATATCATGTTTGCTCAGGTTTCTGAAGCTTTCTGCCAGGAAACTCGAATGTGTGGAGGATTTGACTCCATGTGGATCCAATTAGCGTTTGCCAGTAGAAAACAAAATTTATGGCCAGCACCGCGGCTCACTACTCTAATCCTCTGCCTTACGGCACCGGCACACTGGGTTTTAGTCCCGGTCGGGGCGCCGGATTCTGTCCCGGTTGCCCCTCTTCCAGGCCAGCTCTCTGCTGTGGCCAGGGAGTGCTGTGGAGGATGGCCCAAGTACTTGAACCCTGCACCCCATGGGAGTCCAGGATAAGTACCTGGCTCCTGCCAATGGATCAGCGTGGTGCACCGGCCACAGTGCGACGGCCACAGTGTGCTGGCCGCGGCGACCATTGGAGGGTGAACCAACGGCAAAGGAAGACCTTTCTCTCTGTCTCTCTCTCTCTCACTGTCCACTCTGCCTGTCAAAAAAAAAAAAAAAGAAAACAAAAAGTTACATTCTAAAATGCATTCAAATCCATAAGTCTGTAGATAATGTCCACAAAACACAAACAAACACAGAGGCTGTAGCAAGATCTGGGATTGAGATAGCCACAACACACCAGATATTTCTGCTTTCCTCCAGGCATATCTGGACAAAGTGGTGTGGAATTCAGGTGAAATGTAAACACAAAATCACCATCAAAGTGTTTTTTTTTTAACTTTTATTTAATGAATATAAATTTCCAAAGTACAGCATATGGATTACAATGTCTTCCCCGCCATAACGTCCTTCCAACCTGCAACCCTCCTCTTATCCACTCCCTCTCCCCTTCCATTCACATCAAGATTCATTTTTGATTCTCTTTACATACAGAAGATCAGTTTAGTATACATTAAGTAAAGATTTCAACAGTTTGCTCCCACACAGAAAGATAAAGTGAAAAATAATGTTTGAGTACTAGTTATAGCATTAGATCTCAATGTACAGCACACTAAGGATAAAGATCCTACATGAGGAGTAAGTGCACAGTGACTCCTGTTGTTGACTTAACAAATTGACACTCTTGTTTATGGCATCAGTAATCACCCTAGGCTCTTGTCATGAGTTGCCAAGGCTATGGAAGCCCCCTGAGTTCACTGACTCTGATCATTTTTAGACAAAGCCATGGTCAAAGTGGAAGTTCTCTCCTCCCTTCAGAGAAAGGTACCTCCTTCTTTGAAGACCTGTTCTTTCCACTGGGATCTCACTTGTGGAGATCTTTCATTTAGGTTTTTTTTCCCCCAGAGTGTCTTGGCTTTCCATGCCTGAAATACCCTCATGGGCATTTCAGCCGGATCCGCATGCCTTAAGCGCTGATTATGAGGCCAGAGTGCTGTTAGGACATTTGCCATTCTATGGGTCTGCTGTGTATCTCATTTCCCATGTTGGATCATTCTCTCCCTTTTTGATTCTATCAGCTAATATTTGCATACACTAGTCTTGTTTATGTGATCCCTTTGGTTCTTAGTCCTATCATTATGATCAATTGTGAACAGAAATTGATCACTGGGACTAGTGAGATGGCATGGGTACATGCCACTTCGATGGGATTGAATTCAAATCCCCTGGTATGTTTCTAACTCTACTGTTTGAGGTAAGTCAGCTTGAGCATGTCCCGAATTGCACATCTCTTCCCTCTCTTATTCCCACTCTTATATTTAACAGCGATCACTTTTCAGTTAAGTTTCAACACTTGAGAATAACTGTGTATTTATTACAGTATTCAACCAAAAGTATTAAGTAGAACAAACAAAAAAATACTAAAAGAGGGATAACATATCAAGTTGCTCATCAAAAGTCAGGGTGAGGGCTGATCAAGTCACCATTTCTCATAGTGTTCACTTCACTTTAACAGGTTTCCTTTTTGGTGCTCAGTTAGTTGTCACCTATCAAGGAGAACAAGTGGTATTTGTCCCTTTTGGATTGGCTTATTTCACTCAACATAATGTTTTCCTAATTCCTAACAGGGATCACATTTCAGTTAAAATTTAAACACCTAAGAACAATTGTGTGTTAATTACAGAGTTCAACCAATGGTACTAGAACAAAAAAAAAATACTAAAATGGATAAAGGATTACATTGTACATCAACCGTCAGGACAAGAACTAATCAAGTCACTGTTTCTCATAGTGTCCATTTCATTTCAACAAGTTTCCCCTTTGGTGCTCAGTTAGTTGTCACCAATCAGGGAGAACATATGATATTTGTCCCTTTGGGACTGGTTTAATTCACTCAGCATGATGTTTTCCAAATTCCTCCATCTTGTTGCAAATGACTGGGTTTCGTTGTTTTTGACTGCTGTATAGTATTCTATAGAGTACATGTCCCATAATTTCTTTATCCAGTCTACTGTTGATGGGCATTTGGGTTAGGCAAGAAAAAGAAATTAAAGGGATACAAATTGGGAAGGAAGAATTCAAACTATCCCTCTTTGCAGATGATATGATTCTTTATTTAGGGGACCCAAAGAACTCTACTAAGAGACTATTGGAACTCATAGAAGATTTTGGCAAAGTAGCAAGTTATAAAATCAATGCAGAATAATCAACAGCCTTTGTATACACAGACAATGCCATGGCTGAGGAAGAACTTCTAAGATCAATCCCATTCACAATAGCTACAAAAAACAATCAAATACCTTGGAATAAACTTAACCAAGGATGTTAAAGATCTCTATGATGAAAATTACAAAACCCTAAAGAAAGAAACAGAAGAGGATACCAAAAAATGGAAAAATCTTCCATGCTCATGGATTAGAAGAATCAACATCATCAAAATGTCCATTCTCCCAAAAGCAATTTATAGATTCAATGCAATCCCAATCAAGATACCAAAGACCTTCCTCTCAGATATAGAAAAAATAATGCTGAAATTTATATGGAGACACAGGAGACCTCGAATAGCTAAAGCAATCTTGTACAACAAAAACGAAGCTGGAAACATCACAATACCAGATTTCAGGACATACTACAGGGCAGTTGTAATCAAAACAGCATGGTACTGGTACAGAAACAGATGGATAGACCAATGGAACAGAATTGAAACACCAGATATTAATCCATATATCTACAGCCAATTCATATTTGATCAAGCGTCCAAAACCAATCCCTGGAGTAAGGACAGTCTATTTAATAAATGGTGCTGTGAAAATTGGATTTCCACGTGCAGAATCATGAAGCAAGACCCCTACATTTCACCTTACACAAAAATCCACTCAACATGGATTAAAGACTTAAATCTACGACCTGACACCATCAAATTATTAGAGAGCATTGGAAAAACCCTGCAAGATATAGGTACCGGCAATGACTTCTTGGAAAACACCCCAGAAGCACAGGCAGTCAAGGCCAAAATTAACATTTGGGATTGCATCAAATTGAGAAGTTTCTGTGCTGCAAAAGAAACAGTCAGGAAAGTGAAGAGACAACCGACAGAATGGGAAAATATATTTGCAAACTATGCAACTGATAAAGCGTTGATAACCAGAATCTACAAAGAAATCAAAAAACTCCACAAGATCAAAACAAACAACCCACTTAAGAGATGGGCCAAGGACCTCAATAGACATTTTTCAAAAGAGGAAATCCAAATGGCCAACAGACACATGAAAAAATGTTCAAGATCACTAGCAATTGGGGAAATGCAAATCAAAACCACAGTGAGGTTCCACCTCACCCCAGTTAGCATGGCTCACATTCAGAAATCTACCAACAAAAGATTCTGGAGAGGATGTGGGGAAAAAGGGACACTAACCCACTGTTGGTGGGAATGCAAACTGGTTAAGCCACTATGGAAGTCAGTCTGGAGATTCCTCAGAAACCTGAATATAACCCTACCATTCAACCCAGCCATCCCACTCCTTGGAATTTACTCAAAGGAAATGAGATTGGCAAAGAAAAAAGCAGTCTGCACATTAATGTTTATTGCAGCTTAATTCACAATAGCTAAGACCAGGAACCAACCCAAATGCCCATCAAAGTGCTTTTGGAGAAAAGTACAATCTTTTTCTTCGGAAAGTGGGTAGATGTCATTTTTATAAACACAAATATCATGTTTGTTCAGGTTTCTGAAGCTGCTACCAGGAAAACTCGAATGTGTGGAGGATTTGACTTCATGTGGAAACAATTAGCGATTGCCCATAGAAAACAAAAAGTTACATGCTAAACTTATTTCAAAACCATAAAGTCCGTAGATAAAGTCCAGAAAACACAAGCAAACACAGAGGCTCTAGCAAGATCTCGGATTTAGATAGCCACAACACACGAGATATTTCTATTTCCTCCAGACATATCCCGACTAAGTGGTGTGGAATTCGGGTGAAATTTTAGAAACTATCACCGTGAAAGTGGTTTTGGGGAAAAGCAAAATCTTTCTGTTCGGAAAGTGGATCCAATGTCATATTTACAAACACAAATATCATGTTTGCTGAGGTTTCTGAAGCTTTCTGCCAGGAAAACACGAACGTGTGGAGGATTTGACTCCATGTGGAAGCAATTAGCATTTGCCGGTAGAAAACAAACAGTTACATGCTAAAATGCATTCAAAACGATAAAGTCCATAGATAATGTCGAGAAAACGCAAACAACCACAGAAAATGTAGTAAGATCTGGGATTGAGATAGCCACAACACACCAATATTTCTTCTTTCCTTCAGGCATATCCAAAAAAATTGGTGTGGAGTTTGGGTTAAATTTAACCACAAAATCTCTGTCAATTGGTTTTGGAGGAAAGCACAATCTTTCTGTCCATCAAGTCAATCCAATGTCATCTTTATAAACACAAATATCATCTTTGCTCGGGTTTCTGAAGCTTTCTGCCAGGAAAACTTGAATCTGTGGAGGATTTGACTCCATGTGCAACCAATTAGCTTTTGCCAGTAGAAAAATGAAAGTTACATGCTAAAATGCATTGAAAACCATAAAGTCCATTGATAATGTCCAGAAAACACAAGCAAACAAGGAGGCTGTAGCAAGAAGGCGGATTGAGACAGCCATAGCACACCAGATATTTCTGAGTTCCTCCAGGCATATCCGGACAAAGTAGTGGGGGATTTGGGTGAAATTTAACCAAAAAATCACCATCAAAGTGGTTTTGGGGAAAAGCACAATCTATCTGTTCGGCAAGTGGATCAAATGTCATGTTTATAAACACAAATATCATGTTTGCTCGGGTTTCTGAAGCTTTCTGCCAGGAAAACTCGAATCTGTGGATGATATGACTCCATGTGGAATGAATTAGCTTTTGCCTGTAGAAAACAAACAATTACATGCTAAAATGCATTCAAATCCCTAAAGTCAATAGATAATGTCCAGAAAACACAAACAAACACAGAGGCTGTAGCAAGATCTGGGATTGAGATAGCCACAACACACTAGATATGTCTGCTTTCCTCCAGGCATATCTGGACAAAGTGGTGTGGAATTCAGGTGAAATGTAACCAAAAAATTACCGTCAAAATGGTTTTGGAGAAAAGCACAATCTTTCTCTTCAGCAAGTGATCCAATGTCATGTTCAGAAATACAAATATCATCTTTGCTCGGGTTTCTGAAGCTTTCTGCCAGGAAAACTCGAATGTGCGGAGGATTTGACTCCATGTGGATCCACTTAGGGTTTACCAGTAGATAACAAAATGTTACAGGCAAAAATGCATTCAAAACTGTATAGTCCGATGATAATGTTCAGAAAATACAAACAAACACAGAGGCTGTAGCAAGATGGTGGATTCAGAGAGCCACAACACACCAGATATTTCTGCTTTCCTCCAGGCATATCTGGACAAAGTGGTGTGGAATTCAGTTGAAATTAAATGAAAAAGTTACCATCAAAGTGGTTTTGGAGAAAAGCACAATCTTTCTTTTTGGCAAGTGGATCCAATGCCATGTTTACAAACAGAAATAGCATGTTTTCTTGGGATTCTGAATTGTTCTGAAGAGAAAACTTGAATGTGTGGAGGATTTGACTCCATGTGGATCCAATTAGCCTTTGCCGGTAGAAAACAAAAAGTTACATGCTAAAATGCATTCAAATACCTAAAGTCCATAGATATTGTTTAGAAAACACAAACCATCACAGAGGCTGTAGCAAGATCTGGGATTGAGATAGCCACAACACACCGGATATTTCTGCTTTCCTCCAGGCATATCCGGACAAAGTGTTGCGGAATTCGTGTGAAATTTCATCAAAAAATCACAGTCAAAGTGGTTTTGGAGAATAGCACAATCTTTCTTTTTGGCAAGTGGATCCAATGCCATGTTTACAAACAGAAATAGCATGTTTTCTTGGGATTCTGAATTGTTCTGCCGAGAAAACTCGAATGTGTGGTGGATTTGACTCCATGTGGATCTTATTAGCCTTTGCCGGTAGAAGAAAAAAGTTACTTGCTAAAATGCATTCAAATCCCTAAAGTCCATAGATAATGTTTAGAAAACACAAACCATCACAGAGGCTGTAGCAAGATCTGGGATTGAGATGGCCACAACACCCAAGATAGTTCTGCTTACCTCCAGGCATATCCGGACAAAGTGGTGTGGAATTCAGGGGAAATTTAACAAACAATAACTGTCAAAGTGGTTTTGGAGAAAAGCACAATCTTTCTTTTTGGCAAGTGGATCCCTTGTCATGTTTACAAACAGAAATAACATGTTTTCTCTCTTTTCTGAAGCTCTCGCCAGGAAAACGCGAATGTATGGAGGATTTGACTTCATGTGGAACCAATTAGCGTTTTCCTGTAGAAAACAAAGAGTTACATTCTAAATGGATAAAAAACCATAAAGTTCATAGATAAAGCCCAGAAAACACAAACAAACACAGAGGCTGTAGCAAGATCTGGGATTGAGATAGCCACAACACACCGGATATTTCTGATTTCCTCCAGGCATAGCCTTACAAAGCGTTGTGGAATTTGGGTGAAATTAAATCAAAAAATCACCGTCAAAGTTTTTTTGGAGAAAAGAACAATCTTTCTGTTCGGCAAGTGGATCCAATGCCATGTTTACAACAGAAATAGCATGTTTGCTCAGGTTTCTGAATTGTTCTGCCAAGAAAACTCGAATGTGTGGGGAAATTGACGCCATGTGGAACCCATTAACGTTTGCCGGCAGAAAACAAAATGTTACATGCTAATGTGCATTCAAAATCATCAGGTCCGTAGATAAAGCCCAGAAAACAAAAATAAACACAGAGGCTGTAGCAAGATCTGGTTTTCAGATAGCCAGAACACAACGGATATTTCTACTTTCTCCAGGCATATCCGGACAAAGAGTTGTGGAATTCGGGTGAAATTAAAGAAAAAAAATCACCATGAAAGTGGATTTCGGGAAAAGCACAATCTTTCTGTTTGGCAAGTGGATCCAATGCAATGTTTGAAAGAGAAACAGCATGTTTTCTCGGGATTCTGAATTGTTCTGCCGAGAAAACTCGAATGTGTGGAGGGATTGACTCCATGTGGAACCAATTAGCGTTTTCCGGCAGAAAACAAAAAGTTACATGCCAAAATGCATTCAAAACCGGCAAGTCTGTAGATAAAGCCCACAAAACACAAACAAACACAGAGGCTGTAGCAAGATCTGGGATTGAGATAGCCACAACACACCAGATATGTCTGCATTCCTCCAGACATATCCAGACGAAGTGTTGTGGAATTTGGGTGAAATTTCACCCAAAAATCACCGTCAAAGTGGTTTTGGGGAAAAGTACAATCTTTCTGTTCGGCAAGTGTATCCAATGCCATGTTTACAAACAGAAATAGCAATTTTCTCGTGATTCTGGATAGTTCTTCAGAGAAAACTCGAATTAGTGGACGAATTGACTCCATGTGCAACCAATTAGCATTTGAGGGTTGAAAAAAAAAAGTTACATGCTAAAATGCTTTCAAAACCATCAACACCGTACATAAAGCCCAGAAAACACAATCAAACACAGAGGCTGTAGCAAGACCTGGGATTGAGATAGCCACAACACCCCGGATATTTCTGATTTCCTCCAGGCATATCCGGACAAAGTTTTGTGGAATTCGGGTGAAATTTGACCCAAAAATCAGCGTCAAAGTGGTTTTGGAGAAAAGCACAATCTTTCTGTTTCACAAGTGGATCCAATGTCATGTTTACAAACAGAAATAGCATGTTTTCTCAGGATTCTGAATTGTTCTGCTGAGAAAACTCGAATGTGTGGAGGGATTGACTCCATGTGGAACCAATTAGCATTTGCTGGCAGAAAACAAAAAGTTACATGCTAAAATGCATTCAAAACCATCAAGTCCGTACATAAAGCCCAGAAAACACAAACAAACACAGAGGCTCTAGCAAGATCTCAGATTTAGATAGCCACAACACACCGGATATTTCTGCTTTACTCCAGGCATATCCGGAAAAATTGTTGTGGAATTTGGGTGAAATTTCATGAAAAAATATCCTTCAAAGAGGTTTTGGAGAAAAGCACAATCTTTCTGTTCAGAAAGTGGATCCAATGCCATGTTTACAAACAGAAATAGCATGTTTTCTCGGGATTCTGAATTGTAGTGCCGAGAAAACTCGAATGTTTGGAGGAATTGACTCCATGTGGAACCAATTAGCATTTTCTGTCAGAAAAAAAAAGTTACATGCTAAAATGCATTCAAAACCGTCAAATCCGTAGATAAAGCCTAGAAAACACAAACAGACAGAGAGGCTGTAGCAAGATCTGGGATTGAGATAGCCACAACACACCGGATATTTCTGCTTTCCTCCAGGCATATCGGAACAATATGCTGTGGAATTCTGGTGAAATTGAACCAAAAAATCACCGTCAAAGGGGTTTTGGAGAAAAGCACAATCTTTCTGTTCGGCACGTGGATCCAATGCTATGTTGAAAACAGAAATGGTGTGTTTTCTCGGGATTCTGAATTGTTTTGCCGAGAAAACTCGAATGTGTGGACGAATTGACTCCATGTGGAAGCAATTAGCTTTTGCCAACAGAAAACAAAAAGTTACATGCTAAAATGCATTCAAAACCATCAAGTCTGTACATAAAGCCCAGAAAACACAAACACAGAGGCTGTAGCAAGATCTGGGATTGAGATAGCCACAACACACCGGATATTTCTGCTTTCCTCCAGGCATATCCGGACAAAGTGTTGTGGAATTCGGGTGAAATTTCACCAAAAAATCAACGTCAAAGTGGTTTTGGAGAAAAGCACAATCTTTCTGTCCAGCAAGTGGATCCACTGCCATGTTTACAAACAGAAACAGCAGCTTTTCTCAAAATTCTGAATTGTTCTGCCGAGAAAACTTGAATGGGTGGAAAAATTGACTTCATGTGGAACCAATTAGCGTTTGCCGGCTGAAAACAAAATGTTACATGCCAAAATGCATTCAAAACCGTCAAGTCCGTAGATAAAGGCCAGAAAACACAAACAAACACAGAGGCTGTTGCAAGATCTGTGATTGAGATAGCCACAACACACCGGATATTTCTGCTTTCCTCCAGGCATATCCAGACAAACTGCTGTGGAATTCGAGTGAAATTTAACTAAAAAATCACCGTAAAAGTTATTTGGGAGAAAAACACAATCTTTCGGTTCAGGAAGTGCATCCAATTCCATTTTAATATATAGAAATAGCATGTTTTCTCGGGATTCTGAATCGTTCTACCGAGAAAAATCGAATGCGTGGACAAATTGACTCCATGTGGAACCAATTAGCATTTGCAGGCAGAAAACTAAATGTTACATGCTAAAATGCATTCAAATCCGTCAAGTCCATAGATAAAGACCAGAAAACACAAATAAACACAGAGGCTGTAGCAAGATCTGGGATTGAGAAAGCCACAACACACCGGATATTTCTGCTTTCCTCTAGGCATATCCGGAAAAATTGTTGTGGAATTCGGGTGAAATTTCACCCAAAAATCAGCATCAAAGTGGTTTTGGAGAACAGCACAATCTTTCTGTTCGGCACGTGGATCCAATGCTATGTTGAAAACAGAAATGGCGTGTTTTCTCGGGATTCTGAATTGTTTTGCCGAGAAAATCAAATGTGTGGACGAATTGACTCCATGTGGAACCAATTAGCATTTGCTTTCAGAAAACAAAAAGTTACATGCTAAAATGCATTCAAAACCGTCAAGTCCTTATATAAAGGCCAGAAAACACAAACAAACACAGAGACTCTAGCAAGATTTGGGATTAAGAAAGGCACAACACACCGGATATTTCTGCTTTCCTCCAGGCATATCCGGACAAAGTATTGTGGAATTTTGGAGAAATTCAACCAAAAAATCACCGTCAAAGTGGTTTTGGAGAAAAACACAATCTTTCTGTTTGGGAAGTAGACCCAATGTCATGTGTACAAACAGAAATAGCATGTTTTTCCGGGATTCTGAATTGTTCTGCCGAGAAAACTCTAATGTGTGGACTAATTGACTCCATGTGGAACCAATTAGCATTTGCCGGCAGAAAACTAAATGTTCCATGCTAAAATGCATTCAAAACCGTCAAGTCCATACACAAAGACCAGAAAACTAAAACAAACACAGAGGCTGCAGCAAGATCTGGGATTGAGATACCCACAATACAACGGATATTTCTGCTTTCCTCCAGGCATATCGGAACAAATTGCTGTGGAATTCGGGTGAAATTTCACCCAAAAATCACCGTCGAAGTGGTTTTGGAGAAAAGAACAACCTTTCTGTACGGCAAGTGGATCCAATGCCATGTTTATAAACAGAAATAGCATGTTTTCTCGGGATTCTGAGTTGTTCTGCCGAGAAAACACAAATGTGTGGAGGAAATGACTCCATATGGAACCAATTAGCATTCGCCAGCAGAAAAGAAAAAGGTACATGCTAAAATGCATTCAAAACCGTCAAGTCCGTATATAAAGCCCAGAAAACCCAAACAAACACAGAGGCTGTAGCAAGATCTGGGATTGAGATAGCCACTATACACCAGATATTTCTGCTTTCCTCGAGGCATATACGGACAAAATGTTGTGGAATTGGGGTGAAATTTAACCAAAAAATCTGCGTCAAAGTGGTTGTGGAGAAAAGCACAATCTTTCTGTTCGGCAAGTGGATCCAGTATCATGTCTGCAAATCGAAATAGCATATTTTCTCGGGATTCATAAGTGTTGTGCGGAGAAATCTCGAATGTGTGAAAGAATTGATTCCATGTGGAACCAATTAGCGTTTACCGTCAGAAAACAAAATGTTACATGCTAAAATGCATTCAAAACCGTCAAGTCCGTACATAAATGCCAGAAAACACAATCAAACACAGAGGGGGTAGTAAGATCTGGGATTGAGATAGCCACAACAATCCGGATATTTCTGCTTTCCTCCAGGCATATCAGGACAAAGTGTTGTGGAATTCAAGTTAAATTGAACCAAAAAATCACCGTCAAAGTGGTTTTGGAGAAAAGTACAAACTTTCGGTTCGGCAAGGGGATCCAATTCCACTTTTACAAACAGAAATAGCATGTTTTCTCGGGATTCTGAATTGTTTTGCCGAGAAAATTTGAATGTGTGGAGGAATTGACTCCATATGAAACCAATTAGCGTTTGCTGGCAGAAAACTAAATGTTACATGCTAAAATGCATTCAATACCTTCAAGTCCGTATATAAAGCCCAGAAAACCCAAACAAACACAGAGGCTGTAGCAAGATCTGGGATTGAGATAGCCACTATACACCAGATATTTCTGCTTTCCTCGAGGCATATATGGACAAAATGTTGTGGAATTGGGGTGAAATTTAACCAAAAAATCTGCGTCAAAGTGGTTGTGGAGAAAAGCACAATCTTTCTTTTCGGCATGTGGATCCAATATCATGTTTGCAAATAGAAATAGCATGTTTTCTCGGGATTCATAATTGTTCTGCCGAGAAAACTCTAATGTGTGGACGAATTGACTCCATGCAGTACCAATTAGCGTTTTCCGGCAGAAAACAAAATGTTACATGCTAAATGCATTCAAAACGTCAAGTACGTAGACAAATGCCAGAAAACACAATCAAACACAGAGTCCGTATTAAGATCTGGGATTGAGATAGCCACAACACACCGGATATTTCTGTTTTCCTCCAGGCATATCCGGACAAAGTGTTGTGGAATTCGGGTGAAATTTCACCAACAAATCATAATCAAAGAGGTTTTGGTGAAAAGCACAATCTTTCTGTTAGGGAAGTGCATCCAGTGCCATGTTTACAAACAGAAATGGCATGTTTTCTCGGGATTCTGAATTGTTCTGCCGAGAAAACGCGAATGCGTGGACAATTGACTCCATGTGGAACCAATTAGCGTTTGCTGCCGAAAACAAAAGGTTACATGCTAAAATGCATTCAAAACCATCAAGTCCGTAGATAAAGCCTACAAAACACAAACAAACACAGAGGCTGTAGCAAGATCTGGGATTGAGATAGCCACAACACACCGGATATTTCTGCTTTCCTCCAGGCATATCGGGACAAACTGTTGTGGAATTCTGGTGAAATTGAACCAAAAAATCACCGTCAACGTGGTTTTTGAGGAAAGCACAATCTTTCTGTTAGGGAAGTGCATCCAGTGCCATGTTTACAAACAGAAATAGCATGTATTCTCGGGATTCTGAATTGTTCTGCCGAGAAAACTTGAATGCATGGAAGAATTGACTCCATGTGGAAGCAATTAGCTTTTGCCAACAGAAAACAAAATGTTACATGCTAAAATGCATTCAAAACCGTCAAGTCCGTAGATAAAGCCCAGAAACACAAATAAACACAGAGGGTGTAGCAAGATCTGGGATTGAGATAGCCACAACACACCGGATATTTCTGCTTTCCACCAGGTATATCCGGAAAAGGGTTGTGGAATTTGGGTGAAATTGAACCAGAAATTCACCGTCAAAGTGGGTTTGGAGAAAAGCACAAACTTTCTGTTCAGCAAGTGGATCCAATGCCATGTTTACAAACAGATATGGCATGTTTTCTCGGGATTCTGAATTGTTCTGCCAAGAAAACTCGAATGTGTGGAGGGATTGACTCCATGTGGAACCAATTAGCGTTTGCCGGCAGAAAACAAAATGTTACATGCTAAAATGCATTCAAACCCTCAAGTCCGTAGATAAAGCCCAGAAAACACAGAGAAAAACAGAGGCTGTAACAAGATCTGGGATTGCGATAGACACAACACACCGGATATTTCTGCTTTCCTCCAGGCATATCCGGATAAAGTGTTGTGGAATTCGGGTGAAATTTCACCAAAAATCAAAGTCAAAGTGGTTTTGTAGAAAAGGACAATCTTTCTGTTGGGGGAGTGCAACCAGTGCCATGTTTAAAACAGAAATCGCATGTTTTATCGGGATTCTGAATTGTTCTGCCGAGAAAACACGAATGCGTGGAGGAATTAATTCCATGTAGAACCAATTAGCATTTGCCGGAAAAAACAAAATGTTACATGCTAAAATGCATTCAAAACCGTCAAGTCCATAGATAAAGCCCAGAAAACACAAACAAATGCAAAGGCTGTAGCAAGATCTGGGATTGAGATAGCCACAACACAGCGGATATTTCTGATTTCCTCCAGGCATATCAGAATAAAGTGTTGTGCAATTTGGATGAAATTGACCCAAAAAATCACCGTCAAAGTCGTTTTGGAGAAAAGCCCAAACTTTCTGTTTGGCAAGTGCATCCAGTACCAGGTTTACAAACAGAATTAGCATGTTTTCTTGGGATTCTGAATTGTTCTGATGAGAAAACTTAAATGTGTGGAGGGATTGACTCCATGTGGAACCAATTAGCGTTTGCCGGCAGAAAACAAAAGTTACATGCTAAAATGCATTCAAAACCCTCAAGGCCATAGATAAAGCCCAGAAAACACAGAGAAACACAGAGGCTGTAGCAAGATCTGGGATTGAGATAGCCACAACACACTGGATATTTCTGCTTTCCTCCAGGCATATCCGCACAAAGTGTTGTGGAATTCAGGTGAAATTGAACCAAATAATCACCGTCAAAGTGGTTTTGCAGAAAAGCACAATCTTTCTGTTCGGCAAAGCATCCAGTGCCATGGTAACATATAGAAATAGCATGTTTTCTCAGGATTCTGAATTGTTCTGACCAGAAAACTTGAATGTGTGGAGGGATTGACACCATGTGGAACCAATTATCATTTGGAGCAGAAAACAAAATGTTACATGCTAAAATGCATTTAAAACCATCAAGTCCGTAGATAAAGCCCAGAAAACACAAATAAACACAGAGGTTGTAGCAATCTGGCATTGAGATAGCCACAACACACCAGATGTTTCTGCTTTCCTCCAGGCATATCAGAACAAAGTGTTGTGGAATTCGGGTGAAATTGAACCAAAAAATAATCGTCAAAGTGGTTTTGGAGAAAAACACAATCTTTCTGTTTCGCAAGTGGATGTAATGCCATGTTTACAAACAGAAATAGCATGTTTTCTCGGGATTCTGAATTGTTCTGCCGAGAAAACTCGAATGTGTGGAGGGATTGATTCCATGTGGAACCAATTAGCGTTTGCCGGCAGAAAACAAAATGTTACATGCCAAAATGCATTCAAAACTGTCAAGTCCGTAGATAAAGCCCAGAAAACACAAACAAACACAGAGGTTGTAGCAAGATCTGGGATTGAGATAGCCACAACAAACCAGATATTACTACTTTCCTCCAGGCATATCCGGACAAAGTGTTGTGGAATTAGGGAGAAATTTCACCAAAAAATCACCGTCAAAGTGGTTTTGGAGAAAAGCACAATCTTTCTGTTCAGAAAATGCATCCAGTGCCATGGTAACAAACAGAAATGGCATGTTTTCTCAGGATTCTGAATTGTTCTGCTGAGAAAACCCGAATGTGTGGAGGGATTGACTCCATGTGAAACCAGTTAGTGTTTTCCGGCAGAAAACAAAATGTTACATGCTAAAATGCATTCAAAACCGTCAAGTCCATAGATAAAGCCCAGAAAACACAATCAAATGCAAAGGCTGTAGCAAGATCTGGGATTGAGATAGCCACAACACAGCGGATATTTCTGATTTCCTCCAGGCATATCAGAATAAAGTGTTGTGCAATTTGGATGAAATTGACCCAAAAAATCACCGTCAAAGTCGTTTTGGAGAAAAGCCCAAACTTTCTGTTTGGCAAGTGCATCCAGTACCAGGTTTACAAACAGAATCAGCATGTTTTCTCGGGATTCTGAATTGTTCTGATGAGAAAACTTAAATGTGTGGAGGGATTGACTCCATGTGGAACCAATTAGCGTTTGCCGGCAGAAAACAAAAGTTACATGCTAAAATGCATTCAAAACCCTCAAGGCCATAGATAAAGCCCAGAAAACACAGAGAAACACAGAGGCTGTAGCAAGATCTGGGATTGAGATAGCCACAACACACCGGATATTTCTGCTTTCCTCCAGGCATATCCGCACAAAGTGTTGTGGAATTCAGGTGAAATTGAACCAAATAATCACCGTCAAAGTGGTTTTGCAGAAAAGCACAATCCTTCTGTTCGGCAAATGCATCCAGTGCCATGGTAATATATAGAAATAGCATGTTTTCTCAGGATTCTGAATTGTTCTGCCCAGAAAACTTGAATGTGTGGAGGGATTGACACCATGTGGAACCAATTATCATTTGGAGCAGAAAACAAAATGTTACATGCTAAAATGCATTCAAAATCCTCAATTCCGTAGATAAATCACAGAAAACAGAAACAAACGCAGAGGCTGCAGCAAGATCTGGGATTGAGATAGCCACAGCACACCGGATATTTCTGCTTTCCTCCAGGCATAACCGCACAAAATGTTGTGGAATTCGGGTGAAATTGAACCAAAAAATCACCGTCAAAGTGGTTTTGGAGAAAAGCCCAAGCTTTCTGTTTGGCAAGTGGATCCAATGCCATGTATACAAATAGAAATAGCATGTTGTCTCGGGATTCTGAATTGTTCTGCCGAGAAAACTCGAATGCGTGGACGAATTGGCTCCATGTGGAACCAATTAGCATTTGCTGGAAGAAAACAAAATGTTACATGCCAAAATGCATTCAAAACCCTCAAGTCCGTAGATAAATGCCAGAAAACACAATCAAACACAGAGGCCATATTAAGATCTGGGATTGAGATAGCCACAACACACCAGATATTTCTGCTTTCCTCCAGGCATATCCGGACAAACTGTTGTGGAACTCGGGTGATATTTCACCAAAAAATCATAATCAAAGAGGTTTTGGTGAAACGCACAATCTTTCTGTTCGGGAAGTGCATCCAGTGCCATGTTTACAAACAGAAATAGCATGTTTTCTTGGGATTCTTAATTGTTCTGCCGAGAAAACTTCAATGCGTGGAAGAATTGACTCTATGTGGAACCAATTAGCATTTGCCAGAAGAAAACAAAATGTTACACGCTAAAATTCATTCAAAACAGTCAAGTCCGTAGATAAAGCCCAGAAACACAAATAAACACAGAGGGTGAAGCAAGATCTGGGATTGAGATAGCCACAACACACGGGATATTTCTACTTTCCTCCAGGTATATCCGGACAAAGTGTTGTGGAACTCGGGTGAAATTGAACCAAAAATTCACCGTCAAAGTGGTTTTGGAGAAAAGCACAAACTTTCTGTTCAGCAAGTGGATCCAATGCCATGTTTACAAACAGATATGGCATGTTTTCTCAGGATTCTGAATTGTTCTGCCGAGAAAACTCGAATGTTTGGAGGAATTGACTCATTGCGGAACCAATTAGCATTTGCTGGCAGAAAACAAAATGTTACATGCCAAAATGCATTCAAACCCTCAAGTCCGTAGATAAAGCCCAGAAAACACAGAGAAACACAGAGGCTGTAGCAAGATCTGGGATTGAGATAGCGACAACACACCGGATATTTCTGCTTTCCTCCAGGCATATCCGCACAAAGTGTTGTGGAATTCGGGTGGAATTTCACCAAACAATCACCGTCAAAGTGGTTTTGGAGAAAAGCACAATCTTTCTGTTAGGGAAGTGCATCCAGTGCCATGGTAACATATAGAAATAGCATGTTTTCTCAGGATTCTGAATTGTTCTGCTGAGAAAACTTGAATGTGTGGAGGGATAGACTCCATGTGGAACCAATTATCATTTGCCAGCAGAAAACAAAATGTTACATGCCAAAATGCATTCAAAACCGTCAAGTCTGTAGATAAAGCCCAGAAAACACAAACAAACACAGAGGCTGTAGCAAGATCTGGGATTGAGATAGCCACAACACACCGGATATTTCTGCTTTCCTCCAGGCATATCCGGACAAAGTGTTGTGGAATTTGGGTGAAATTGAACCAAAAAATCACCATCAAAGTGGTTTTGGAGAAAAGCACAAACTTTCTGTTCGGTCAGTGAATACAATGCCATGTTCACAAACAGAAATAGCATGTTTTCTCGGGATTCTTAATTGTTCAGCCGGAAAACGCGAATGCGTGGACAATTGACTCCATGTGGAACCAATTAGCGTTTGCCGGCAGAAAACAAAATGTTACATGCTAAAATGCATTCAAAACCCTCAAGTCCGTAGCTAAAGCCCAGTAAACACAAACAAACACAGAGGCTGTAGCACGATCTGGGATTGAGATAGCCACAACACACCGGATATTTCTGCTTTCCTCCAGGCATATCCCTACAAAGTGTTGTGGAATTCGGGAGAAATATCACCAAAAATTCAGCGTCAAAGTGGTTTTGGAGAAAAGCACAATCTTTCTGTTCAGCAAGTGGATCCAATGCCATGTTTACAAACAGAAATAGCATGTTTTCTCGGGATTCTGAATTGTTCTGCCGAGAAAACTCGAATGCGTGGACAATTGACTCCATGTGGAATCAATTAGCATTTGCCGGCAGAAAACAAAATGTTACATGCTGAAATCCATTCAAAACCCTCAAGTCCGTAGATAAATCACATAAAACAGAAACAAACGCAGAGGCTGTAGCAAGATCAGGGATTGTGATAGCCAAAGCACACCGGATATTTCTGCTTTCCTCTAGGCATATCCGGAAAAATTGTTGTGGAATTCGGGTGAAATTTCACCAAAAAATCATAATCAAGGAGGTTTGGTGAAAAGCACAATCTTTCTGTTCGGGAAGTGCATCCAGTGCCATGCTTACAAACAGAAATAGCATGTTTTCTCGGGATACATAATTGTTCTGCCGAGAAAACTCTAATGTGTGGACGAATTGACTCCATGTGAAACCAATTAGCATTTGCCGGAAGAAAACAAAATGTTACACGCTAAAATTCATTCAAAAAAGTCAAGTCCGTAGATAAAGACCAGAAACACAAATAAACACAGAGGGTGTATCAAGATCTGGGATTGAGATATCCAAAATAAACCGGATATTTCTACCTTCCTCCAGGTATATCCGGACAAAGTGTTGTGGAATTCTGGTGAAATTGAACCAAAAAATCACCGTCATCGTGGGTTTGGAGAAAAGCACAAACTTTCTCTTCGGAAAGTGCATCCAGTGCTATGTTTACAAACAGAAATAGCATGTTTTCTCAGGATTCTGAATTGTTCTGCCGAGAAAACTCAAATGCGTGGACGAATTGACTCCATGTGAAACCAATTAGCATTTAACGGCAGAAAAGAAATTGTTATATACTAATATTCATTCAAAACTGTCAAGTCCGTAGATAAAGCCCAGAAAACACAAACAAACACAGAGGCTGTAGCAAGATCTGGGATTGAGATAGCCACAACACAGCGGATATTTCTGCTTTCCTCCAGGCATATCCCTACAAAGTGTTGTGGAATTCGGGTGAAATTTCACCAAAAATCAAAGTCAAAATGGTTTTGGAGAAAAGCACAATCTTTCTGTTCGGGAAGTGCATCCAGTGCCATGTTTACAAACAGAAATAGCATGTTTTCTCGGGATTCTGAATTGTTCTGCCGAGAAAACACGAATGCGTGGACAATTGACTCCATGTGGAACCAATTAGCTTTAGCCGGCAGAAAACAAAAGGTTACATGCTAAAATGCATTCAAAACCATCAAGTCCGTACATAAAGCCCAGAAAACACAGAGAAACACAGAGGCTGTAGCAAGATCTGGGATTGAGATAGCCACAACACACCGGATATTTCTGCTTTCCTCCAGGCATATCCGGACAAAGTGTTCTGGAATTCAGGTGAAATTTTACCCAAAAATCAGCGTCAAAGTGGTTTTGGAGAAAAGCACAACCTTTCTGTTCGGCAAATGGATCCAATGCCATGTTTATAAACAGAAATGACATGTTTTCTCGGGATTCTGAATTGTTCTGCCGAGAAAACTCGAATGTGTGGAGGGATTGAATCCATGTGGAACCAATTAGCGTTTGCCGGCAGAAAACAAAATGTTACATGCCAAAATGCATTCAAAACCGTGAGGTTCGTAGATAAAGCCCAGAAAACACAGAGAAACACAGAGGCTGTAGCAAGATCTGGGATTGAGATAGCCACAACACACCAGATATTTCTGCTTTCCTCCAGGCATATCCGGACAAAGTGTTGTGGAATTCTGGTGAAATTGAACCAAAAAATCACCGTCAAATCGGTTTTGGAGAAAAGCACAAACTTTCTGTTCTTCAAGTGGATCCAATGCCATGTTCACAAACAGAAATAGCATGTTTTCTCAGGATTCTGAATTGTTCTGCCCAGAAAACTCGAATGCGAAGGAATTGACTCCATGTGCAACCAATTAGCATTTGCCAGAAGAAAACAAAATGTTACATGCTAAAATGCATTCAAAACCGTCAACTCCGTAGATGAAGCCCAGAAAACACAAACAAACACAGAGGCTGCAGCAAGATCTGGGATTGAGATAGCCACAACACACCGGATATTTCTGCTTACCTCCAGGCATATCGGGACAAACTGTTGTGGAATTCTGGTGAAATTGAACCAAAAAATCACCGTCAAATCGGTTTTGGAGAAAAGCACAATCTTTCTGTTCTTCAAGTGGATCCAATGCCATGTTTACAAACAGAAATAGCATGTTTTCTCGGGATTCTGAATTGTTCTGCCGAGAAAACTCGAATGTGTGGAGGGATTGACTCCATGTGGAACCAATTAGCGTTTGCCGGCAGAAAAAAAATGTTACATGCCAAAATGCATTCAAAACCATCAAGTCCGTAGATAAAGCCCACAAAACACAAACAAACACAGAGGCTGTAGCAAGATCTGGGATTGAGATAGCCACAACACACCGGATATTTCTGCTTTCCTCCAGGCATATCCGGACAAAGTGTTGTGGAATTCGGGTGAAATTGAACCAAAAAATAAGCGTCAAAGTGGTTTTGGAGAAAAGCACAATCATTCTGTTCATGGAGTTGGTTCCTTGCCACCAATATGGGAGTTCTTGATTGAATTTCCTGCTCCTGATTTTGGTCTAGCCCAGCCTTAGATATTTGGGCGTTGGATTTGAACTAGCAGTCGGAGAATTTCACCATCTCTTTCATTTTGGGGTGACTATTTTAAGCCTACTGTTTTATTTCCTTATTTAAAATTTTCTTGTACATTTCATATAATACATGTATTCTTTTATCACATATGTATTTAGTGAATATCGTCTCCAAGTTTTGGACATCCTTTTCCCTTTACATTCTCTTTCAAAAGAGCTATTTTTCACTTTAAATGAAGTCCAGTTAACAATCATTTATTTCAGATCATGCCTTCAGTGGTGTATCAAAAGCTCAACAGCATATATTCTCTTATACTATTCTCTGGTAGGTTAATAATTCTGCCTAGTTAAGTTAATTTTTATGAAATATGTGATTTGTGTTACATCATGTTAGATGTCCAGTTGTTGTAGCACTATTTGTTGAAAGACCATCTTTGCTCCATTATAATGTCTATATTCTTTTGTCAATGATCTGCTATCCATACTCGGACTATTTCTGATTCTGTTGTGCATTTATCTGCCTACTTATTTCACCAATATGGCACTTTCTTGGGTAACTTTTTAGCATTTACTGAAGTTGTACATTTATGACCCTCCTAGTGGGTTCTACTCTTTCACTGTTCTGATGGCTATTCTGGGACTTTAGATTTTCCACATTAAATTTAGAGTCAGATTTTGATTCAACTCACAAAATAAGTTGAATTATTTTGATTGGGATTGAGTTGAAAGTAAATGTCTAGTGAGGAAAGACTGATAATGTTACTGGGTCTTCTTACCCATTACCATGGACTGCATCTCCAACTACTTAATTCTTCTCTGGTACTTTTCTATAAAGGTTTATAATGTTCCTTGTACAAATGTTTTACATATTGTGTTATACTCTACTGACTTTTATATAACTTATAGAATTATACCAGTATATATTTTAGGGGCATATATGAAAGATAGCATGCTTTTATTTAAAATTGAGCCATTTATTGCTAGCATGTAGGAAAGTAATTGATCACAAGCGTGTGCAATCATGGTATGATTGACCATTGGTTCAAAGAGTAATTTTGTTACTCCTTCTGCATTTGCCAATATAAGTAATTATGCCCTTTCTGCATTAATACCATGTTCTTCCTCAAGGTATGTGCCTTTTATTTCAATTTATTATCTATGGCATTAGCTCAGACTTCTAGTAGGATGTTGAAAAGTGAGAAAGGACATGCTTGCCTGCTCCTGTACTCAGTGGTAAAATTGAAAGCTTCCCCCCATTATCTGATGTCAGATGAAATGTTGATGTGAATTCTTTTTATTGAGAAAGAAATCACTCCTCCATTCTAGTTGTTGACAGTTTTCATTTATTTATTCATCTATTTCATAATTAATGTGTTCCATTTTTTCAAGTATTTTTTTTCTATTGATATATTGGATTTATTTACTGATCTATTGAATTGACCAAATTATGTTTCTCTTTTGGTCTATTGATGTAATTGATGAATCAAATTACAAACTTCATTTTTTTGACATCTTGAATTTCATACCTTTTGGATTGAATTGAGAATATTATGTTAAGTATATCTGCATATATGTTCTTGAAAGACATTGATCTGTAATTCCTTTTGCTGTATTTTGGTGTATAGTTTCATGATAGTGGAATGCTAGCCTCAGACCATGTATTCTGACTCTTTTCTTGAAAAATATTTAAAAAGTTGGTACAGATTTTTCCTAACTATTTTATAGAATTTTGCTGCAACCCATCAGGAGCCTGATGCTTTCTATTTGGGAAGATTATGTAATATTGGTCCAATTATTTTCTTAAAAATTATTTATTTGAAAGACAAAAATTGCATCTTATTATTCCCCAAATTATGACAGTAGCTGCAACTAGGCCAGGATAAGGCCATTCATCATAAACACACAATCAAACTATCCTTTGTGGGTGGCAGAGACCCAGTGATTTGAGCCATTGATTGCTGCCATTTTCAGGAAGCCAGAACTTGGAGTGGAACCAAAAACTGAAACTGAAACCCTCCAATATGGGATGCAAGCATCATAACCAGCATCCTAATCAATTCAGAAAATAACACCACTTGATTCAATTCCCTCTGTAGATACAGACCTATGGAGAATGTTTATTTCTTCTGGTGTGAATTGAGTCATACTGTGTCTAGGAATTTGTCCATCCCTTCTTTCAGGTTGCAAATCCACTATTTTTAAAGGGCCATTTAAAAACCATTAATTCAGCGTTTTATATGATTTCATAGGGAGACTGTTTGGTGCTAGTCTATTGTTACCAAAGGATGCAGGCAGTTTTCTTTGACTCCTATGTGTATATTTGTTGAAATAGATAATCCCGATCTTGGGTTGTCACCTTGAACTTATTTAGTCTATAAATGTCTAATTATCAAACAGCATAGGTAACCATGAAGACTTCAAACCTCCAAATATTTTTTCTCACACATCTTACCAGGAATTAAAAAAAATTGTAGGAAGATTGAAGCTAAGCCTTACTGAAGTGCAGATTTCTTACTGCTAATATACAATCCTCTGATATCTTATTTAGGTAACTTTGATTTTAATGATATGCTAACAGTGTCTTTGTTGGATTAGCACTTGGATTATCTGCAAACTAAATAGCCTGTGATATATGCTTTCCACTCCATCCCGATAGCATATTCTCCCCACTTCACCTCACGTAGTTTCATGCTGGCCATCCCTTGCTCATGCAATTGTGGAGACTGTCCAGCTCTCAAGCTAATATCTTTTAAGTTTCCTAATCTTTATTTCCCTCTGTGGACAGGTTAGACCTAAATTAGCTGCACCCAAATGTGATTGCTTTTGCTGTTGATAAGCATAGGCCCTCCTTAAATCCAATCCATTGTGCAATAGGAAGCTAATTTTCCCAAGAAAAAAACAAAAACTTTAGTGCTAGCTTGTGAAATTTTCTTTACTCAGTTACCTGAATATTGCATTCCTTGCTGTCTTATTATTATGCCAGGAGATTTCAACTAAGTATTGAAAGGAAAATTATCTGATTTAATTTCTACACTGATTTTTTTTTATTTTTACATTTTATTTATTTATTTATTTTTAACTTTTATTTAATGAATATAGATTTCCAAAATACAGCTTATGGATTACATTGGCTTCCCCCCCTCCCCAATGACTTCCCTCCCACCTGCAACCCCCCCCCTTTCCCGCTCTCTCTCCCCTTCCATTCACATCAAGATTCATTTTCAATTTTCTTTATATACAGAAGATCAGTTTAGTATACATTAAGTAAAGATTTCAACAGTTTGCACCCACATAGAAACACAAAGTGAAATATACTGTTTGAGCACTCGTTATAGCATTAAATCTCTATGTATAGCACATTAAGGACAGAGGTCCTATATGAGGAGTAAGTGCACAGTGACTCCTGTTGTTGACTTTACAAATTGGCACTCCTGTTTATGGCATCAGTAATCTCCCTATGCTCCAGTCATGAGTTTCCAAGGCTATGGAAGCCTTTTGAGTTCACCGACTCTTATCTTATTTAGACAAGGTCATAGTCAAAGTGGAAGTTCTCTCCTCCTGATATTTTTGAACCATTGAGAATATATCCTGTTGTAAATATGAGAAAACTTGCATTTAGCGACTATATTTTGATACAATCATAATGTTCTTAAATCTTCATAAGTCACTGGCACTGATAGTTATACATTCTCCTATGTGATTATTTGTCTGGTGTCTGTCTCTCTAGCAAGCCACTGACTCAACCCCAGGCCCAGGTTATAGCATGCTGCATGTGGATGTGCTTGGTTAGGGCAGCTGGAATGAACATAAATGACCATGAGTGGTGTACCCCTGATGCCGTGCCAGCCCAGGAAATTGCAGCACTGGATGGGCCACAGTGGCTCTCTGGGGGAGATCAGTGTTGAAGATGACAATGGATCAAGGCTTCAGGGGCCAGTTCTATGGTGCAGTGGGTTAAACCTCACCTGCAGTGTTGACATCCCAAATCAGAGTGCCAATTGGAGGCCCAGCTGCTTTGCTTCCAATCCAACATTATGCTAATAAGCTTTGACAGAAAAAGTTGAGAAAGATGACCAAATCATTTTGTCCCTGCTCCTATGTGTGAGACGTGGATGGAGTTTCAGACTCCTGGCTTTACTGGCCAGGCCTTGGCTGTTGCAAACACTTGGGAATAAATCAGTAGATAGAAGTCTCACTCTCTCTCTCTCATCCTCTTTTTGCTCCCATCACTCTGTATTTCAAATAAATAGAATCTTAAAAGAAGCATTTAAAATAAGTAGAATCTTTAAAAAGAACAGAGATGGAGAAGGGCAATGTAATCTCTACCAAAAGCCTTCACATGAGGGTGACTCTGGAGACTTTGTGGCAGCTAACACCATAGTCCAGGATGTCATTTTGGGTGCATTTGATGAGCAGAGTTCTTTGATGAAAATATAAGATATATTTCAAGAGTTAGGCCAGGAATGTTTTGGAATGGATGCAAAGAGACTGAATTTGGCTTGTGGGGCCTAGACTGGCCAGAGCTTTTCAGGCTTTCCAGATCATGGTCCTGAATAGCAAACTTTGTGAGCCCTAATGCATGAATATGGATATGTACATCTGCTATTTACTAATTCCATCTGCATATATTAAAATTAAGTTATTTCTTTTGTAAAATAAAAAAATTCATCTCAAATGGCAGCCTTTTGTACCCTCTGGGAGACCACTCATCTTGGCCACCTTGGGCTGAGGAGAAGAGGATCATGAAATCTACTTTAAAGAAAATGCCTACTTATGGTCTCTGAAGGCTAATAAGGGATAGAAAATGGGGGAGTGATTCAGGGGCTGCTGGCTGAGAAAGATGGACAGTAGGAATGAATGGTTCCACCTTACAGAGGGATCAAAACTGAGGTCCATGAGGACTACAGGGTCATACTTAAATCCACAAAGTACCACGCACTGGTTTGATGTGGCCCGAGCGTGTGTTCTCATCTGCTGCACAATGCAGAGGAAGTGGCCTTGTGAGAGCTCTTTGGTTGCAAAAGGCCTAACCCTGTGCAGAGACAGGACTTTCCCTGTGCAGCTGCCCCCATTCCAGGATCCTCTGAGGGGTCACAGAGGACTCACATGAACTTACAAGGACCAGCTGCAGTTGTTCAATCTGGAGAAGGATACCAGAACTGTGTTTTCAACGTGAAGCTCCTCGATGACTACTCTAGGAAGCCATCTTATGTATTTCCAAAGGCAGATCTATAATGCACAGGTCACAAGAGATAGTTTGAAAGAAGGGTTTCTAAGAGGATACAGAATCCATCATCAGAGGTGTATGCAGAGAGCCCATGTCTCTTTGGCATCCAAAATGATTTCCCCAAAGCATCCTGAGCCCACAGTGGATACTTGGATACCCTTGCCTACACTGAATGGGTCTGCCAGCATAGAGATTGCATTGGGGGGACCTAGACACTTCCTTTGTTCATGAGCTCATCAGCCCTACAGGCCTTATCTCTACCCTTACCCCCTCTTCTTCACAAAAGTCCTTAATTTGGAGGAACAGGCAGAGCCAGTGAGACAGGCTGGAGACCCTACAGGAAAAGAAAGTGGTACTTTCAGAGATGTTAGCAGATCATTAACACTAATAGTGGGCCAGTGTGCAGGGAAAGGGGGAGATCAGAGGCAGGGGGTGAGGCATTCTTGTCTCTGGCATTCCCAGCACTCAAACTAGTAGTCCCTAAGTGCCAGACACAAAAGAAAGAGGGCCCAGCAGATAAGCTGTTCCACCTGGGACTCTGTTTCCAAGTCAGCACGGGGTCACAGGTCCTTGGGAACCAGTGGATGTGTCACAGACAAGGTCCCATTGCTGGAAGAGGCAACCTCCATAGGCTTTTTGTTCCAAACAGACCAGCTGAATGGCCACAGAGGCAGGGAAGAAAAGCCAGGCATTTTAAAAATATAAGAAAGTACTAAAGTCCAGGACTCAGTATCACCTCATGGGATTCTATCCCCAAGAAGTAGACAACACAACCATATGAAGGAGGTGGAATGACAGGAATCTGTGTGGTTGGGGTGAATGCAGCTGATAGAAGAAGAAGCAGCTCTGAAAGTTTAGGCAAACCACTTGGCTTAGTATTTCTGGAAAATGTTGGCTCTTGTGTAATTAAAATATTTTGGAAGGGCCAGGGAATCAGCCAAGTATAGGGACTTGTGGAGAAGAAAAGTTAAGCCCCACACCTCTAGGATTCATCCTTTGAAATCAAAAAAGCTCCATCACTGGGCCTACACAAACATTGGACAATAGAGAAATTGGGACAGCTAAAGTGAAGCATCAACAGTGACTGACACCCTAGAAGGAACAAGGCATGGCCCAGCATGTTCTGCACTCAAAATCAAAAGGCAGAGAGCATTTCCATTTTAGGAAAGGCAAACTGAGGCATAGGTGAGGGAAACACAGCTTGTGGCCTATATTTTCTGAGCAGAACTCACAGAGAAGTCTCTCACCCTTTTCCCCTTTCTATAGAGCCATAGGAGAGGCAACTGCCAGCATGTAGGGGGAGGACTGACCCACACCACACATCCCCAGGCCAGGGCTTACTCCAGGGCAGGGATATCTCTTTCCCATGTGCACCCATGTCTCCAGTGAAAGACACTGGTTTCCCAGATCCTCACTTAATTGACAGACCCCAGGGATACCCTAGAGATATGTTCCTATGCCCACAACACACCCAGCTCTGGGAATTGAGCCAAGCTCATTTTACACCAGATTACCTGACAGTTGTTGTCAATACTGAATGAACTAAACAGGTGAACACATATGACTTGGGATCCATGAGGCAGGACCACTATCATAAATGCACCAAGGCCACGCCAGGGAGGAGCCTGCACTCTTGTCCACACTATGCCATTGACTGCCAAGCACACACAGTGTCCTCTGGGTTGCGCACTGATCCTTAACCATTAGTTTTTGGTGCTTTACTGAATTCCACTTCCAATCCACCTGCATGGATTTAGAGGCTACAGAGCAGAATGCAGTGACAGCTAGTGTGGGGGTGGTGTTGGAGTGATGTGACTAGACCACTTTTGCTTGCCTCTTCCTCTCTTCCACCACTCCTGTCTTTAAAATAAATGTTTTTTAAAAGATTTATTTATATTTTTGAAAGTCAGAGTTACACAGAGAGAGGAGAAGCAAAAAGAGAGAGAGAAAGAAAGAGAGAGAGAGAGAGGTCTTTCGTCTGATGGTTCACTCCCCAATTGGTTGCAAAGGCCGCAGTTGCACCAATCCGAAGCCAGGAGCCAGGAGCCAGGAGCTTCTTCCAGGTCTCCCATGTGGCTGCAGGGGCCCAAGCACTTGGACCATATTCTGCTGCTTTCCCAGGCCATAGCAGAGAGCTGGACTGGAAGTGGAGCAGCCGGGTTTCGAACTGGCGCCCAAATGGGATGCCAGCGCTTCAGGCCAGGGTGTTAATCTGTGGTGCCATAGCGCCAGCTCCGAAAATAACTGTTTTTTTTTTTTTCAAGTTTTTAAAGATGTATTTGAGAGACAGAATTATAGATAGGAGAGACAGAGAGAGTGGTCTTCCATTCACTGATTCACACCTCAGCTGGGCTGATCAAAGCCAGGAGCCAGCAGTTGCTTTCATATCTATGTGGGTTCAGGGACCCAAGTTTGGGCCATCTTCCACTGCTTCCCCAGGTATGTTAGGATTGGATGTGGGGCACCAGGACAGAAAACAGTACCCACAGCACAGAGAGCTGGACCAGGAGAGGGGCAGCTGAAATTTGTAGCAGAACCCATATGAGATACTGGTATTTCAGGCACTCTAACCTACTACAGCTCCATCAAATTTTTTATTCTAAAGAAAGAGTGAAAATCCCTCATCCCCACACTCCAACTCTTCTTGTCAACTTTATTATGTGTGAGGGAATTAGGGCCACTGCTCCATGAAGCCCGGCCATTTAGGGCCTTCCCCCTTGATTTCCTTCTACACCTGAGCAATCCTGGGTGCCCCCACACTTACTGTCTATACCCGTGCACATGTACAAATTCCTTCTATATCCAGGCCTCCCCTATGCATCCCTTCTAGGCCCAGGAACCCAGACACATCCCTTCTACACCCAGATCAACTCCAATAACCCTCTACACCCAGATGCCCCTATGCATTCTATCAACACTGGGGTATTCCCACACATCTTTTCCATACCCAAGCACCCCAATGTACCCCTTCTATCCCCCAGGCACTCCAAGACTTCTTTTCTAAACCTGAGTGCCCCCATTTAACAGTTCTACACCCAGGCCTCCACCCACATATCCATTCTACTTCTGGGCTGCATGCATCCCTTCTTCACCTCCATGCAGCCCATCAACACCTAGATCTTCCCCATGATAGGTGAGATCACTGCCACTGTGTGTCTGTCATCTCCAAGTTCCTCAGCACTTACAGCTCAGCAGCAAGGGACACCTGTAGACCGGCAATCAGAGCTTGTAGGAGCTGTTTCCCAGAAAAACAAACCAAATGATAGGTTATGGTCATGTTCTCATCAAGCATGAACTGGACCATCTGATTATGCTGAGTGATCAGCAGCTGTTCAGGCTCCCCCCAAATGAACTCATACCCTGGGTTGACCCCAGCAGAGTGCTCCCACAGAATTGGAGAGAATGGCTCCACTTGTGTTCTGTAGGAAGCCTCTCCTGCTGGATATAGCATTGAAGACAGAATCAATGTGCACATGGGAAACAATATCTACTGTAGGGAGGAATTCTTGCTGGCAGAACAAGCCCTTCCAAAAATTGTGTGATGAATGTATCATGATAAGATATAGTCTATGGATGGATCATATTATAATGGATGGATTAATTGTAATTTTGCTTTGAGTGGGCTCCTCTTGGGGATGGATTATGGAATTTAAACAATGTCACAACTGTGAAGATCTAGCACAAGAATGTGGTAAAATTTTTTGATCCCAGGGTTTTAACAGTACCTTTCAATGATTTCATAGCTTGTGAGTCCTGGTAAATGATCACTTTATTTGCTAGGGAATGAAAATGATGGTTTCAGTTCCTCCCACACATTATACCTAAATTTTACATCATTGTCTTTAATGAAACTATATATTTCAAAGAATCTTTATCTGAAATAGAGAAATTAGCTCTACAAACACTTGAAAATTGTGGTCATTAATATTTATGGCAGCTCAATAGGAAATATTACTGTTTTAAAAATGCTTTACACAAAATTTTACTACATGACTTCTACCTTGCACTTAAATATGTATAATGTACATAAAGACAAACTTATAAACATGACCTGGGTAATAGCTCTTGTATGGTGATTTTTTGGCCTTAAACATAGCAGGTGACCAAAATCTGCCATGGAAACAAGCTTTTATGAAAACACCCTTGAAGAGACATTGTCTCAATTATGGTGGAGAACAAGACAGCCACAGTATTGACCAGTAGGAGGCTCTGTGTCTGCACTTATCCAACCGACCCTTAAGGGAGTGAAGAGGCTACTGAACACAGTGAACTTTGTCCTAGATTCACAGAATGCTGCATGGAACAATAGGGAAGTTGGCTATATGAGAAACCCACAGCATCCTTCTTTCTCAATATTGTGGATGATCTCATGTCTGCATTTGTTTCCTCTCCCACACCCTAAGTTCTTACTAATCTATGTTGCAGTTTTGTGGAAAACAAAGCCTCTTTGTAAAGCCTCATTACCAGGTTCTTCTATATAACTTGCTTGAAAAATAAAGTGTTTGACTGATCTCAAGAAGACAGTCCCAGAGTTATCACTCTGCACCTTCCATCATTTCACTACACTCTCTGAGACGCGTTGGGGTCCTGCTTGAGAAAACACAGATCACTAGCCAGCTCTCTGTACATTCGCCATCTGGTAGTTCACTAAAATGGATAAGGCTGAGGTCTGGTATGTAACTTTCCTTGTACTTAATTGGGTAAAAGTGTTTTCCATAAGCAGTCTTGTATTTTGTGAACTTATTTGTTAAACTGTAAACTACTATAAATTTATGCAATTCTTTTATATTTATTGTGACAAAACTATGCAGATATCTTTACTCTGGATGAAATTTTTCCCTATATAATACATTATTGTATTGGCAATTAAAACTAAATTAAAAACTAAGTATTTTTAAAAGTTCCAGGAAATATTACTCTGTGTAAGTGTTTTGGAGATTTCTTTCATTTTCTAAAGTAAAGTGTTACATAATAAATATTCTTGGATATGTTAAAGATAAATATTGTAAGATTAGATTCTGCTTATTTTCTATTTGAGCTCTTACTAGAGTCTGTCATCTGAAAAACTGAATTATGAAAGTAAGCTGTCAATAGTCAGAGAATATATTATCCATATAACTAATTATTTATAGGAATGTGCATTAGATGATATGTTTACTTGATTTTCATAACACATGTACTTGCATGTATGTGTGTGTGCATGATTTCAAAGGTTGATAAGATTATCTTTTATCTTTATCCTATATGGCACATATGTGTTTAATATCAAATAATATGTAAACCATGCAATATTTATATGTACATGTACATATTATAAATATGTTAATTTGTAATGCCATCTCTTTCATTGAAAATGAACCCTAACTGGAGAACTTGATGATAATGCACTAGGTTGGGAGTGATACTTTAAATTAATAACTTTAAATTAGGAATACTTGTGCAAATGTATGGGGTACAGTATATTACTTCACTACATGTATACAATGTGTACTGGTAAATCCAGAGTAATCAAAACTGCCCCTTTGCTGACATTTTTAAGATTCGAGTCTTTGAGCTACTTTCTTGTATTTACCCATAAAATATCTACTAGGTTATCATTACCCTGCTGTGCTATGTGATACTGGGAACTCAGACCTGATTTTTATCTGGTTCTCATTTTCCAACCTCCCACTACCTTTCCCTCCACCTCTCAACCTACAGTCTCCAGGGCTCATCAATCTGTGGTTTATATTAGCTTGCACATGTGAGAGAGAACATGTGTTGTTTGTCTTTCTGTGGCTGACATGTTTGATTTAACATCAAGTCCTCCAATTCCAACTTTTAGCTGTAAATAAAAGGGTTGCATTCTTATAACTGACAAATCTTCTATTGTATGTCCACATTTTCCTTATCCATTTATTTGATGAGGGACACCTTGGTTAATTACCCACCATGTTCTTGATGACAGATTCATTGCTGTTGAATTATTTTCCTCATACCTGTCATAAGCAATCAAATATTATCAGTAAAATGGATCCTGGAGTTGCTGGAGAGATTAAATAAGATAACCCATGTAAAACTTTTAGTTCATTGTTTGGTATGGAACACTAAATGCATGCATAATAAATTTTAGTCTCTCATAGAATGGCAGATGCCCTAAATAGCACTCTGGCCTCAGAATTAGCCCTGAAGGCATTCGTATCTGGCTGAAGAGCCCATGAAGTATTTCAGACATGGAAAGTCAAGAGACTCCGGCAAAAAGAAAAAAAAAAAAACACTAAATGAAAGCTCTCTGCGAGTGAGATCCCAGTAGAAAGAACAGGCCATCAAAGAAGGAGGTACCTTTCTCTGAAAGAAGGAGAGAACTTCCACTTTGACTATGACCTCATTTAAATAAGATCAGAGTTGGCAAACTCAAAATGCTTCCATAGCCTTGGCAACTCATAACAAGAGCCTAGGGTGATTACTGATGCCATAAACAATAGTGTCAATTTGTTAAGTCAACAACAGGAGTCACTGTGCACTTACTCCTCATGTAGGATCTCTGTCTTTAATGTGCTATTCAATGTGAATTAATGCAATAACTAGTACTCAAACAGTATTTTTCACTTTGTGTTTCAGTGTGGGTGCAAACTGTTGAAATATTTACTTAATTTATACTAAATTGATCTTTTGTATATAAAAATAATTGAAAATGAATCTTGATGTGAATGGAATGGGAGAGGGAGTGAGAGATGGGAGGGTTGAGGGTGGGAGGGAAGTTATGGAGGGGAAAAAGCCATTGTAATCCATAAACTGTACTTTGGAAATTTATATTTATTAAATAAAAGTTAAAAAAAGAAAATCAAACAGTTGCCACTGAAAAAAATAAATAAATTTTAGTCTCTATAATTATTTGTCACGTTAAAATAAAAATCACTTGTCCTACCCAGGAACATGGGGCCTTGTTAAATTACTGTTTTCCAAAAGTTAAAGAAAAATTAAGATGAAATCTAGGGGCTGGCACCATGGCACAGTAGGTTAATCCTTGTCCTGTGATGCCAGCATCCCATATGGGTGCCAATTCAAGTCCCGGCTGCTCCTCTTCCAATCCAGCTCTCTGCTACAGCCTGGGAAAGCAGTATAGGATGACTCAAGTACTTATGCCCCTGCACCCACATTGGAGACCTGAAAGAAGATCCTGGCTCCTGGCTTTAGATTGCTGCAGTTCCAGCTGTTGTGGCCATTTGGGGAGTGAGCCAACTGAAAGAAGATCTTTCTCTCTGTCTCTTCCTCTCACTGTCTATAACTCTACCTCTCCAATAAATGAATAAATTCTTTAGAAAAAGAAGAAATCTATTTATAATCTTATATATTTCTCTCAAAGCAATCCTCTTTATAAAATAAATTCCTAATGTTGGCTTTTTTAAATATTCTATTTATTTGTTTGAAAGTCAGAGTTACACAGAGAAAGGAGAGGGAGAGAGAGAGGTCTTTCATCCACTGGTTCTCTCCCCACCTGGCCACAATGGCCTGCTTTTCCAGGCCACAACAGAGATCTGGATTGGAAGTGGAACAGCTGGGACTCGAACTGGCACCCACATGGGATGCTGGCACTGCAGGAAGCAGCTTAACCCACTATGCCACAGCACCAATCCCTGCTTATGTTTTTAATTTGAAATAATTAAACATGAATGTGGGGAGCAACTCGGACTAGACTAAGTTACTGGAATTAAGACTTATTCTATGCATCTGCTCTCCCACAATATGGTGCTGGGAGAGGAGTAAACAACTTCTACACAGCTGCCTCTCGCCAATTTGACTGAGCTGTAGGAGCTGATCTTGCTCCTGATTGGAGGAGAGCAGCATGCTCGGTGTGTGGGTAGCAGAGTTGGGATTGGTGGAAGAGGACTATAAAGGAGGAGAGAGACAACATGCACCAGGAACATTCGGATAACATCTGAGCAGCCCCCGAGAGAGCCGGCTGGTGGTGTGCCGCTCCCCCACGGAAGTGGGGAAAGTGGCAGGGGGAGCCGCCCCTCCATGGAGGTGGAGGGGTCGGCAGCCAACCCAGGAAGGACCAGCAGCAAACCCAGGAAGGGCCGAGCAGATAAAAGAAAAGCGCAGGGTCTAGTGTCGTTCCTCCGTGAAGAGGGGGAGCGACCAATGAAGAGCCAATTTTCCATCACTCTGAAGGAGTGATGGGAGTGTGATGCAGGAATGTTACTCTTCAAGGTCTAGCTGAGGAATGGGTAGAGCTTCAGAGACTATCCATGAGAAGATTGCCAGGAAGATGGTCACAATCCTTCAGCCTGAAGGAGTCTTCAGATTTCACAGTATGATTGTAATAGATGCCCACATAGCACATGATTTAATGGGAGGATTGGGCACTTCTGATCTTGGATTACACCATCACTGAAGAGGCAAATTGTAGTCTGGGGTATGGGATTGGATTTCTGAACAAGAGAATAGGGAACACCTATATCAGATGGTAGCTGGTAGAGCTGTATCCTGCAAAATAAGATATATGAGGACTGGAAAAATTGGGAGTACATTTGATTTGGAGACAGGAACAGAATGAAACCCCAAAGATGTGTGTGGAATGTGCTATGGGAGAAAAGTATTAAGTTTTAATTTGAAATTTAAAACTGATGACAAGAATATGGGGTAGAAAATTGTCAGGGGTGGAGGGGGGGTCATAATGAAATACCAGATCTCCCGTAGTTGAAGAAAAAGTAATGTGGATTTGTTAAAAGAGATCCTTAAACATGCTATAGACTCATATAGCATAGGACAGGAAACATGACTGGGCTGCCCTTCTTGAGAGCCTCAGCTCAGAACTTCACTACTATCTCAGTTCAACTAAAGAGCAGGGAAGGCCGGCGCCGCAGCTCACTAGGCTAATCCTCCACCTTGTGGCGCCAGCACACTTGGTTCTAGTCCCGGTAGGGGTGCTGGATTCTGTCCCGGTTGCCCCTCTTCCAGGCCAGCTCTCTGCTATGGCCCGGGAAATGCAGTGGAGGATGGCCCAAGTGCTTGGGCCCTGCACCCCATGGAAGACCAGGAGAAGCACCTGGCTCCTGCCTTCGGATCAGCATGATGCACCGGCCACAGCACGCCAGCCGCGGCGGCCATTGGAGGGTGAACCAACGGCAAAAGGAAGACCTTTCTCTCTGTTTCTCTCTCTCACTGTCCACCACTCTGCCTGTCAAAAAAAAAAATGGCAAGGAAGAGGATCACAGAGGAGGGTGTGTGGTCTAAATGCCAAATGGCCATGGCACAACTGTGAGAGCGGAAAGAGAATTCAGTTACTACCTTTTAATATCTAAACCATATTCTTAATGTAAGGATCCTGTTAAATAAAGCAGACAAGCCACGCTTCCTGTCTTGTTAAAACACACTAGCATTTCTCTCAAGTAAATGAGCAATTTGGAGGATGGAAGTGAATCTCTGTTTTAAATGCTATAATCATGAGCTACTCTAGAGTTAAGGCAACATATCGTCCTGCTTCTCACCATGAATTTATTAGGTGCTCTTATATAAGTTTCTTGTTGCCTTTTAAAAGAAACTTCTGGTTTTGGTACTTACATACTTTATGTTGTCAGCTGTTGGAACAGACACTGATACATGTCTCTCCTCCAGTGCAAATTATTTAGCCATTAGATAATTACTTTCCTCGGGAGTGCAGTTGGAGGAGCCAGCCAGTGCTCTGTAGCTCTTTAATAAGTGGAGCAGACTTTTTTAAAGTGCTTATTTCTAATTATGAAATGTTTTAAATAGCAATAAAATGTTTTAGATTACAGAAATAATATACCATTGCCCCTCGATATACATGGAGTTGGTTCCAGGATCCTCCTAGATAATGCAGATTTACTGATGTGCAAGTTCTTTGCATAAAAAGGCATATCATTTGAATTTGGCCTGCATACATCTTGTGTATTCTATAATTCACCTCTAGATTACTTTTAACACTGACTACAATGCAAATACTATGGAAGTAGTTGTTCTACTTTGCTGTTTAGGGGTTAATGACAAGAAAAAGGCTTGTACATATCAGTACAAGCACAATTCTTTTTTCATATTTTATATCCTCAGTTGGTTGAATACACAGATGTGGATCCGTAGACATAAGGTGTTGACAATACAAACCACGCACAAACATATGGGATGCCCAGATATGAAAAATGCAAACATGTTTTCTTTTTCCTTTAGATTATTTCTTTATTTAAAAAGCAGAGTTAAAGAGAGAGATCTTCCATCTACTGGTCCAATCCCAAATGGCCAGAGCCTTGCCAATCCAAAGCCAAGAGCTAGGAGGTATTCCAAGTCTCCCATGTGAGTGCAGGTGCCCAGGTACTTGGGCCACCTTCCACTGCTTTCCCACACCCATTAGCAGTGAGCTGGATCAGAAGTGGAGCAGCTAGAACTTGAACTGGAGCCCATACATGATTCCAGTGCCACAGGTGGCAGCCTAACTCACTTTGCCACAGTGTTGGCTCCAACACACACACACACACACACACACACACATATATATATTCTATAAAACAATGTCTCAGGGGCCAATATTGTATAGCAGATAAATGCTTCCACCTGCTATGCTGGCATCCCATATGGATGCTGTTTTGAGTTTCAACTGCTCCACTTTCAATTCATCTCCCTGCTAATGGCCTGGGAAAAACAGAGAAAGATGGCCCAAATATTTGGGCACTTATCACCCATGCGAGAAAACTGCATGAAGTTTCTAGCTCATGCTTTCAGCCTGGCTCAGCCATGGCTATGGCAGTCATCTGGAAAGTGAAACAGCAGATAGAAAATTTCTCTCTCTCTCTCCCTCCCTCTCTCTCTCTCTCTCTCTCTCTCTCTCTCTCATGTGCGTGTGTGTTGTGTGAGTATAACTCTATCTGTAAGTTATTTAAAGGTTATTTATTCAAGGGGCAGAGATACAGAGAAAGGGAGAGACACGGTGGGGGGGAGAGGGAGAGAGATCTTCCATTCATTCACTAGCTCACTACTCAAATGGCTGCAACAGCTGGAGCTAGGCCTATCTGAAACCAGAATCCAGGAGCTCCTTCAGGTCTCCCTCTGGGTGCAGGGACCCAAACAGTTGGGCCATCTACTGCCTTCCCAGGCTACTGTTCAGAGAGCTTGATCAGAAGAGGGGCAGCTAGGATTTGAACTAGTGCCCATGCTGGTGCTGCAGCCAAAGGCTTAATCTACTACACCACAGCATAGGCCTCTCTCTGTATCTCTTTCTCATAAGTAAATTGATCTTTACAAAAAAAGAAAAATGAAACTTTCTCATGAAAATAAAAAACAACTAATGCCTTACCCTGGGCTGGCATTGTGGCACAGCATGTTAAACTTCTGCTTTCAATACAGCATCCTTATCAGAGTGCCAATTCAAATCCCAGATGCTCTGCTTTTGTTCCAGTTTCCTGTTGATGTATTTTGGAAAGTAGCAGAATATGGCTTTTATATTATAGTAATTGCCACCTATGTGGAAGACTTTGTTGAAATTCTGCTCCTGTCTTTAGGCTAGCCCAGCCCTAGCTATCTGTACTTTGGGGGATGAATCACTGTGGAAGCACTCTCTCTCTCTCTCTCTCTCTCTGTCTCTCTCTGAGTGTGTGTGTTCCTCCCTTTCAAATAAGTATTATTTGTAAAAAGCAAAAGACCACCCATCTGCTTCCCCAGAGTTACACTTCATCCTGAAATAGACATATGTCCTCATAATTACTGTGCATGTTTAATTTTACTGAATAGGTATAACTAACTTGTATTAGTTATTTATTGCTGTGTAACAGTCTTCCCCAAAACATAGCAGCTGTTTGCCACCCTGCACTGTTCCTGAGAGTCAGGGATGGATGAGTGGCTGGGATGGTTGAATGGATGACTCTAGCCCTGGGTCTACAGAGATCACTTCTATTTCCTAACTTATTGGCTGGAAGAAATGCTCCATTCCTCATCATGTGATCATCAGCACAACTGCCTGGAAATCTCCAAAACAGAGCACTTGATCATCCCTTAGCAAGTCATCTCAGAGACAGTGCAACTGAGCATCAAAGACAGAAACTATCATTTTACTATAATCAAATATTGGAAGTGACAGCCACCATATTTGCCATATTCTGCTGGCTGCACTGGGCAAACATTTTGCATGTGGGAAGGAACTAGAAAACCTAAACACCAGCAAGGAGGGTTCTTTGGGAGTCACTGTGTAGCTGTTGATTTTGTTATTAAAATTAGATTTTCTTAACATATGTTGCTATGAATCAAGATCATTTGTTTTCACTGCTGTGTCGTATCCCATTGTATGAATAGAACTAGATTAGGTATTCAGTCTGTATTGACTGATTCGAGGGTGGTTTCTATTATTTGCAGTTCTAAATAGTGTTGCAATGAACAGATTTGTGTTGTGAAAGGAATTTTCTTTTTTTTTTAAGATTTTTATTCATTTATTTGACAGGTAGAGTTACAGGCAGTGAGAGAGAGAAAAGTCTTCCTTCCATTGGTTCACCCCACAACTGGCCACCATGGCTGGCTCTGTGCTGATCCAAAGCCAGGAGCCAGGTGCTTCCTCCTGGTCTTCCATGCAGGTGCAGGGACCCAAGCACTTGGGTCATTCTCCACTGCCCTCCCGGGCCACAACAGAGATCTGGACTGGAAGAAGAGTAACCAGGACTAGAACCTGGTGCCCATATGGGATGCAGGGACCACAGGTGGCGCCAAGTGAGCCATGGCCCCAGGCCTGAAAAGAATCTTCAGGAATTGAAAACTTTAAGTGATTTAGTATGTCAGTTTTCAGCATTACATATGTCAAATTTTACTTCAGAATAACTAGATCACCAGAATTATATAGGAATTTCAGTTCCTTCAAACTATTACCATATTTGCTTTTTTTGCTATGCTTTGCCAATCTATGTGATAGAGTGTCCTGTTTCAGGTGGTATTTTCAAGATCACATATCTTGGGATATGTTTATGGGATGCTAAGATTATTCTCTGAAGATGAGGGTTTTTGTTAGTCTTATGTATGGTTTTCTACTTTTTTACTGGTATGTATGGGTTTCTTGAGATATTAATCTTTCCAGGTTGTATATTTTAATTACTCTGAGTTTTCTGTTTATCTGTTTTTGGTGTTTTTACTTGCATCTTTTTAAATTTAGTATACTCAACCCCATCTTTCTCTCATGACTTGTACTGTTTGCCTTAAGAAATTGTCTGAATCTGAGAAAATATATATATATTTTCTTTTAAAGGTACAATATATTTTTCTTATTTTCTCCTAAAATGTGAAGTTTCTAAGAACACTTGATTCTCTCAGAAATATTTGTTGAGTTTATAATGTTCTCCCTTATTTTTCCAATATTTTATTATGAAGATTTAATATATAGAAACCAAATATCATACAGTGACATTCTGCATATCAGCCATAGATTTAGTAATTTCTAACATTTTGCTGTGCATCAGTTGGTGTGTGGGCACATTTTTTGGCTGAACTATTTGCAAATAAATTGGAGGCATCCTGACATGTATATCAGTATATCAGTATCCATATTAAAATATGGACAGTCTCTTAAATAAGCACAATATTATTTTTTGGACATAAAAGCATAACTTTATTTTTTTATGCTTTTCAAAAACTTTAATAAACACTGAAAATATTTTACATGTTAATGAGGGAATACTACATGATGTTTCAACACATGTCTATACCATATAAAGTTCAAACAGGGTAACTTGCTTTTCTCCTTACAGAATACTACTTTTTCACTACTATACTTCAAATTCCCATCCCACTTTTTTTTGTAGAGCTTTCATTATTTCACCCTTTGAATTTTTTAACTTTTATTTAATGAATATAAATTTCCAAAGTACAGCTTATGGATTACAATGGCTTCCCCCCCCCATAACTTCCCTCCCACCCAAACCCTCCCCTTTCCCTCTCCCTCCCCCCTTCCATTCACATCAAGATTCATTTTCAATTTTCTCTTTTAATTTCTTCTATGACCCATTGTTCATTCAGGAGCATGTTGTTCAGTCTCCATGCGCTTGTGTATGCTCTAGGGATTCCTGAGTTGCTGATTTCCAACTTCATTCCTTTATGGTCTGAGAAGCTGCATGGTATGATTCTAATTCTTTTGAATTTGCTGAGACTTGCTTTATGGCCTAGTATGTGGTCAATCCTAGAGAAGGGTCCATGTACTGCTCAGAAGAATGTAAAATCTTTAGCTGTAGGATTGAAAGTTCTGTAGATATCTGTTAGATCCATTTGGGCTATAGTGTCATTTAAATCTACTGTCTCCTTGCTGATCTTCTGTCCTGTTGATCTGTCTATTTCTGAGAGTGGAGTATTGAAGTCCCCCAGTACTATTGTATTGGGGTCTAAGTCTCCCTTTAAGTCCCTTAACAAATCTTTTAAATAAATCGGTGCCCTGTAATTAGGTGCATATACATTGATAATCGTTATATGTTCCTGTCGAATTGATCCCTTAATCATTATATAGTGCCCCTCTTTGTCTTTCCTAACTGTTTTTGTGGTAAAGTTTATGTTGTCCGATATTAAGATGGCTACACCTGCTCTTTTTTCATTTCTGTTGGCATGGTATATTTTTTCCAGCCTTTCACTTTCAGTCTGTATGCATCTTTGTTGGACAGATGTGTTTCTTGTAAGCATCAAATAGATGGGTTTTGTTCCTTAAGCCAATCAGCCAATCTGTGTCTTTTAACTGGACAGTTCAGGCCATTAATGTTCAATGTGATTATTGATTAGTAGTAGCTTTGCCCTGCCATTTGCCAAAGATGTTTTCTGATATATGTTTTGAACTTCCTGTGATCTTTTGGTGTGAGATTTCCTTCATTTACCTTCTTTCATATTAATGACCGTGTTTCTGTGTTTCTGTGTGTAACACATCTTTAAGCATCTTTTGCAGGGCTGGACGAGTGGCGACAAATTCTTTCAATTTCTGTTTGCTATGAAAGGTCTTTATTTCACCTTCATTCACAAATGATAGCTTTGCAGGATATAATATTCTGGGCTGGCAGTTGTTCTCTCTTAGTACCTGGGCTATATCTCGCCATTCCCTCCTAGCCTGTAGGGTTTCTGATGAGAAGTCAGCTGTGAGTCTGATTGGAGATCCTCTGAGAGTAATCTGACATTTCTCTCTTGCACATTTTAGGATCTTTTCTTTATGTTTCACTGTGGGGAGTTTAATTACAACGTGTCATGGTGAGGATCTCTTTTGGTCATGTTTATTAGGGGTTCTATGAGCTTCCTGTACTAGGATGTCTCTGTCCTTCTCCAAACCTGGGAAATTTTCTGCTAATATCTCACTAAAAAGGCCTTCTAATCCTTTCTCCCTCTCCATGCCTTCAGGAACTCCTAGAACCCGAATGTTGGGTTTTTTAATAGTATCCCGAAGATTCCTGACAATATTTTTTAGATTTCTAATATCCTCTTCTTTTCTTTGGTTTGATTGTATATTTTCCTGTGCTCTGTCTTCTAAGTCTGATATACTCTCTTCTGCTTCACCCATTCTGTTTTTAAGGCTCTCTAATGTGTTTGTCATTTAATCTATTGAATTCTTCACTTCATTATGATTTCTCATCACTATCAGAGTTTCATGTTCTACTAGTTGTTTCATTTCATTTTGATTCCTCCTTAATATTTCATTTTCATGAGAAAGATTTTCTATCTTGTTCATTAAGGATTTCTGTAGTTCGAGAATTTGTTTTTGAGACTTCTTAATGTTCTTATCAATTTTTTGAGATCTGCTTCTTGCATTTCTTCTATCTCATCATCTTCATAATCTTGATTGGGGTGTCTTTTTCATTTGGGGGCATCATAGTGTCTTCCTTATTCTTGTTACCTTGGCTTTTGCATTTGTTTGTCGTATTGGAGATATTCTTTGGTTTTTTCTTGTTATACTGTGACTCTAGATTGAGGACTGTCTGCTTTTGATGGATCCTTAGAGGCCGTGATGGGTGTGGCCAGAGAGTTCTGGTTCTACTTAAGGGTGTGCCAAAGGTGATTCACCCTGATTGTTCTCTTGCTCACTTTTGTTCGCTCTCTCTCTCTCTTTTTTTTTTTTTTTTTTTTTTTTTTTGACTCAGTTGGGAAGTAATTCCACACAGCTGAGTGGAATTGAGAGTAGTTGATGTATGAAATCTGGCCCCTGTGGGTATTCGCTTGCTTACCAGAGTCAGGTTTTTCTGCTTGGCTAATGAGAGACACCCGCTTTACATATGCAAAATGGTGCGCACCACTTTACTTACATAAAATGGCACCTGCCCTGTGTCTTGCTTGGCTTTGTAAGGTGAATGGAGAGAGGGGCTAAATGTCCGTGCAGGTTCCCCTTATTTATTCGATTTTTTCTCTCCTCCAGCCAGCCTGGTGAACTTTCCCCAATGGGGTTTCAGGCCTCATTCCCTGCAGGCTTTTTCTGCCTTTCCCCACCAATGTCTCAGGTTACCGACAGGTTTTTAGCTCACCTCCACTTCCAGCGCTGGCGCGCAGACTCTGTGGCTCTTGTGGTTAAGCACAATATTATTAATACACCTGAAAAACTAGCAGTAATTTCTAAATAGATTTTCCCCATTGTCACAGAAATGCTGTTTAAGCTGTTTTGTAAGGGCCAAAATTGATACCTTTGTAGAATATATTGTATTCTGTTTTGTCTGAGTATTTCCTAATGGTATCAATTAACAATATGTTAACCTCATATTTCCTAAAAATTTGAAGTTATATCTAGAGGCTTAGTTTCAAGTAAAACATATTTTGGTGCAGTCCCCACTGAAATTTTAATAACCCTGTATGTACCTGGGCTCTTTCTGAGCATCCTATTCTGTTTCAGGAAAGAGTTCTATAACCCTGTAATACACCACATAGCCCTAATTTCTTCTTTTAAGATTTTTTATTTGAAAGTCAAAGTTACACACACACACACACACACAGAGAGAGAGAGAGAGAGAGAGAGAGAGAAAGATGTCATCCATCTGATGGCTCACTCTCCAATTGGCCACAATGGCCGGAGTTTCACTGGTCCAAAGGCAAGATCCAGGAGCTTCTTCCAGGTCTCCCACGTGAGAACAAGGACTTGGGCCATCTTCTACTGCTTTCCCAGGCCATAGCAGAGAGCAGGATTGGAAGTGGTGCAGCCAGGACTCAAACCAGCACCCATATGGGATGCCAGTGCTTTATGCCAGGGCATTAACTTGCTGCACCACAGTGCCAAATCTGGCTCTAATTTCTGTAGTGTTACTAGAACAGGGTCTGTAAGATCTTGATATTTCTCATTATACTTATTGTCCTGCTTAGTTTTGCAGTTTTAATGAGCTTATCAACATGTTTCAGAAATCCTTGTGAGATTCTAATTAGAATTATATTAAATTTATTGAGTATAAATTAATTGCTATATTATGTCTTTTACCCATAAATGTCCTAATTTTTTTATTTGTTTCTTTTTTTATGTCCTACTGAAATTATTTGTAATGATATTTTCCAAAAAAAATTTTCTCATCAATTCTTATGAGATACCTCATAGTTCTTATTGTTACTGCAAGTGGGTTTATATTAAATTTTATTTTCTAAAAAAAACCTAAATGAAAGATCTCCATGAGTGAGATCCCAGTGGAAAGAATGGGTCATCAAAGAAGGAGGTACCTTTCTCTGAAGGGAGGAGAGAACTTCCACTTTGACTACGAGCTTGTCTAAATAGGATCAGAGTTGGTGAACTCAAAAGGCTTCCATAGCCTTGGCAGCTCATGACAAGAGCCTAGGGTGATTACTGATACCATAAACAAGAGTGTCAATTTGTTAAGTCAACAACAGGAGTCACTGTGCACTTACTCCTCATGTAGGACCTCTGTCCTTAATGTGCTATACATTGTGATTTAATGCTCTAACTAGTACTCAAACAGTATTTTTCACTTTTTGTTTCTGTGTGGAAGCAAACTGTTGAAGTCTTGATGTATGCTAAACTGATCTTCTGTATATAAAGAGAATCAAAAATGAATCTTGATGTGAATGGAAGGGGAGAGGGAGTGGGAAAGGGGAGGGTTGCGGGTGGGAGGGACATTATGGGGGGGAAGCCATTGTAATCCATAAGCTGTACTTTGGAAATTTATATTCATTAAATAAAAGTTTTAAAAAATTTATTTTCTAGCTGATTGTTGTATAGGCATATAACTGTTTTGTATATTAACCTTATTTGTATATTGATCTATAAATAATATACTTTTTATAATTTATAATCTTTGTGTCATGTATTATTCTTTTTCTGAAGCATCTTGAGGCAATATTATATAGAAATTATGATAATGGTCACTTTTTTCTGTGTCTTTCCTATAAAGGGAAATGGGAGGCTTTCAAAAAGTTCACATAAAGTGCATGCTATGAAGATATTATGCATGGGTTTTAAGAAATGTTAGCACCAGATCAACTGATCTTTTAATTCTTTTTTCCCATAAAGTGCTTTGAAGTGCCTCATATTTCTCAGGCTTCATTACTGAGCATGGTCCCTAGGGTAGGTTGTTGTATTTCCCTTCTTAATCCTGAATGTAGAGATCCCCAGCTATTCTTAGTCTATTAGCATGAACAGAAAAACTCTTTGGCAGTTTCTAGTAACATTAAACATAGGCTTACTTCATGAGACTCTTAGGTGTATGCAGAGAAGTAGAGGTCTGAGTCTACTTAAAGACCTACCTGGAAGGTTCATAGCTTATTCATAATTGTAGAACTACTTAAAACTACCATTTTTTCAAAATAGATACAACCCAAAAGATCACCGAGGGAGAATAAACAAAGTATTAAGTCATTGGAACATGGCACAGCAATTTTCTTTGTCCTGAACAATGCAATTCAATGTTTATTTTGTATAAGTGTATGAAAGATAAATTTCATCTATAGAATCCTAATTTCCATGTGTGTAATTCTGGAATGTCCCGTACCCTTAACATGTGAACATGCCAGCTCATGGTCCTCTGGCTATAGTCCTTGATGTGGAAAGACCCCAAGTGGTGTCAGCTGATGTATATAAGGGTGATTTCCATCCTGTCTTTATTTACTGTTGACACCGCTTATATTTTAAGTTTTTGGTGTTCTGAGGTTTCACGACAATGTGCCTAGGTGTAGATTATCTTTGCATTGTACTTGAGCTAATTTGTGCTCTCTGAATGTGATAATCCTACATCCATCATCAATTCTAGATCATTCTCAACTGTCACCTCAGCCACTGATGCCTAGTATCTCCTTATGCATCTCCAATAAGATTAACTTTAGATTTCTTGTTATTTACTTCAGATCTCTGAACAATTTGTTTATATTTACTTCTCTTTATCTTTGGTGTATTCTATTATAATATCTTCAGATGCATCTTGTACTGGCCCAATTCTCTGTTCAGCTCTGTGCACTGCCCTATTTAATATATTCAGTAATTTTCTACTTAACTGACTATATGGAATCTCTAGAAATTTTGTTCCATTTCTTTCAAGTGTACAAGCTTGCTTTTCTATAGTATCATGTAATAATTTTATTATGGCTTGTACTTCCTTTATTTATGTAATTAAAATGCAATAAAATTTCTAAAAGTTATAATAAATGGTGCTCATGCCCTCAGAGTATCATTGCCTGAAGTGCTTCCTCATTTTTTTGAAACTCATGGTCTATTATTCAGATGTTTGTTTTTAACTAGCTGCTTAATCCAATTTTTATTTTTATAACAATACATGCTGTAATAGATACCATTGATGTATGCCCATTCACAGAGGTGAATTAAACCACCAGATTAAATTACTAGAACTAAAATTGCTGAGTTAAAGAGCATAGGCATTCATAATTCTGATGCATATTGTCATACATATGATGTATATCCATATTTTTGTCCATTTTTTCTGTTTGATTTTTAGATTTTTATATTGATTTGTGGCAGCTTCTTATGTAATGGAGTAATTCACCCATTATATAGAGGATTCATATCTTATAAATATTTAAGACATTCCTTATGGTTCATTTTGTGTTAAAATGTTTACTTTTGTGAATTTAAATAATTCAGTCTTTAACTCTGAGTCTGTTGGATTTACTATCAGATTTGAAGTGGCTTTACCTCACTGAAGCGTAGTATTTTGTGATTTATTCAAGCTGTGTATTATTTTACCCTGCCTCAAATGTGTGTTTTAAACACCTCCTCCCTCCAGGTGACTAGCACAGTTCCTTTAACATTTATTGCAGGCCATCTTAATTAATCTGAAATCCCACAATTATTGTACACCAAATTCTAGTAAGCATTTGGGATATTTTTATTTATGTATGTATTTTTCTATTCTAATTCAGTGATACCTCTTATAGCATTATTTCCCATTTTTTCCCAAGAATCACTGCTGTGTACTCTTAATTGTCATTTTTTTTAATTTTTTTATTTTTTTTTAATTTTTTGACAGGCAGAGTGGACAGTGAGAGAGAGAGACAGAGAGAAAGGTCTTCCTTTTGCCGTTGGTTCACCCTCCAATGGCCGCCGCGGCCGGCGCGCTGCGGCCGGCGCACCGCGCTGATCTGATGGCAGGAGCCAGGAGCCAGGTGCTTTTCCTGGTCTCCCATGGGGTGCAGGGCCCAAGTACCTGGGCCATCCTCCACTGCACTCCCTGGCCACAGCAGAGAGCTGGCCTGGAAGAGGGGCAACCGGGACAGAATCCGGCACCCCAACCGGGACTAGAACCCGGTGTGCTGGCGCCGCTAGGCGGAGGATTAGCCTAGTGAGCCGCGGCGCCGGCCTTAATTGTCATTTATTAACACTTACTTCAGCTTGTTTAGTTCCTTAAAATCTTATCATTATGTTAATAAGTGTGTAATAAGTCCATTCACTGCCATGGTGCGATCATTTGAAAAAATTTTATTAAAATAAAGAGAACAGACTTCATGTTTTTCAGGTACCAGACTGTTTTGATTGTAACTGTCCTGTAGAATGTCTTAAAATCTGGTATTGTGATGCTTCCAGCTTTGTTTTTGCTGTTTAAGATTGTGTTTGCTATTTGGTGCCTCTTTGCTTACATCTGAATTTTAGCATTACTTCTTTAGATATGAGAAAATGTCCGTGGTATTTTTATTGGAATCTCATTGAATCTGTAAACTTCTTTTTGTAGTATGGACATCTTGGTGACACTAATTCCAATTTTTTCTTCTTCTATTTCTTTCTTTAAAGTTTTTATAAATTTCGCATCCTTGGTTAAATTTATTTAAAGCTTTATAGATTTGAATTAGCTACTCTGAATAGTAGTGATATATATGTTCTTTCTCAGCTGTGGCATTGTGTTTTCAAAGGCAATTGATTTTTTTTAATTTTTATTTATTTATTTATTTTGACAGGCAGAATGGACAGTGAGAGAGTGAGACAGAGAGAAAGGTCTTCCTTTCCGTTGGTTCATCCCCCATAATGGCCGCTATGGCTGGTGCACTGTGGCTAGCACACTGCGCCAATCTGAAGCCAGGAGCCAGGTGCTTTCTCTTGGTCTCCCATGTGGGTGCAGGGCCCAAGCACTTGGGCCATCCTCCACTGCCTTCCCAGGCCACAGCAGAGAGTTGGACTGGAAGAGGAGCAACTGGGACAGAACCAGTGCCCCAACTGGGACTGGAACCTGGGGTGCCAGCACCACAGGCAGAGGATTAGCCAAGTGAGCCACGATGCTGGCCGGCAATTGATTTTTGAGTGCTGATTTTATATCTTGCAACTTTACCTAGCTCTCTTATGAGTTCCAATAGTCTCTTAGTGTAATTTTTTTTGTTCCTCTCTATATAGAATCATGTTTCCTGTAATGAGGGAGAGTTTGACCTCTCCTTTCCAACTTGTGTCCCTATGATTTTTATTTCATGCCTAATGGCTCTGGCTAAAATCTCCAGAATTATATTAAATAGCAATTGTGAAAGTAGGCATCATTATCTGGTTTCAGATTTTAGTGGAAATGATTCAATATTTCTCAAAATCAATATAATATTGACTGTGGGTTTGTCATAAGTGGCCTTGATCCTCATGAGGTATGTTCCTTCTGTACCCAGTTTTCTTAAGGCTTTTATCATGAAAGGATGTTATATTTTATCAAATACTCACTTTGTATGTATTGAGATAATCATGTGATTTTTGTTCTCAACTTGTTAATGTGATGTATCCTATTCATTGACTTGCATATGTTTAATCATCCCATATGTTCCATATAAATGATGTGATTTATTGTTGGATTAGATTAGCTTGTATTATATTGAGAATTTTTACATATATTTTCATCAGGAACATGGAAGTATACCTCTCTTTCTCATAGTTTTTCCTTGTTTGGGAATTAAGGTGATGCTTCCTTTTTTCTTTTCACATCGCTGAACCAGTTTAAGTTAGTGTGGCTATACCTTTTTCAGCCATGTTGAATCCAATCAGGAGTATGGAATTCTTAAGTAGAAATTTGAACAAACAATATTTTTACAAATAAAATCCTTATGTTTTCTTTTCATGAAGCATCTTCATGTAAAAGCTCAGTTCCTCCTTGATATTTATCTATCTCCAAGAGTGTGACAGGCTATCACTGAACTAATTAAAAGCATAGTTTATAACTTTTACTGTAGAAGAAATATGGCGGCTAATCCTCCACCTTGCGGCGCCGGCACACTGGGTTCTAGTCCCAGTTGGGGTGCTGGATTCTGTCCCAGTTGCCCCTCTTCCAGGTCAGCTCTCTGCTTTGGCCTGGGAAGTGCAGTGGAGGATGGCCCAAGTGCTTGGGCCCTGCACCCCAAGCTTTTAATAGTGGCTGCTCACATTAGCTAGTGAAACAGCTACCTAGTGTTACCTTGTCTAGGGAGGGAAGATGTCCTAAGTTTTGCTTTTGTAAACTCCATTCACAAATCTGTCCTAATGAATCTGCCCCTGGTAACTCTTTTACAAACATACAAGACCCACCAACCATTGAAACTGTGGTCCTAAGTCAGGTACGCTGCAATTTAACCCTACCAATGTTGTAACATGTAAGGCATGATGCTTATGAACCTATAAATATTGTAATAAACTTGGGATTGTTGCTCATTTTTCAGGAAATTATTCCAGCTGAGCCTACTGGCATTATAAACTGCTTGGATTCTCTACTGTCTCTGATGCTTGTTTGAATGAGGGATTTTCCCACCCCAGGTTTCTGTAACAGTACATATTACAATTTATAAGAGCTGGGCTTAGTAACCAGAATCATAAATCATCTCCTTCTGAAGATCCATATTTCTCTTGAAAAGAGGAAATGAAGTGGGTTGCCACTTTCTTTGAAAATGAAAAATAGTGACCAAAAAGAAATAGCATGAAGTCCTTAAATGATTTCCTGATAGAGTCAGTAAGACATATTTCTTCACTGAAAACAACTTTCAGAGGGTTTCTGATCAGAAGGAAATCCCAGGCTGCTGACTGCAGCAGGCTCAGACAGCAGCAGCTGCACTGACCCTCTGGTAGCACTGAGTGTCAGGCATCTGATTCGAATCACCTGATTCTGGCTTCCATATGAACAGTTCACTAACAGCTAAACACTCTCTGGAGAGGAATAAGTAATAACATGTGAAGTGACAAAAAGCACCTACTGGGTGAAATAGAACAAAATAACAAATCTGAGTCTTATGCTAGAAAGATTTTTGTATGTCATGGTTCTAAAATGAGAAAAAGTTAATAAAGTTATAGAAATCATAAATTATGTATTAATGGTAACAATGATTATAACAACTGATATTCTGAATATCAGAATAAATATAGTAGAAGGATTAATTTACATGAAGGTGAATTGAGTGATCTGATGAGATGTCAGTTTAAAAGAGTAAATTTAAAAAAAAATCCTCCAAAACTTAAACTTGCATCAAGAAAAAAAGTGAATGACTAGATGATGTTTCTAGAGCAAGGATCAAGGAACTCTGAAAATTCTGTGGCATAAAATGATTTGTTTCTATGTTGAAGGCATTCACATGATATCCTCAGTGTCTGGATAATTTGGGATGAATTAATTTTGCCCTTTACACACCCATCTGCTACCCAGTCTGGAACTTGGATTTGAACTGGAGCAGATGCAGCAAGGTCAGTTTTTTAATCCTCTGCTCACTACTTATCCTGAGTCCAGAGAGTTTTTGATGCTTGCTTACTGCTGCAGAAATGTTTCTACACACTCCCCCCATTCCTTTCCTGTATCTGTGCTCAATTGAGCAGTGATCTACCCCTCAGTATTACCTTAGCTTGTGGTCTTTTCTCATTATATGTATGCACCTGTATTTATCCCTTCCATTCATCTTCCATATTTATTTCATCGCCTTTCTGGAAAAAGAAAAACACCAAACAGTGATGCAATAAACTATTAGGACTTGATAGTGCCTGATCATGACACAAGACAATCTACTGTTACAAACTGAAGGCAATAAATAGAACTGTATGATTTATATGTCCAACAATTCAGAATATGTAAAATGCATAATTTTGGAAAATAAAAACTTTGGGAAAATTTTATCAACTATATCTGGAAATGAACCATGACATAAATATTACAGTTGTATAACTCTGATGATTCTGTTCCCAAATTTACCATGGGGATAATGAAAATTACACAGAAATAAAGAAATATAAAACACTGTAGTATACTGTCATAGTACACAGTATATTCCTAGGAAATACACTAAACTATATGAATTTACTGTTTGGTGGAGATCCTCAGTTTGATTATGGAGACAGAGGAGAGAGAGAGAGAGAGAGAGAGAGAGAGAGAGAGAATCTTGCATGTATAGATTCATTCCCCAGATGGCGGCAATGATTGGAGCTGGGCTAATCTGAAGCCAGGAGCCAGGAGCTTCTTCTGGGTCTTCCACATGGATGGTAGGGGGCTCAAGGACTTGGACCATCTTTTGCTGCTTTCCAAGGCACATTAGCAGGCAGTTGGACCAGAAATGGAGCACTCAGACTCAAAACAGCATCCACATGTGGTGCCCAAGTAACAAAGAGCAGCCTTATGCACTATACCACAACGCTGGCCCTAAGATCCTCATTTTTAACTTTTCTACAAAGCAAATTAACTTCAACAATTACTTGAGTGTTTAAATTAAAAAAATACACTTAAAAATGTAGCTTAATTTCTCTTAGACTTTTTAACAAGAATATCAATGAAAGTTTGAAGTTATTGATAACAGTTTAATGAAAACACCCTAACTTTTTTTTAAAAATCTGAATTGTAATGCATAAAATCTGCCCATGAATAATTTTATAGTTGTCCACTTACCATTTCATCTTATTTCTAAAAATATTATAAATATGTAAGTGCTTTGACGAACTTAAAGTTACCATGATAAAATTAAATGAGCATAAAATACAAGTCTGTACTTAAATTTTATAACATTTCTTAACATTAGTGCATCCTATAGTACAAGATTCATTGACATTTTATATTCATAAATGGGAATTGGCTCTCAGAATAAGTTTTGGCTTTTTAATGAATATAAATTTGCAGAGGGGCCGGCGCTGTGATGCCGCGGGTTAACGCCCTGGCCTGAAGCTTCAGAATCCCATATAGGTGCTGGTTCTAGTCCCGGCTGCTCCTCTTCCTGTCCAGCTCTCTGCTATGGCCTGGGAAAGCATAGAAGATGGCCCAAGTCCTTGGGCCCCTGCACCCATGTGAGAGACCCAGATGAAGCTCCTGGCTCCTGGCTTCAGATTGGCGCAGCTCTGGCTGTTGTGGCCATCTGGGAAGTGAACCATCAGATGGAAGACCTCTCTCTCTCTGCCTCTCCTCTTTTTGTGTAACCCTGACTTTCAAATAAATCTTGAAGAAATAAATTTGTAGACTGGAAAGCACCATTTCAGGCTCCAGTGTTCAGAAGGCCTGGAAATTCTAAGCATGCTTACAGGGTCTGGTTTTCTAATTCTCTGTTATTAAGTTGATAATTATGCCATGTCAAAAATTGTCAATTGGTGACACTTTGTTGTTTTGACAAGGCTCAAAATTCTAGGAGTTTAGTAACTTCATGAAAATTATTTTTCCTCTAGATATATTGGAAATATGTAATCCTATGCATGTATTATCTGTTTGAAATGAGTCTCTGTCTCTCTCTCTCTCTCTCTCTCTCTTTTTAGTTTCCAAGATAACAGGGCAATGCATTGATTACTTTTGCTATTCTCTATTATCTGCACATTAAAGAAAGAGTGAAGAATGTCAGTATTACCATTATGACACTGTTTTATGCAATTTATTTGTCATCAGAGAAGTTAAAAAACCACTCTGAAGGTTTCCCACTATTTCAGATATGCAAAACACTTTATTAACTATTATATTTATGTTTTCTTTATCTAGCTTTTAGCTGATTTTAACTCAAGTGTGTGTCATTATACTTCTGATTTAAAGGAGAAACACTTCCTCTAATTGCTCTACTTTGGATAGTCTATAAAAGGGATACAAAAGTTTTACAGGATTATTTCAGAAGCAAGTGATAAATGAATATGTAAGGGAATGGTATGAAATTTTATCTTTTGTAAAACTGCTTGCTCTCCATCAGCTGACCTATCTTAGTTCCAGCAAAAGGGCAGTGGTCAGAGGCCAGGTTCTACTGCAGTGTGACACAGCTGTTAGCATGATTCCAACCTGTGTTGTTTCTGGAGTGTGAGACCCTCTCTCTGTTTATAAGAACATATGTCTTCTTCTGAGGATAACATAGCCAGCATATAGAAAAATGGGCTTTTTGCCTCATGTGCAAGCTCTCTGTATAAGAAATGCATTTGTAGTATCATTCTCCAGAGCATCTGGACAGGTAAAGATTTCACAGACGTGTCTTACACTTACACAATTGTTGAGTATAGGAGTTTAAAAATTAATGTACACTTTGAAATATATGGATGATTTAAAAACATGATATTTGTGCAGTATTAGATATACTTTTCACAAATTAGTTAATAATAATTAAATTTCAAAAAGCAGTTTAGTTTGATAGAATATGAAAAGAATGGTGATATCTCAGAAGTTGAGAGAATTTGGGAGGTGAAAGTATTGCTGTTTTTGAGTAGAATGATATAGGTTTTATTCATGAAGTGAAACTTGATTGAGGGCTGTGAAATCAGATTTATGGTCCCTAAACCAGTGACTTCTTAAAGTGATACTATCTTCAGTTGTACAAAAGAATGACAGGGAATATTATACTAAATGCAGATTTCTAGGCTCTGACTCAGTCCCACTGAACCTAACATTCTATACAGGGAGATGTAAATTCTTAACTTTAAGGAATGTGCATTGTATAATTTTCTTTATATTGATTTGTTTGAGAGAGACAAAGATGGGAAGATATCTCCCATCCACTAGTTCACTGTCCAAAATGGCTTCATCAGCAATCACTAGGCCAAGCTGAGGCCAGGAGGTGGAAACTCACTGTAGATCCCCATCGGGGTAGCAGGCACCTCAAGAAATTTATCTTTTTATTCAATTTCCATAAACTTTATGAAGTGCTCTAATATATTAACACACATTGGGAAATTTATCTTTACAAATATTTGCTGAAGAGGCTTTAGATAATTTTGATAAAATTTATGTTTAGATGTATGAATACCATTCAAAATGAGAAGTAAAATCTTCATCTTACTGCAAGACTTTACCTTGGATATACATTGCATTTTAGTTTTAAGACCCCAAGTCATGGGGCCATCACTATGGCACAGCAGGTTAAACCATCACCTGCAACTCCAGAATCCCATATGGGTGCCAGTTTGCCAGATTGGGTCTTGGCTGCTCCATTTCTAATCCAGATTGATGTTATAATATACTAAACCCTTGGTATTCATCACTCAAAGCACACAGAATAGTCTCTTTTACTCATTGTTTGCAATTTCAATTATGAATTTTCTCCTGAATAACCTCAAAAGTTAGTGCAATACAATTTTTTAAAGAATTTTGAGCAGGTGATTGACACAGCAGTTAAGATTCCACTTTGGATATGTGTGAGACATATTGGTGTACATGGTTTGAGTCCCAGCTCCATTGCTTTCTATCTCACTCCATGCTAATGTACACCCTTGGAAGCAGCAGGTGATGACTCAGGAGCCTGGATCTTTTTTAACCACATGGAAGACCAAATAGTTCTAAGTTCCTCACTTCAGTATCACTAATTCCTGGCTACTAAAGATATTTGTGGGAGTGAAACAGCTGATAGGAGATCTTGGTCTCTCTTCTCTCTCTGCCTTTCAGATAAAGTTAAAATAAACAAAAAATTAAGAATAAAATAAAAATTCCGCATGCTTTAATAAAATCTAAAGTATTTAAAAAAACAAGGGCCATAAATGATGAGGAAAAAAGTAAATGTGGAACTTGTAGTGATGTGTCCAACTAACATGGATGAAAAGGCAATAACAACTACTCAAAGGAGATCTGAAAATTCTGAATGTGGTGAGAACCCTAAGCAATAAATTAATGCAGCATCACACATGTAATATAATGAATGAATCTGCATAAAATGCTTTCTCTTAAAATAAGATACAAAGCATAGACAATTACATATAAAAAACCATTGTAGATTTTAGGTCTTGGTTTTCCCAAAGAAATCTTTTATTCAAGGAATACGAGTTTCATGCATTTTGTAAATACCACTTTAGGAATATAGTGATTCTTCCCACCATACCTGCCCTCCCACCCACACTCCCAACCCTCCTCCTCTGCACTTTTCCATTCCCAGTCCCATTCTCCACTAAGATTCATTTTCAATTTAATGTTTTTTTAGAGCTTTGTCCTCATGTATGCCTATTTTTGAATGCGAATCACATACAGGACTAATCTAAAACTACTTTAAGCATACTGCCTGTTGCCTCACCCCATGTTTTATTTCCTTTTTAAAAATTATTAATATATCTAATGAAAATCTTGTGCATCACTTGATTTATATCCTGATTTATGGATTTTGACAATAAATTTTGATGTAATTTTGTTTTAGACCCAGAATGGAGAGTTTAGAACAATGTGAGAAGTTCAGAGTACTCTTCTGCTTTTCAGTTTTATCTTATTTGACTAAAAAAATAAAATACAAGCAAACATTTCTTCTAAAGTGTTTTTTAATTAGTATTAGAAATCATGATTCAAACTATTTGCTACTTAAATAATTTCATTTGCCCACCTTACAGAAATGAATGTGTATGTAATACTTCCATACAGGGTTGGTTAATAGACTTTGTAATGGCATTTAAAAAGCTTAATGACACCATTTGCCCTCATTTAAAAAATAAAATGTATAAAAACTAAAGATAATTGTGTAAGTGTGTGGATTATCCATGAAAACATCTGGAAAGTTTATTATCTGAAATCCAAATGAATGAGTTTTTCTCATTTGGAGTGCTTTGACATGTCTTTTTTCCCACTTACTATGACAAACCAGTGTATATCTTGTAGATTCCCGTCTTATGTTGTTAAATGAGGTTTGGGTTAGAATAGTACTTTTCTACATAGGATTCCAGATTCTAAGTGTATATGAGAGTGCTTATGAGGATCCATGTGCTTGGGTCAGAGTATGAAAGAACTTACTTAGAATAGGGCATGCAACTAAAATATTAACATCATTGACATTAGCAGTACTGGTAAGTATATTTGAGTCTTTTTGTTTGGTGGAGGTTTATATATTGTTTATTTTACAATGAATTTCATATCTGTGCACAGTGCTGGTATTTTTTTTCTTTTTCTTTTTCTTTTTTCTTTTTGACAGGCAGAGTGGACAGTGAGAGAGACAGAGAGAAAGGTCTTCCTTTTTCCGTTGGTTCACCCTCCAATGGCCGCCATGGCTGGCGCACTGTGGCCAGCGCACCGCGCTGATCCGATGGCAGTAGCCAGGTACTTATCCTGGTCTCCCGCAGGTGCAGGGCCCAAGCACTTGGGCCATCCTCCACTGCATTCCTGGGCCACAGCAGAGAGCTGGCCTGGAAGAGGGGCAACTGGGACTGAATCCGGTGCCCCGACCGAGACTAGAACCCGGTGCGCACCTGCGGCACTGGTATTTCTTTTGCTTTATTTTTAAGTACAATCAAATTTCACAAGGAGGAAACATCTGTCAATGGATGCATCTCAGCATAGACAGCAATCCAAATAGTAAAGTTGGGAACTCTGGGTTTATGTGTAAACAGTGCCAGATATCTATGAGAGAATGGATGATAAAAATCTTTTTTAAAAGATTTTGTTGATTTTATTTGAGAATTAGAGTTACAGACAGTGGGAGGGAGAGACAGAGAGAAAGGTCTCCCTTCCATTGGTTCACTCCACAAATGGCTGCAATGGCCAGAGCTGTGCATATCAGAAGCCAGGAGCCAGGCACTTCTGCCTGGTTTCCCATGTGGGTGCAGGGGACCAAGGACTTGGGCCATCTTCTACTGTTTCTCCAGGCTGTTGCAGAGAGTTGGACTGGAAGTGGGGCTGTTGGGGCTAGAACCAGCACCTATATGGGATGCCACACCACAGGCGGAAGATTAACCTACTGCACCACGGCGCCGGCCCTGGACTGATCAAAACCTTTAATGTCCACTCAATTAAATTTCTGATTTCAATATTCCAAATTTTGGGTCGGCAATGTGGCATGATGGTAAATCTGCAACCTGTGGTACCAACATCCTATAGGTATACTAGTTTGAATCCCAACTGCTCCACTTTTGATACAGCTCTCTGCTAATTCACTGGGGAAAGCAGTGGAAGCTGGTCCAAATACTTGGACACCTGCATTCACATGGGAGACCCAAAAGAAGTTGTTGGATTCTGGTATCAGATTGGCCAGTCTCAGGCCATTATGGGGAATAAACCAGGGGATGGAAAATATTCTTTCTCTCTTTCTCTCTTTCTCTCTTTCTCTCTCTCTCTCTCTCTCTCTCTCTCTCTCCATCTCTTAACTCTGCCTTTCAGATAAATAAATCTTTAAAAACAAAAATGTACACAATTTAACAACTGCAGGTGTGATGGTTTAATTCTTTTTAGTAATAATGTACAAGCTTAGAAAAAGTAAGTTAAGAATCGCTTTGAATACTAGGTGATAAAAAGGCATCAGAAGATTGCATAACTTATATGCACAAGGGCACATTGAGACTATCCATATGGGATGCTAGTACTGCAGGTGCCCCACAAAGCATTATTATTATTAAATTGATCACATATGAAAATGCAATAGATTAATTACAAGCAAGATAAATAATTTTTAAAAATCAAGTTAAGTTTCCCAAACAATTAAGTGAAAAGGACAAAAAAACCCACATAATTTATGTGTTAAAAAGAACTTAATAAAACTCAGTATTTATTAATTATAACTATTATTTAATAAATATAAATTTCCAAAGTACAACTTAGGATTATAGCGGCATTTCTCCCCATTACCTCCCTCCCATCTGTAACTACCCCATATCCCACTCCCTCTCCCATCCCATTCTTTATAAAGATTAATTTTCAATTATCTTTATATACAGAAGATCAACTTAGTATATACTAAGTAAAGATTCAACAGACTGCACCCACACAGACACCAAAGTATAGAGTACTGTTTGAGTAGTAGTTTTACCATGAATTTGCATAGTACAACACATTAAGAAGAGAGAGTCTACATGGGGAGTAGGTGCACAGTGACTCCTGTTGTTGATTTAACAATTGACACTCTTATTTATGGTGTCAGTAATCATCCTAGGCTCTTGTCATGAGCTGCCAAGGCTATGGCAGCCTCTTGAGTTTACAAACTGCAATGTTATTTAGGCAAGGCCATAGTCAAAGTGGAAGTTCTCTCCTCCCTTCAGAGAAAGGTACCTCCTTCTTTGATAGCCCATTCTTTCCTCTGGGATCTCACTAACAAAGTTCTTATTTTAGATCATTTTTGGGGGGGGCACAGTGTCTTGGCTTTCCATGCCTGAAATACTCTCATGAGCTTTTCAGCCAGATCAAAATGCCTTAAGGGCTGATTCTAAGGCCAGAGTGCTGTTTAGGACATCTGCCATTCTATGAGTCTGCTGTGTATACTGCTTCCCATGTTGGATCGCTCTCTCCTTTTTAATTCTATCAGGTATTAATAGCTGGCACTAGTCTTGTTTATGTGACCCCTTTGATTCTTAATCCTATCGTTATGATCAATTATGAAACGAAACTGATAACTTTGACTAGTGAGATGGCATTGGTACATGCCACCTTGATGGGATTGAATTAGAATCCCCAGGCACGTTTCTAAATCTACTATTAGGGGTAAGTCTGGGTGAGTATGTGCTGAACTGTATATCTCCTCCCTCTCTTATTCCCACTCTTATATTAAAAAGGGATGACTTCCTTTCAGTTAATTCTAAACACCTAAGAATAATTGTGTGTTAATTAGAGTTCAACCAATGGTATTAAGTAGAACAAAAAATTATTTAAAGGAATAAAATAGTAAGTTGTTCCTCGACAGTCAGTACAAGGGTTGATCAAGTCATTGCGTCTCATAGTGAACATTTCACTTCAAAAGGTTTCCTTTTATGTGCTCAGTTAGTTGTCACAAATCAGGGAGAACATATGATATTTGTGCCTTTGGGATGGGCTTATTTCACTCAGTATGATGTTTTCCAGAATCCTCCATTTTGTTGCAAAAAATGGATTTCATTTTTTATTGCTGTATAGTATTCTATAGAGTACATGTCCCATAATTTCTTTTTCCAGTCTTCTGTTGATTGGCATTTAGATTGATTCCAAGCCTTAGCTATTGTGAATTGAGCTGCAATAAACATTAATGTGCAGACAGCTTTTTATTTGCCTATTTAATTTCCTTTGGGTAAATTCCAAGGAGTGGAATGGCTGGGTTGAATGGTAGGGTTATATGCAGGTTTCTGAGGAATCTCCAAACTGTCATCCATAGTGGCTTTACCAGTTTGCATTCTCACCAACAGTGGATTAGTGAGCCTTTTTCCCCACATCCTCGCCAGCATCTGTTGTTAGTTGATTTCTGTATGTAAGCCAGTCTGACTGGGATGAGATGAAACCTCATTGTGATTTTGATTTGCATTTTCCTGATGGCTAGTGATCCTGACCATTTTTTCATGTGTCTGTTGGCTGTTTGGATTTCTTCTTTTGAAAAATGTCTATTTAGGTCCTTGGCCCATCTCTTAAATGGGTTGTTTGTTCTGTTGGGAATTTTCTTGATCTCTTTGTAGATTCTGGTTATTAATACTTTATCAATTGCATAATTTGCAAATATTTTCCCATTCTGTTGGTTGCCTCTTCACTTTCCTGTTTCCTTTGCAGTACAGAAAAATCTCAATTTGATGTGATCCTAATTGTTAATTTTAGCTCTGACTGCCTGTGCCTCTGGGGTCTTTTCCAAGGAGTCTTTGCTTGTGCCTATATCTTGCATGGTTTCTCCAATGTTCTCTAATAATTTGATGGTGTTGGATCATAGATTTAGATCTTTAATCCATGTTGAGGGGATTTTTGTGTGAGATGTACGGTAGAGGTCTTGCTTAATGCTTCTGCATGTGGTAATCCAGTTTTACCAACACCATTTGTTGAATAGACTGTCCTTGCTCCAGGAATTGGTTCAAGATCTTTGATCAAATATAAGTTGGCTATGGATGTATGGATTGATTTTGGGTGTTTCTATTCTGTTCCATTGGTCTATCCATCTGTTTCTGTACCAGCACCATGCTGTTTTGTTCATAACTGCCCTGTAATATGTCTTGAAATATTGTATTGCGTTGCCTCCAGCTTTCTTTTCATTGTACAAGATTGCTTTAGTATTCAAGTTCTCTTGTGCCTCCATATGAATTTCAGCATCATTTTTCCCATATCTTAGTAGAATGTCTTTGGTATTTTAATTGATATCTCATTGAATCTATAAATTTTTTGGGAGAATAGACATTTTGATGATATTGATTCTTCCAATCCATAAGCATAGAAGATTTTTCCATTTTTTGGTATCCTCTTCTACTTCTTTATTTAAGATTTTGTAATTTTCATTGTAGAAACCTTGGACATCCTTGGTTAAGTATTCCAAGGTATTTGATTATTTTTGTCACTACTGTGAATGGGCTTGAACTTAGGAGTTCTTTCTCAGCCATGGCATTGTGTGTGTATAAAAAAGCTATAGATTTTTATGCATTGATTTTATATCCTGCTACTTTGCCAAAATATTCTATGAGTTCCAATAGTCTCTTTGTGGAATTCTGTGGATCCCCTAAATAAAGAATCATATCTTCTGCAGAGAGGGGTAGTTTGACTTCTTCCTTCCAATTTGTATTCCTTTAATTTTTTTTGCTTGCCTGATAGCTCTGGCTACAACTTCCAGAACTATATTGAATAGCAATGGTGAGAGTGGGCATCCCTTTCTAGTACCAGATCTCAGTGGAAATGCTTCCGACTTTTCCCCATTCAATAGGATGCTGGCCATTGGTTTTAGATAAATTGCCTTAATTTTATTGAGGAATATTCCTTCTATACCCAATTTTCTTAGAGTTTTCATCATGAAAGCGTGTTGTATTTTATCAAATGCTTCCTCTGCATCTGTCCCGGTCACTCCTCTTCCAGGCCAGCTCTCTGCTGTGGCCCAGAAGTGCAGTGGAGGATGGCCCAAGTCCTTGGGCCCTGTACCCCATGGGAGACCAGGAGAAGCACCTGGCTCCTGCCTTCCAATCAGCGCAGTGCTCCAGCTGCAGTGGCCATTGGAGGGTGAACCAATGGCAAAGGAAGACCTTTCTCTCTGTCTCTCTCACTGTCCACTCTGCCTGTCAAAAAAATTAAAAAATGAAAGGTAGAGTTACAGAGAGCCAGAGGCAGAAAGATAGAGGTCTTGCATCCACTGATTCACTCCCCAGATGGTCACAGTGGCCAGAACAGCACTGAACCAAAGCCAGGAACCAGGAGCTTCTTCTGAATCTCCCACATGCATGTAGGGACCCAAGGAGTTGGGCTATCTTGTACTGATTTCCCAGGCCATAGCAGAGAGTTGGGTCAGAAGTGGAGCAGCAAAGACTTGAACCAGTGTCCATATGGGTTGCCAGCACTGCAGGTAGTAGCTCTACCTGCTATGCCACAGGGCCAGCCCCTATTTCTTTTCAGCTTCCTACTGGAGGGGTAGGCAGGGAATTAAAACATCAAAAAAGAACTATAAGGTGTAATTTTCAGTACATATGATAGAATATACTGAGATAATACATAAAATCTACAAATAAATACAACTTTAAAAATATCATGCTGCAGTGGCCTGGGGTTTGCATGTCAGCCAGGCAGGGTTAGCTGCAGTATGTGAGGCCTCTGCAAAAGAGCTAGTGGCAGGCCAGGGTGACCAAGATGTGGAGGGTTTCTGGGCTGTGTTATGTCTTGGATATTCTCTACAAGAGTAAGGGAAAGTCACTAAAACTTTTGAACATCAATGGCAAATGTGCAGTCACCCCCCAACCAGTGAGTGTCAGTCTAGTGGTGCCCCCATTCCTCCAGATATCAGAGAGAGCTCCTTGGATATTGAGAAAAACCCACACCCCTGCCCAGGTGTTCAGTGTAGGGGTACAGCTAGCATGGGCAGCCTCACTTGCTCTGCCTTCCTGGGGCAGGGCCTAGAATTCACAGGGAATGTGTGTGTGCACCCAGTCAGCTATACCACCCCAGTGACTTCTGGCTCTGGGGTGTTTGGAGGAGGATAAGAATGGTGAAAGAAGTTGTAGGGCTGGGCAAGTACAGGAGCAAACTGGAGAGGAGTCTTCCTCAACAAGATAGATCTCAAAGTGAGGCAAAGTGTCCATTGTAATTCTTAACTGGCTAGTGTTGCACAGTATTGAAATGGTCCCCAGTGTCCTTACTCACAGGGTCCACATTCAGGAATTCTTGGCCATCTGCCTGGTGCCCAGGTTCCCATGAGTATGGAGATCAGGGAGAGCCAGGGAGTCCAGAGGTTCAGTTGGACAAGCCAACAACATAATGAGCCTAAATTTCCTCACCTGTGAAGTGGGTCAGGTTAGCCAACAAAGTCCCTGTGAAATCAGTTTGCTTCTGATCCACCTGCCTACCCATCTCCCCTCTTCATCCCCTTCCAAGTGGGCACTGACCCTTCAAGCCCACAACTCACTTTCCAGCTCACTAATAGTTCAGACCCATTGGGGCCCAGCCACTCTCAAAGTTAGAAATTATTGAATGCAAGATCATAATTATTTTAAACACAAACACCAACCACAAACATAAGGCACCAGCAATACATATATATTTTACCCCACCTCCTAGGTCCTAAACATCTTCCTTACTGTTTCTAAAAGGCTCAGTTAAGATTCATGAGGAATTGAGAACCTGGTGTCCAGGCCTTCATTCTCTGCTGTCTGCCATAATCTGGCCTAGTACAGCTTGGGAAACAGAAACACAGTGTCCTCTCTAACCATCTGTTTATAAGCCACTTACATCAGTCAGGGAGCAGTGTGTGTGTAACATTGCAACCCAGGTAGTACGTATATCACATTGTTCCATAGTGACATAGCTGGAAACAGACCTCACAGCACACTCATTTGTGCCATCATCTTGAATCTTTTCCCAGTTTCTCTTTGTTTTTAAATTTGAGAAATAAAACAATGAGAAATTCTATCACAATAAGTAAAAAATTCAGGTCCTGGAAAATAATGTTTTCCTTCATTTCAAAGCATTCTTTATTAGTAATAGATTTGAAAAAAGTGGCTTAATATTTTGAGTGACTAAAATAAGAAAATGCTTGCTTCAGTCTCTTTTTATGAAAAAAAGAATTAAAATTATTTTTGTGATATAAGCAGCAAAAGTAGGTTTCTTATTATGAAATTTGTTTTACTGTAAAGTGGTTCATCTGTTGAAAAAAAGAAAATTTTTTGAGATATAAGCAACAAAAAAAAGTTAGATTTATTATACAGTTTCTTTTACTATAAAGTGGTTGGTCTGTTTTTTAATTTGAACAAATAAAAGAAGTTTGCCTACTTGCTGGATATGCTTCAGTATAACCAGCCATGAGTATTGGCTGCAAGGTTTTGGAAACCTGGATCTCAGAGTCACTTGGGGATTCTAAAGTGTTCCAAAATCCACTGCTTTCCAGGTACATTAGCAGAGGGCTGTATCATAAGTGGATCAGCCAGTACTCAGACTGGCACTCCTATAACAGATGCCTGAGTCCCAAGTACTGTATCACAATGCCTACAATTTTATAAAAGAAACATGTAATAGGAATTCTAAAGTAATAATGAGTATTGCAGCCAAAATACCACTTCTTTTATTATTTGGAATTGCATTAAATCTTTGGTGGATTTTTCTAAGAGCCAAAGAAAAGGTCATTGATTTTTTAAATATTAGTCTTGGGATTAGTTTGTATGAGACACCTCACTGAAACAGTACATGGTGGCCATATCTGCTCTGAGGCAAGTACATCAACATTTCATAATCCTTCAAAGTAGAAAGATCCTGTCTCCTGATGGATTTGTAGGAAAATTCTATAAAATAGGGAAATGTGTACCAACTTTTTAATATTTTTCCAGAAAATTGTCAGAATACATGGTCTGAGGCTAGCCTTCCAGTACCATGAAACAACTCAGCAAGAATACAGCAAAAGAAATTACAGACCAATATCTCCTTTGAGCATACAGGCAGATATACTTAACATAATATTCTTAATTGAATCCAAAATGAATGAAAATTGTGATACTTCATATACATCTGTATTGCAGATATTCAAGATGTGAAAAAATAAAAATTTTTAATTTGATCCATCAATTACATCGACAGACCAAAAGAGAAAAACATAATTTGGTCAATTTAATAGATCGGTAAATAAATCCATAGATCAACAGAAAAAAAGACTTCAAAAAATGTAACACACCACTGATCTTGAAGTAAATGAAAAAATATATGAAAATTGTCAGCAGCTAGAATAGGGGAGTAATTTTTCCCTCGATTGATAAAATTTCTAAAATCAAAGGCTAATTTATATTCTATAAATTATATTAAAATGTAGATATGATGGCATTTGGTGAAAACATTAATTGCAACTAAATTGAAGTGAATGTAAAACTATAAGAAACAATGATGTATAAAAAGCAGCAATATATCTACTGGAATAGTTTTATGATAAAGTGTGAAGAATAGTACTGGAAATTTTCATTGATAACTTTGGAGTTATAAAAATCAAAGAAGGCAAAAGTTACCTTAGACAGACAGAAATTTACAAAAATTTGAATGGGCTGATGACATCACAATGAAAATGGAAACCAAGACTGCCACAGATTCACAATATCACTACTGTTTTACTAAGATGTTACTGATACACACAGGTTACAGGAGTAGACTGAAAAACAAAACAATAATAAAAAGGGATGCACATGTTATGGAATGGGAAACACTATGAATACTGTGAGAACCAAAAAGTGTTTTTTGAAAGGAACAATGGTGGTATTAAAAGCAGATATAGGGAACTTTGTTAGTAGTTACATTAATATTGGAAAATACAAAAACATCTCAGAAACTTAAACAAAACAAAACCATGCCAGATTTTACAACATATAAAGAATAAATTCAAATGTCTAGAGTTATACTATCGAAGCTTTAAAATCAAAGGCAAACTTACAGTTCCATAAACATCCAGAGTTACCTGAATATAGTGAACGAACACAGCAGACTGACATCTCCATGAAGCTCTGCAAATGGCAGTTTCCAGGAAACCTACAGGATTCTTAGTTGCTGACTTGACAATCAAAATGCTAGTGAAGCAATCCACAGTTTCATGGCTCTGGGTTGGCTTAGATTAAGATATTGCATATATGTGCTAGTTAAAGATATAATATCAACAAAATAAGGACATGCAGTTGTGAAAAACTATTGTTATTACTGAGAAAAAGTTAATAATTGGGAGGGGAGATAATGAAAAGAGTAGATATAGGCAAATTGGCTGAAAACCACACAATTACAATTACATTACAAATGAATATAACAGAAAAAAAATTCTAGAGTTTTAGTAATCAAAGATTATGCCATCTATTACAAAGTTGAAGATGCAAAATGGCAAGTTGATTTAGTCACTGTCTGAGATTCCCTTTTCCCATATTGGAGCACCTGGCTTTAGTACCATCCGTTCAGAAATAATGATCCACCTTACTGCTAATATACCTTGGAGGCACTAAGTACTTAATTTCCTGCCTTCCATATGAGAGACCCATGTGGAGTTCTGTTTACTGGCTTTGGACTGTCTCAATACCAGTAGTTATGGAATTTAGGTGGGCATCAAGTGGATGGAATACATCTCTCTTTGTGTTCTAATCTCTCATTTGTACACTCTGCCCTTAAAATTCTTTTTCATATTTCATTATTTATAACAGCTCAGGGAAACCATTTTGAATTTGTCTTTTTTTTTTGTATTTTCTTATTTCAATATTATAAGGGTTTCCACAGTTGCATCCATTTTTTTGCAAAAGAAAAGATGCCATTATTTTTATGGCTGAGCAATATTCCAACACACAAATATTAAGAGAGTACAAAAATATAATGTATATGGGTAAAATTGATATTTTGAGAATTTATTCTTTTTTACAGCCTTTGTCTCTACTGTTGTGGAACAGGTTTTTTGTGTATTTTTTTTTTTTTTGGTCTTACTATCTGTTGAATTCTTTACTTAATGGAGGGTTAATGTAACTAGTATAATATAAACTAAAAATATGTCATTGTAAAATTAAAGAATAAGCAATGAAGGAGGAAGGAGGGTGAGAATGTGGGCAGGAGGTAGGGTTAAGGTGGGAAGTATCACTATGCTCTTAAATAAAGACATTTGTCCACCTTATATAAATAAATAAAATAATAAGCTAAAATAAGATCCATAACATAGATATTAAAACAACTCATTTCCATTATCCAGAACTATCACACACTTTCAAAATTAAATGGTAAACAAGTCTTATAAAAATCAACAACAAAATCTGTAAAATATGTTATCTGGAAAGAGTGAATGATCAGGTATTACCTAAATTTTATCTGAACAATTGCATTTATAAAAGTTGCAAACATAGGGTTACATAATTGCAGGGAGGTTACAATATATTATAATAAAGCCAACATAGATGTTCTGCAGCCTCACAGTACCAGGATTAGCTTGAACTAGATATTATGATACACAAAAGTGGTTATAATTTCAATGTCAGAAACAAAATGGTAAGTGGATGAAAATGCTGATATACATATTGTGATGACTGTGAAAAAATAAGTGGTTTGTTAGAAGCAACAGTCGACTGACAAGCCAGTTTCAGATAAAGTGCTGAAAAATAGTCATTTATAACTATAATAGTGCTGGTCACAGTCTCTCTCAAGCGCTCACCATACACTGCTATACACTGCTTCAGAAGCAGGAGGCATGAAGCTGTAACAGTTTGAATATACACAGCATACTGAAATCTCTCAAGCATAAAAACTGCACCTAATTTGCCATAAAAGTTTCTTTCTTCAAGTATTTGGATCTGAACTCAAGCAAAGAAAATAATGAACACCAATGATTTTCATACTATAAAAATAGAAACAGGTTAACAGTTGTAAAAATCTTGAAAAATATGGAGTTTATAAGAATGAGAAATGCATTTCATAAGAAAAGGCCATAGTGGATCTATTTCATTGGGGCTGTATTTGTTTTTTTAATTTAAGATCTCTGTATCTTTTTCTTCCCCCTCCCTTTGTAACTCTGCCTTTCAATTAAGTAAGTAAACAAATCTTTAAAAAAGATGAACAGATGTGGCTGCACATACCCAAAGGAATAGATACACAAAGGGAGAACGTTGGATACATGTAGTCTCCAAGTGCAGGATTTGACTGGTACCGAACAATCAGTGGTAGGATGACAGCTGCACTGCAGTTATTTTCAGATCAGTGGCAACCCTCAATTCCAGAATCCAACTTGAAAAAGTTAGAATTTAGAATTCTCTTTTCCCACTCAAGCATTACCTGAGCCACACGTACTGAAAAGGAACTAAGAGGGAGGGTCTCAAGCACATGTAGTCATCATTCAGTTTCAAACAAAGCCAGAGCTTTAAATTCTAGGGTTAGTCTGAAAGATAACAGGCCCTTTTAGCTTCTTAGGGAACACACACTATATCTTTATTTTTTGAGAAAGCTTTTATTTAATAAATGTAAATTTCATAGGTACAACTTTTGGAATATAGCAATTCTTCCCCCCGTACCCACCCTCCCAACCCCAGGTCATCCCACCTCCTACTGCCTCTCCCATCCCATTCATCAATAAGATTAATTTTGGCCGGCGCCACGGCTCACTAGGCTAATCCTCCGCCTAGCGGCGCCGGCACACTGGGTTCTAGTCCCGGTCGGGGCGCCGGATTCTGTCCCGGTTGCCCCTCTTCCAGGCCAGCTCTCTGCTGTGGCCAGGGAGTGCAGTGGAGGATGGCCCAGGTACTTGGGTCCTGCACCCCATGGGAGACCAGGAAAAGCACCTGGCTCCTGGCTCCTGCCATCAGATCAGCGCAATGCGCCGGCCGCAGCGCGCCGGCCGCGGCGGCCATTGGAGGGTGAACCAACGGCAAAGGAAGACCTTTCTCTCTGTCTCTCTCTCTCACTGTCCACTCTGCCTGTCAAAAAATTAAAAAAAGATTAATTTTTAATTATCTTTATATACAGAAGATCAACTTCATACTAAGTAAAGATTTTAACAGTTTGCACCCACACAGACACACGAAGTACAAAGTAATGTTTGAAGACAAGTTTTACCTTTAATTCTCATAGTAAAATTCATTAAGGACAGAAGTCCTATAGGTAGAGCAAATGCACAGTGACCCCTATTGTTGATTGAACAATTGGCACTTTTATTTATGATGTCAGTGATCACCCGAGACTCTTGTCATGGGAAAGCAGTAGAAGATGGCCCCCACACCCATTGGCAGACCAGAGGAAGCTCCTGGCTCCTGGCTTCAGATTGGCACAGCTCCAGCTGCAGTGGCCATCTAGGGAGTGAACCAGTGGACGGAAGACCTTTCTCTCTGTTTCTCCTTCTCACTGTCTGTAACTCTAACTCTCAAATAGATAAAATCTTTAAAAAAGAATTATAATTCTCTATACTCAGCTGCAAGTAAAGCCAGAACAAGCCTATGACAACATCTGAGAACATTTGTACTATGAGGTTCCTGAGTTAAAGGGATTTAAGTAAATAGATGTGGTTGATTTCCAATGAATCTTTATTTACAAAAAGAGGTGAATCTTTTTTTTTTCAGAATATCTTGCATGCATGTTATTACCCATTTTACAGATACCAATGTGTACCACACCACAAATTTTCAAGTGGAACTTCAAATAAAACTTTCAAATGTTTAATTACAAAATAAGATTTCTTTCTGCTTTTTTCTTTTATTTTTTAAGTAATTCAAAATTTAAATATGATTAAGAAATTTTATACTTGACTAGGGTAGAATTACCAAGTCTTTAAGATTTTCAAACATTTTATGGTATCTACAAATCTAAGCAAGATGATAAATAGTGACCAGCATTATTCAGATTCAACAGTCGAAATACAAAACCTGGGGTTCAGCAGGTGCAGCTCTTTCACCTCTATCTCTGTCGTGCTCACTGTCACAAATAAGAAGCAGTTCCAGACAGGCTTGGATTCCTGAATTGCTGCAATATGATGGTCTTAGCCTGATTTCTTCTGTGGTGAGGACTCCCTTCTCTCCTCTTTGGAGTTTCCAATCATCAGTTATCATTTTCCTTGTATCTATTACTATTATTATTTACTTATTTGAGAGGCAGAGTTTTAGACAGAGAGAAGAGAGAGGCAGCTCTTCCATAATCTGGTCCATTTCCCAAATGGCCACAATGGCCAGAGCTGGGCCAATCCCAAGCCAGGAGCCAGGATCTCTGGGTCTCCCATGAGTGCAGGGGCCCATGCACCTGAGCCATCTCCACTGCTTTTATAGGCCATTATCAGGGAGCTTGATTAGAAGTGGAGAAACCAGGAGACCAACCAGTGCCCATATGAGTACCACAGGAGGAGGATTAGCTTCCTATACCATAGTGCCAGTCCCATCTCCTTGTCTCTTAATCCAGTCTATCTGCTAAATGGGAAACAGAATATTTCCAATTTAATGTCATCTCAACAGTCATTCAAAAAATTGTCATGTAACATTATTTTTTTATTGTTACATGCCTTTTAAATCTATAGCCAGGGGGCCAGCATTGTGGCATAGTGGGTAAAGAAACTGCCTGTGACACCAGCATCCCTTATGGGTGCTGGTTCAAGACCTAGCTGCTCCAATTCCAATTCATCTCCCTGCTAATATGCCCAGAAATGCAGTGGAGGATGGTCCATGTGCTTGGGCCCCTGTACCATGTGAGGGATCTGAAACTCCTGACTCCTGGTTCCAGCCAGAGCATTGTGGCCATTTGAGGCATGAAACAGTGGAAAGAAGATCTCTTGCTCTTTCTCTCTCTTTCTCTGTGTAACTCTGACTTTCAAATAAATAAATAATTCTTTTAAAAAATCTTAAATCCACAGATAAAAGTAAATAAAATACTCTTCATATATTATATGTATTTTAAAAATATGGATAAGAGGAGCTAGCAGGTCTAGTAGTTACATGCCTAAATCCTATATTACAGTGCATAAGTTTGATATCTTCATCCAGAACCATACTCCAGTTTCCTGTTACTGCAGGCCCTGGAAACCAATGGTGATGGTTCAACTAACTGGGTTCCTGTGACCCATTTGGGAAACCTATATAAAGTCCTTACCCCACCTTAAGTATTGGTACAATATTGACGATTGCAGATATTTGGGGAGTGGACCCGTGACAGGGAGCTTTAAGCCTAATAGTTGATTTTATTCTGCAGCCAATCTTTTCCAACTACCTTGATACACAGAAATCTTTTCAAAACCAGACCATCCCTGAAATCTTGAGTTTGCATGCTCACACGCTGATGCTTAGGTGTTCAAATATCTAATTTGGTCACAGTAGTCTGGATAACCAAGGTTACATGCTGGGGTGTGCAAATGAAAGGAACAACAGGACATGGGGTCTCTTCCTCCAGAAGGTGTGCACAGACTAACCAGGTGTGGTTTCTTTACTGATAAGGATTACAACAGCCTACTGTAGAGAATGTGCATGTGTTCATAGAACTAAGATTTCTGTGAAACACGTTTAGCAAGATATAGTAGATAAACATTGTGAGAGTCCTGAATCCACACTGGCCTGAGGTGTCTCCCCCACTCTTTCTTGGCATCAGGAAAGCAAAAACACAGAGGTGTTGTGCTTATGGAGAGCCTCATCATTGCCACAAATCAGGCCTGAGAGACTTTCTGTGCCTCACTATTCCCACAACTGCCCCCAGTTATAAATCAGGCAGACACCCTGTGCCTCCTGGTATCAGGTATCTTCTCCAGCTGCTCCAGCCCACATCCCACATCCTTTTGTTTGGCTGCTCCAATCCATCTCCCACCTCCCTTGGGAAAAGTTCCCTATAAAACCCCAACCCTACACCTGAGCCCAGAGTGCCTCTCCCTCTGAGGATACTCCTGGCAGTTCTTGGCCCTAATAAAACTTTTTCTTTGCTCAGCATGGTCTTGGTTGTAGTTCCCAGTCATGGTTGCAAACCCTAACAAGCATGTCTGAAAAAGCAGTTGCATGTTCTTGTGAAGCCTACGTTCTCACAAGGGTTCAATGCTCTTCTTGTTAGTAGGTCATAAGCTATCCTAATCAGTACCTGAGGTCACACTCTGTGTACTAGGAAGAAAATGTCTTCACTAAGAGTGCTCTGGCAGAAATCTTATTCTCCACAGTCACACTTTATCATCTTTACAAACCTGCCTGGGAACAACCAGGTTGACCAGATCTGAGTCCACTGTGTGTGTGAATGAACGTGACTGTTTGCTTCATATCTAATGTTGTTCCTCTATTTTGGATTGCATATATGTTTGTGTGCTTATGCTTTGATTCATAGTAATTCCTCATGTTACGGGATTTATTTGCATTGAATACAAACTGCAAATAAAATAAATGAAATGTTGAAAAAGAAAGAATTTATCCAAATGTTCCTATACATCCAATAATTTTTTTAAGTTTAAATTGGTGAACACAAATGAATAACTCCATCTTGCTCTTCTATCCAACCCTCTCATTTCTCCCTCACTCAATGTTGCTCAACCTCTCCCAGTACCTCTAACACTGATTGAGCTCACTGCAGGAGTGTCTGTCTCCCCACTGCATTGTGAACTTCTGCCTTCACTCAGCTCTATCTCCTGTGGTCACCACTGACTTAAATTCACTTTGATCACTCCAATGGTTAATGAGGGAATTATTTCCTTAGCAATCCCATGACATAGAAGAGAAAAATCACAGTCTTTCATGTTTTTTTCTCTGTAGGAAAATTCTTCATGGAGAAAGAAATGTTAATGTAAATATTGGAAAGATATTATTGATCATCCTCTGGCCTGATACACTTGGACAAAGGTCCTACAAAAATGAAACTAGAACTATGTTTATTGGATGCATTTCCAAGTCTCAGGCCAAGATGAGAGGCTGCCCATTTTCTTACAAAGGAGGATCCAATCACAGACTGAACTGCATTTGCATCATCATAAACTCAGCAGAGACTGGTGTATCTTCCTGTATTCTCACCCAAAGAGAGTGTGATAACTAAGGAGACCAAACTGGAGAGAAAGGAGACATCATTGCAGTCTTCCCAACATTCCTAGATAACACCAGTCATGAATCTCTACTCTTTTGGGAATAGCCTGCCACCAGCCCTACTCACAAGCACCTGAAGAGTGACCAAAGACCAAGAGAGGGAGCCCTTTTCTTATCCAGGGTCAGGTAGAAGAGGGCTTGAGTACTGTATCTCACAAGGGCAGGTGTCATTCTAAGGTAAGTGACATATACATGTGTCTACACACACACACCAGATCTCTAGGATTTTTTTTTTATCTAAAAATTCCATTTCTACTGAATAGCATATCGCTTCTACCATCCATAACCACTCTTCTACTTTCTGTTTCTAGTATTCTGGCTATTTTATTTATTTTAAAGATTTATTTTATTTATTTGAAAGACAGAGTTAGAGAGTGGTAGAGCCAGAGACAGAGGTCTTTCATCCACTGGTTCACTCCCCAAAATGCTGAGATAACCAAAGCTGAGCCAATCTGAAGCCAGGAGCCAGGAGTTTCTTCCAGGCTTCCCACTCAGATGCAGGGGCCCAAGGTCTTGGACCATCTTCTCCTGTTTTCCCAGGCCATAGCAGAGTTCTGGATCAGAAGTGGAGCAGCCAGGACTAGAACCAGCAACAATATGGGATGCTGGCACTGTAGGCAAGAGCTTAAACCCACTGCCCCACAGTGCAGGCCCCTCTGACTACTTTATTTATTTCACATGATTAGAATCTTGCAGTATTTTTCCTTTGGGGATGATATTTGTGGCTAATTTCATTTAGTAAAATATATTCAAGGTTCATCCATGTCACAGGATTTCCTTTTCTTCTGTGCCTGCATAACTTTTCACTGAGTACAGGACACACTAGAAATCTTGGCTACAGTGAATTATGCTGTGGTGAATAATATTTATACTTTGCTTATATTGAATTTTCAATACTTTTATATGTATACTCAGAAGTGAGAGTATCAGATCACATAAAAATTCCATTTTTAATTTAATTAAGAGACACTATTTTCTGTGGTGATTGTGTCATTTTACGTTACCACAAACAATGCACATGTGGCTGAAAATCTTTGTATCTTCACCAACACAATTGGGTGTTCCATTTTTAAAAAAAACAGGAGCAGGAGATCTTATTGGCCATTTCCAGGCCATGGTTATGAAAATCTCTTTGCATGTGCACTCAAAGTGATGCAGCATTGGGCTTCATTGTCAGTGTGGTGCAATTGCTCCTCACCCAGGGAGAAGTATACGACTCTGTTAAGTACATTTTCAACTTCGTGCAATGATTCTGTTATTTAAAAAAAAGATTTATTTATTTCTTTATTTGAAAGTCAATTACACAAAGAAAGGAGAAGCAGAGAGGGAGAGAGAGGTCTTCCATCTGATGCTTCACTCCCCAATTGGCCCCAATGGCTGGAGCTGCACTGATCCAAAGCCATGAGCCAGGAGCTTCTTCCAGGTTTCCCAAGTGGGTGCAGGGGCCCAAGGACTTTGGCCATCTTCTACTGCTTTCCCAGGCCATAGCAGAGAGCTGGATGGGAAGTGGAGCAGCCAGGACTTGAGCCAGCATCCATATGGGATGCCAGCACTTCAGGCCAGGGCGTTAACCCACTGTGCCACAGCACTGGCCCCTGTGCAATGGTTCTAAAAGTAGGTCTGGTGGTATCATAACCCCATCTGGCTATCAATACTGTTTCTGTTCCAGGTAACTTTGTGTTAGCAAGGCCAAATAGATTTCTGCCTGAACATTTCTCTAGCTTAGGATTCACATAAAAGATGAGCACCATCATATCATTCTTCCCATTCTGTCTGCCATGACCTAGAGTGTAGACCTATCAGGCTGACCCATATTTTAACTCTTCCAATAAATCGTTCCTATATGGGACAGAACACCCTACATGAGGCTCCCAAAAAACAGACACAAAAGGGGAAGTAGTGTTGCAATGCCCAAGTGGGATCAGAGTGGTGACCTTGCCTAGAGTTTCCTTCTTTGGGACAACCCATGTCACCATGGGGTCCTTCCTGCCCAAATGTCTGAGGTATCAATAGTGAGAGCTGAGCCAATATCTGCAGGATTTCTTGAGTCTGGGCACCTGGAGAGTCAGGACAGAAGAGCAGAACAGATGGCTTTCTCCAGTGGGTCTTCAGCAAAGAAAGCTTGACAACCTGAGTTCCAGGTCCAATTATAGACTTCCATCAAAAAATTGATTTCAGTTTTTGAGATCCACTTTCATGGGATTCCTCAGCAGAAAAGACCTCTCCAAAGTCTCATCCTCCTTCTGCCTCATGCCATGTCCATAATCACACACATGTGTGCCACGTAGCCTAATCCAAAAACCTCAGGGAGTACCTGGGTACAATCAAGACCCAGCTTTGCAGAGACAGAACTGAGTTCCAACATGGTTCCCTCTACCCTCTCAGTTATATGACCCTGAAAAATCACTGTACCTCCTAAAGACTCTGTAGCCTGAGCAATGGCAAGTAGAGTGGCAGTTACTTGGAGTTAGGGATGGTGGAATTATAAGAAAATTTTAAGCCATGGCTCAATAGGATAATCCTCCGCCTTGCGGCACCAGCACACCAGGTTCTAATCCCAGTCGGGGCACTGGATTCTGTCCCGGTTGCTCCTCTTCCAGGCCAGCTCTCTGCTGTGGCCAGGGAGTGCAACGGAGGATGACCCAAGTGCTTGGGCTCTGCACCCACATGGGAGACCAGGAGAAGCACCTGGCTCCTGCCATTGGATCAGCGCGGTGCGCCAGCCGCACCGGCCATTAGAGGGTGAACCAATGGCAAAGGAAGACCTTTCTCTCTGTCTCTCTCTCACTGTCCACTCTGCCTGTCAAAAAAAAAATTTATTCATTGGGTAGAGAATTTCAGTCTCATAAGGAAAAACAGTTCTGAATATTAGTCACACAGCAATGTGCTTATACTCAACACTACTCAACATACACTTAGAAATGCTTAAATGATAAAATTCATCAGCTGTATTTTGTTTTGTCAGTACCACACTAACAGTACATTTAAAAAGTGATCAAATAGGGGCTGGAGCTATGGCACAGCTCCAGCCTGTGATGCCTACATCTTATATGGCTGCCGGTTTGAGTCTTGGGTGCTCCACTTTCCATCCAACTCTTCACTAATGTGCCTGGGAAGACAGTGGAAAGTGTCTCAAGTGCTTTGGCCCAGCACCCACATGGGGTACCTGGAAGAAACTCCTGGCTCTTGGCTTCAGATTGGCCCAGCTCAGGGCATTGTGGCCATTTGGGGAGTAACCAGTGGATGGAAGATCTCTCTGTCTCTACCTCTCTACCTCTGTTTGAAATAAATAAGACAAATCTTTAAAACAAAAAAGAACTCTTGATGTGAAAAAAGTCAAATAGACATCTCATAAAAGTTAACATGTTATGCTTTCTCAGAAGTGCAGTTAATAGTGATTATTTTTGTACCATGTCTTATATTTGCCCATTTTCACAATAACATTTCTGATTCCATTTTGCTGAGCTGCTATGTTGATTTTTTTTAAATAGGAATCAGCAGATGCCTTCTTCTCTCACTAAAGACACTGATGACAGAGTGCAGAAGCCATGCTCAATGTGAGTGAGGCCTGGGTTCCCTCCCTCCTGGCTGTGTTTGAGGGAAACATAATTTGTTCACCGCTGGGCATCTTACACTTAGGCGGAAGCAGGTGTGCCTTGTTATGAAGATAGGGACCATTTGTTCACAGCCAGGGCTAAGTCATGGAACCTGTGCATTTCCTCAAAAGATGTGCACACTTGAGCCCCAATTCCTCATGTACCAAAAATTCCACAGCAGGAAGAACAAGCATGACCCTTGCCTCTGCAGCAGGAGCTAGTTCTATCCTCACTTCACACTTGCACTGATGGGATGGATCACTCCCTGAAGAAGTCCTGGGACAATGTTCTCAGTAGAAGACATGGTTTTATGCCAGGAAAATGCATCAGAGCTTGAGGATCATACAAGCCCAACCCCATTTCTGCATAACAAAATAATTCTTCTGTTGTATTTCCTTGGAGTAGAAGTTTTTATTTTTTTTTCTTTTTATTCACCATTTTCTACATCTTGAAAATTTATTGATTCTTCTTCATGGTTCTATGTATATTTTAAATTCCTCATTTTGTTCCCATATTATTCTTGATATTCTTGAGTTGTTCACCTGAACAAGATGTATATTCAACCTCAGAACACTACAATATATAAAGCAAATGTTGACAGCTCTGAAGGGATAAACAGCAATGGAACAAACAAAAGAGGTCAATACTGCACTTTCAAAACAAAGGAGAATATCTAGGTAGGAAATCAATAGAGAGTGGTAGATTTATTTGAACAACACTGTAAATCAACTTTTCCTAACAGTTACACAGAGAGCATTCTACCCAACAGCAGCAGAACATGTGTTCTTCTCAATAGCTGTCAAAAATTCTCCAGGTGGGATCATCTGTTAATTCAGAAAATATGGGTCATCAATTTTCAGAAAATTGAAGTCTTACCATTGTCTTTCATATCTCCATTAGAATAAAAATAAAAATCTATTCTAGAAAACTGGAAAAGTCACACATACGTGGATCTCAATCCATACTGTCAAATAGCCATTGGCTTGAAGAAGAAATGAAAAAGGAAATAAAAAATATTTCAGTGGGTTCATTTTGAAGTTTTTTTCAAAGATTTATTTATTTATTTGAAAGGCAGAGTTACACAGAGAAAGAAGGAGAGGCAGAGAGGCAGGTCTTCCATCTGCTGGATCATTTCCCAGATGGCCACAATGGCCGGAGCTGAGCCAATCCGGAACCAGGAGCCAGGAGCTTCTTCTGGATTTCCCACATGGGTACAGGGGCCCGAGAACCTGTGCCATCTTTTGCTGCTTTCTCAGGCCACAGTAGAGAGCTAGATCAGAAGTGGAGCAGCCGGGACTCGAACTGGTACCCATATGGGAAGCCAGCAGTATAGTTGGTGGCTTTACCCACTACACCACAGTGCCAGCCCCCATTTTGAGTTTTGAGCTGGGATCTATATCAACAAACACAATCCTTAAGTCAAGACTTAGATACAGAGAAACCAGGTGGACATGGAAGGTTACCAGTAGAAAAGATCTTTGAATACGGAGAACCATGGGGACCTTTAAGCAGAGCAGACAGAAATCTTCTTACTGCCCACAACAAATTTAGGAGACCAGGATGCTGATGCTTATGACCAAGTTCAAAGGCAGACTGCAAAGTCATATATATTTTATATAAAATATAAACGTTCCATAGTCTGCTGAGCTTTATTTTATAAATGGATTGATTATACGTGAGCTCCCTCATAACATTTAGTAAATAACTCAGTTTGCTCATTCAGCAAATGTTCTTTACATGTCAGGCACTAGACACTATTCTAAGTATATGGGATGGAGCAGAAAAAAGACACACAATCAGGAAGGCTGCTTTTTAATAGGTCACAGAGCAGATACAAGAAAATGAATGAAAACACACTGATGGCATAAGTGCTATAAAAACGTAAGTGTGGGATATAAAAAAGCTGCTTTGAGCACTCTGAACAAATCAATCCATTTCCTGCTAAAGTGTCATATCCCCAAATGCTTGATCATGATGGGAGATTTTATTTTGCTGAAAGAGTGACAGGGAAGGAGATTCACATACATGAAGGAGGAGCAAAGAGAGAGAGAGAGAGAGATTTCCATTCACTGGTTCCCTCCCCTAAATGGCTGCAACAGTTGGGCCTGGGCCAGACTGAAGCTAGCAGTCAGGAACCCCATCTGAGTATTTCATGTGGGTGGCAAGGAGTCAAGTAATCGAGCCATTATCTGCTAATTCCTAGGCACAGGTTTAGAGGATTGGATCAGAAAGAACACAGCTAGGATTCAAGTTGGCACTCTGATAGGGAGTGCAAGCATCATAAGTGATAGTTTAATGTGCTGTACCACAATGCCAGTCCCAGCAACTGAGTTTTATGTTTATATTCTTGATGATTATTTCTTATTCCATTTTTGCATTGGAACCTGTGAACTAAACTGCAGTAGAAGGCAGAGAAAAGTTTATGTTCCTGAGAACAAATGTAGGTTTCACTCAGACTTGTTCCTGGAGGCTATTTAACACATCTCAGGTTGTTTCTTTGGTTGACTTTTCTTCTAGATGTTTCAGTGTCTCAGGGTCTTTCACATATTAGTCTCCTTGTGCTCCATCGTGACCAATAGAAATCAGTGAAAATCATGGCCAGCACTATGGTGCAAATATTAGGCCTCAACCTGCAATGCCAGCATCTTGTATGAGCATTATTTGAGTCCTTACTGCTCCTCTTCCAATCCAACACCCTATAAATACATGTTGGAAAGCAGTGGAGTCATCACCCAAGTACTTGGGCCCCTACACCCACATGGGAGACCTGAATGGAGTTCCAGGCTCCTGGATTTGTTCTGGTTCAGCCTCAGCTATTGTGGCCATTTGGAGAGTAGACTAATAGATGGAAGATCTCTCTGTCTCTCTTTCAACTATCTATCTTTCTCCTTCTCTGTCACTCAGCCTTCTATATTTTAAAGATTCATTTGTTTCTTTTGAAAGTCAGAGTTGTACAGAGAGAGGAAGAGACAGAGACAGAGGGAGAAATCTTCCATCTGCTTGTTCACTCCCTCCAGAGGGCTACAATGGCTGGTGTTAGTTCAGGCTAAAGCCATGAGTCAGGAGATTCTTCCAGTCTCCATGCAAGTGGCTGGAGCTCAAACACTTGTGCCATCCTCTGTTGCTTTTCCCAGGCCATTAGCAGGGAGCTGGACTGGAAATGGAGCAGCCAGAACATAAACATATAAGATGGCAGCATCACAGGTGCTAACTTTACCCATTACCCCTCAAAGCCAGCCCTTCTGCCTTTCAAATAAATAAATAAATCTAGTTTTAAAAAATAAATCTTTGAGTATCTTCCTGGTTGTGTCTGAAATCATCTAGCCAATGAATGCAATGGTGTGATAACATCACTACAATGAACAGGGACCCAGACACTGGGAATTGATCCTGTGCCCAGCATGTAGAATGTTTGGTAGGTTGTTTTCTAAGTCTTTTTAAAAATCTATTTATTTGAAATAGAGCTACAGAGAGAAGACACACACACACACAGAGAGAGAGAGAGAGAGAGAGAGAGAGACCTTCCTCCCACTGGTTCATTCCACAAATGCCTGCAATATCCAGAGATGGGCTGAGCTGAAGCCAGAAGCCAGGAGCTTCATCCATGCCTCCTACATGGCAGGCAGGGGCCCAAGTCCTTGGGCCAGCTTCTTTTTTTAAGATTTATTTTGCTTATTTGGAAGTCAGGGTTACACAGAGAGAAAAGGAGAGGCAGAGAGAGAGAGAGAAAGGTCTTCCATCCACTGGTTCACTCCCCAGTTGGCCACAATGGCTGGAGCTGCACCCATCTGAAGCCAGGAGCCAGGAGCTTCCTGCAGGTCTTCCCATGTGGGTGCAGGAGCCCAAGGACTTGGGTCATTTTCCACTGCTTTTCCAGGCCATAGCAGAGAGCTGGATCAGAAGTGGAGCTTCTAGGACTCAAACTGGTGCCTATATGGGATGCCAGCACTGCAGGCTGTGGCTTCACCTGCTATGCCACAGCACTGGCCCCTGGGCCATCTTCTGATGCTTTCCAAGGTACACTAGTATTGAACTGGATCAGAAATGGAGCAGTCAAGTCTCAAACTGGTACCCACATGGGATGCTAGAATCACTGGAAGTGGCTTAAGCCACTATGCCACAACAGTGCCCCCCCCCAATGTTTTGAGAGTGCTCCTGGGATGGCAAGTATTTGTCAAGGGGTTTGTATGTGTCAGACTCTACAGTACCTCAACATGTTATGAGTGTCCCTCATATTCAGAAACCGAGTCACCACTCCTCCAAACCTGTTTCCTCTGAGACTAAGTTCCTGAACAGGACACTGCTGCCACAAGAGCCCATCCATCCTCCAGGTCACAAGGGATGCTGAGATGACAGCAGCTGTCAGCTAGCAAGGGGTCATAGAACACTTCAGCACTGGCTGGGGGTGCAAAAGAACATTTCAATTTTGCAGGGACCTGAAATCTGGGGCCTGACCCTGGAGGAGAGAAGCAGCCTCTGTGCTACTGGGAGGAAACATCACAAGATTTCCCTGCTGGGACCCCAAGTTACAGAAAGATGCTGCTGCTCCCTTTTCTGAACCTCCAAATGACAGTTTGTCAGCTGCAGTCTTTGAAGCCTTCCTGTGGCTCCCTTAACCCACATGAGTAGGCACAAGACCCAACAGACAGGTGCCAACCAATCACTGGATTTGGAGTTTTACTGCAAGTCACTATTGCTCCCTAGAGAGTCCAGTTGACACATTTCAGTAATTTCTCACTGTGGAACACTCGAAGCAAGTTTACTCATCAGTGCAGTGTATAAGCCCTCTGAGAGTGGTTCTGAATTGGAGTGCTGAGGAGCCATTGATGTTTAGCTCTACCCAAAAGGTAAGGATGAACCCTGGGATGTATGTCATTTACCTGTGTGTTTACCTATTCAAATATCCCCAAGATATCAAGCATTACAGTTATTAAAAATATATCTTGGGTCCACTGTCTGCAATGATGACACCCTATATAGGCACTGCTTCATGTACTAACTGCTACACTTCTTTCCTTTTTTTAAAGATTTATTTACTTATTCGAAAGGCAGAGCTACAGAGAGGGAGAAACAGAGAAAAAGAGGTCTTCCATCCAGTGATTCACTCTCCAGATGGCTGTAATGGATGGAGCTGAGCTGATCCAAAGCCAGGAGCTAGGAACTCTCTCTCTGGATCTCCCACTCAAGGGTAGCTGCTTGATGACTTGGGCCATCTTCTACTGTTTTTCCAGTCAGAGAGCAGGATCAGAAGTGGAGCAGCCAGGACTCAAACTGGCATCCACATGGGATGCTGGCACTGTAGGTGGTGGCTTTACCTGCTACACCACAGTGCCAGCCCCTTCTGCACTTCTGATCTAGTTCCCTGCTAATAGGCCTGAGAATGCAGTGAAAGATGACCCAAGGCTTTAGGCCTCTGCACCCTTGTGGAAGACCCAGATGGAGTTCAAGCCTCCTGCTTCAATCTGTCACAGACCTAGCCATCACTGATAGATTCTGTGTGTGTGTGTGTGTGTATGTTTGTAACTCTGCCTTTCAAATATATATAGGTATCTATGTATGTATATATATAGAGTACACCAAGCTACTGCCTAAAAAAAAAAAAAAAAAAAAAACACTCAAAATCAATGGCTACCCTTGTGGCACAGTGGGTTAACCCACCAGCTGTGATGCTGGAGTCCCATATCAGAGTGCTAGATTAAATTCTGAATGATTGACATTTTGCCCAGTTCCCTGCTGTTCCACCTGGGAAAGCAGCAGAAAATGGCCCAAATACTTGAGTCTCTGACACTCATGTGTGAGATCCAGTTAGTATTCCTGTCTGATGGCTTCAGCTAAGTCCATCTTGGTTGTTGTCATCATGTGAGATGTGAACCAGTGGATGAAAGTTCTCTATCAATATGCCTTTCAAATAAATCATTAAAAATAAAAGGATAAAATGCATAAATATTTAAGCTTAATGCTAGAAAGCATTTGATTAAATTCAGCATCTAAGCTTTAAAGAAACTGTTAGAAGAGAAGTAAAATATCAGAATTTTTTATTATAATTAAAATTTTATTATAATTAAAATTGTCTCTGAGGAGCCTATAACAACCAGTATCATTAAGATAAGACAATGAAAGCTCTTTTACTGGGAGTTTACCCTGACAAAGCTACCTCCTCCCATTCTATTTCTGGAACATTGTACTAGAAGTATAGTAAGGAAAATGAAACAACAAAATAGAAGCATCAGATAAATGGATCAAATTTTAAGCAACAAAATTTTATTTTGTTTTTAGAAAACTTTTATTTAATAAATACAAATTTTGAAAATACAACTTTTGGATTATAGCAGTTTTTCTCCCCAAAATCACCCTCCCACCTGCAAAACATCCCATCTCCTACTCCTTCTTCCATCCCATTCTTCATTAAGATTCATTTTTAATTATCTTTATATACAGTATATACTTAGTATATACTAAGGAAAGATTTCAACAGATTGCACCTGCACAGACACACAAACTGTAAAGTATTGTTTGAATACTAGTTTTACCATTAATTCACATAGTACAAAACATTAAGGACACAGATCTTACATGGGAAGTAAGTGCAGGGTGACTCCTGTTGTTGATTTAACAATTGGCACTCTTATTTATGATGTCAGTTATCACCCGAGCATTTGTTTAATTCAGCATCTAAGCTGTCATGAGCTGCCAAGGCTATGGAAATCTCTTGAGTTCACAAACTCTGACCTTATTTAGACAAGGCCATAATCAAAGTGGAAGTTTCCTCCTCCCTTCAGAGAATGGTACCTCCTTTTTTGATGGTCTCTTCTTTCCACAGGAATCTCACTCACAAAGATTGTTCATTTAGGTCATTTTTTTGCCACAGTGTCTTGGCTTTCCATGCCTAAGAAACTCTCATGGGCTTTTTAGCCAGATCTGAATGCCTTAAGGGCTGATTCTGAGGCCAGAGTGCTGTTTAGGGCATTTGTGATTCTGAGTCTGCTGTGTATCCTGCTTCCCATGTTAGATCATTCTCTCCTTTTTAATTTTTTCAATTATTTTTAGCAGGCACTTATCTCATTTATGTGATCCCTTTGACAATTAATCCCATCTTTATGATCAATTATGAACTTAAACTGATCACTTTGACTAGTAAGATGGCATTGGTACATGCCAACTTAATGGGATTTGGAGCCCCATGGCATGTTTCTAGCTCTATCATTAGGGGTAAGTCCAAGTGAGCGTCTGCCAAAATGTACCTTTCTTATTCCCACTCTTATTTTTGACAAGGATCAATTTTCAGTTGAATTTAAACACCTAAGAATAATTGTATGTTAATTAAAGTGTTCAATCAATGGCATTAAGTAGAAAAAGGAAATACTAAAAAGAATAAAATAGTATGCTACTCCTCAACAGTCAGGACAAGGGCTGATCAAGTCATTGTTTCTCTTCATGACAGTTTCACTTCTACAGGCTTCCTTTTAGGTGCTCAGTTAGTTGTCACAGATCAGGGAGAACATATGATATTTGTCCCTTTGGGACTGGCTTATTTTACTCAGCATGATGTTTTCCAGATTCCTCCATTTTGTTGCAAATGACCGGATTTTTTAAAAATTGCTGTGCAGTATTCTATAGAGTGCATATCCCATAATTTATTTATCCAGTCTTCTGCTGATGGGCATTTAGGTTGATTCCATGTCTTAGCTATTGTGAATTGAGCTGCAATAAACACTGAGGTACAGATAGCTCTTTTATTTACCAATTTAATTTCCCTTAGGTAAATTCCAAGGAGTGGGATGGCTGGGTCGTGTGGTAGGGCTATATTCAGATTTCTGAGGAATCTCCAAACTGTCTTACGTAATGGCTTTACCAGTTCACCTTCCCACCAACCGTAGATTAGTGTGCTTTTTTTCCCACATCCTCACCAGCATCTGTTGTTCGTTGATGTCTGTATGAAAGCCTTTCTGACTGGGGCAAGGTGAAACCTCATTGTGGTTTTGATTTGCATTTCCCTGATGGCTAGTGATCCTGAACATTTTTTCATGTGTTTGTTGGCCATTTGGATTTCCTCTTTTGAAAAATGTCTGCTTAGGTCCTTGGCCCATCTCTTAAGTGGGTTGTTTGTTTTGTTTTTGTGGAGTTTTTTGATCTCTTTATAGATTCTGGTTATTAATCCTTTATCAGTTGCATAATTTGCAAACATTTTTTCCCATTCTGTTGGTTGCCTCTTTAATTTTCTGACTGTTTCTTTTGCAGTACAGAAACTTCTCAATTTGCTGTAATCCCAATTGTTAATTTTAGCATTGATTGCCTGTGCCTCTAGGGTTTTCCCAAGAAGTCTGCCTGTGCCTATATCTTGCAGGGTTTCTCCCATGTTCTCTAATAATTTGATGGTGTCGGGTAGTAAGCTTACATCTTTAATCTAAGTTGAGTGGATTTTTGTGTAAGGTGTAAGGTGTGGTTTTGCTTCATACTTCTGCATGTGGAAATCCAGTTTTCCTAGCACAATTTGTTGAACAAACTGTCCTTGCTCCAGGAGTTGGTTTTAGCTCCTTGATCAAATATAAGTTGGCTATACATGTTTGGATTGATTTCTGGTGTTTCTATTCTGTTCCACTGGTCTATCCATGTGTTTCTGTACCAGTACCATGCTGTTTTGATTACAACTGCCCTGTAGTATGTCATGAAATCTGGTATTGTGATGCCTCCAGCTCTGTTTTTGTGTACAAGATTGCTTTGGCTATTTTAGGTCTCCTGTGCCTCCATATGAATTTCAGCATCATTTTTTTCCAGATCTGAGAACAATGTCTTTGGTATTTTGATTGGCATCATATTGAATGCATAAATCGCTTTTGGGAGAATGGACATTTTGAAGATATTGATTCTTCTAATCCATGAACATGGAAGATTTTTTTCATCTTTTGGTATCCTCTTCTATTTCTTTCTTTAAAGTTTTGTAATTCTCATCATAGAGATCTTTGACATCCATGGTTAAGTTTATTTCAAGGTATTTGATTGTTTTTGTGGCTATTGTGAATGGGATTGATCTTAGAAGTTCTTTCACAGCCATGGCATTGCCTGTGTATACAAAGGCTGTTGATTTTTGTGCACTGATTTTATATCCTGCTACTTTGCCAAACTCTTCTATGAGTTCCAAATAGTCTCTTAGTGGAGTTCTTTGAATCCCCTAAATAAAGAATCATATTGTCTGCAAAGAGGGATAGTTTGAGTTCTTCCTTCCCAATTTGTATCCCTGTAATTTCTTTTTCTTGCCAAATGGCTCTGGCAAAAACTTCCAGTACTATATTGAATAGCAGTGATGAGAGTGGGCATTGCTGTCTGGTATCAGATCTCAGTGTGTTGTGTTCCAGATTGCCCAGATAGAAAGAACCAGTCAGACTCACCGTAATGCAAAGAATGAAGGGACTTTATTTGTAGGTCCAGCATGCTGGGGCCCCAGCCGCCCATGCAATGCAGTGCTGGGAGACCAAGACCCCCTCCTCTTTGTTCTCAGGGTTTTTATAGTTCCCAGGCAAACAAGTATTACATCTGCATTCCTTCCTTCCCCTGGGCCTGCAGGAGCAAGGACGGCCCACCTTATTGGTTGCCTCCACCTGGTCCTGAGGACAGGACCAAGGACTGCCCAGTGTCAGGTTTCATCTTCTCATACCAGGGGCATCCTGGGCCTAGTCAGTTTTTTTGTCTTGTGAGAAGCCTGTCATGGCATGGCTCTGGCCTCTCACAAGTGGAAATGCTTCCAACCTTTCCCCATTCGCTATGATGCTGCCTGTGGGTTTTTCATCAATTGCCTTGATTGTATTGAGGAATGTCCCTTCTACACCCAATTAAACAACAAAATTTTCAATATATGTGGTTGACTTTACAATCTACAGAGGTAATCCAAAACAAAGTATAAACTGACAAGAGAATTAAGTGATATTAGTGAGTATAAGATCAATATATATCAAGTGGCTTTCCATGTAGCAGCAGGAAAAACTAGAAAGCCATTTTAAAGGACAAAATACAGGCTAGAAAACTTCTATAGAGTATCTTTAAATATTTTTCAAATCATTAAAAAAGCAAAATGACCTAAAACAAAAATAAGTCAAAAAAATGAAGAAAATGAAAAGCTCAGAATTCATTAAATTTTGAGTAAATTTCATCTCTTGTAAAGGAGTTTATTGGAAGCTCCAGGTCATAAGATCCCAGCAGAATCACAGATATTGGAGGGTGGGAGAGATCCCCACTCTCATGTGGTTCAGTCATCAGGAAGGTGACAGCAGCCCCTGCTCTTAGGAGAGTGAGGCCCCAGGAGGGTGAGCACCTCCAGACATGAGCCCAAGACTCAACCCTCACTACCCCTACCAGCCACAGCCTGGATGAATGGCACCCCTTCTCCCCAACTGTCACAGAAGTCTAGTAGGTGTGACTCTGATTGATTGCATCTTCTCTGACATGATGCCTGCACACTGGCTCGACAAACTGTTCAATTAAACACACTGGATCAACAATGAAGAGCAACATGAGGTCTTTTTCTTTATGCTGCTAAATACAGCTTCTCCAGTCTGCTGCTTATAGGGGTTCCATGAGGCTCATTCTTTGTCATCTGTGAAGTTCTCTCACTACAAGAACCATCAGAAGGATGACTGGAATCTGGAATCTGGTGAGTTTGTGGGGTTAGTTGCCTCCTGCTTGCAGGATGGTATCTGGCATGGGACACTGGCTATCTTCTCATTCCTGAATGTGGTGACTGGCTCAGCCCTGGAGCTCTGTATTTTTCCAAATTGTGTGGTTAGGATGCACAGGTTCTCAGGGAGAATCCAGATTTCATGCATGAAATTTGGGGGAGAACCCATGATTTGTGGGTTCTGGCCCTTGTTTTTCCTCCTGGATAGGAGGAAACAGTTTCCTCAGTTAGGAAACAGGTCACTAAATCCACAACCCAATCCTCTTGGCACAGCTCTTCCTAAGGGAGTGAGGCTCTCATATTGTGGTTGCTGGATATGAGCTGACCCTGGGGCAGAGAGCTGGATTAGAAGTGGAGCAGCCAGGTCTCAAACCGGTGCTCATATGGGATGCCGGCATTTCAGGCCAGGGCATTAACCTGCTGTGCCACAGCACCGGCCCCTGTACTGTTTGCTTTTTAAAAATTGTAAAAGACAATGGACTTTTTTGTTTACATAAATCATTGATATAAGACAAACCATTTTAGACTACTTTAGAATAATTTGAAATTCTACATGTTCTTTTATTAAAATACTTTGCTCTTAGTTTAGAGGATTTTTAGGATTATTTCAAAATGCAAATTAAGGAACCAATAGATAGGGAAGAGAAAAATGAGGATGAGAATGTGTCTTGGCACCCAAGATGTGTTCCAAATAACAAAGAGGTAGCTTTGGGATCCACAAGAGAGAAGTCCCACACTTCCAGGAACAAAAAGTCCTTGCCAAGGTCCACGTGCACCTAAAGGTCAACCAATGAGGATCAGAGGCACCTCAACCTTTAACCCCCATGCCCTGTATCTATAAAAGGAGCCCTCCCAACCTCTGAAGCGTGACTTGCCTGGCCCCCACTCTGTTGGAACTGGTGAACCTTGCCCAGGAGGGGAATCCCAATAAATACCTGTAAACTGATTCATTTGGCTAGGAAGATTTCTTACACACTGGACACCTTGCACAAAGAATGCAAGTGATCTTTGTCCTAACATGACATAAAACTGGTGTTTGGCAAGGAGAGAGAGGAACAAAGCAGAACAAATAACTTAAGGAATATAAGGGAATATAAGAATATTACAGATTTGTAGCAGATAACTTTGTGTGAGGTTGCTTTGGCTGAGATTAGAAGGAAATTATTCCTATGAGTTTCTCATGTTATATAAGTGCCAAGACAGAACTATGGATTTGGGCAACATGCTAAAGCAATAAAGTTATTTAGTTACAGGTATATATATGTGTGTGTATATATATATCTGTAATAAGATACATATATGTGTATATGTATGTATATATCTGTAATAAGTCATATATTTACTTTATATACATATATGTATATATATACATATAAGTCTTAATGTTTCATTTTGAAATCTATTTTTAATGCAATTTCCCTTTTAGTAATTTCTACTTACTTGCTGATTTTCTTTGTCAAATTTCTAGGCATCTCCTGTAAGTTATTTCTTCCTCCTTGGTTCTGACTGTTGTGACCTGACATTAAAACTGTTTTATTTAGAAACCTAAGGTTATGCCTACTTCACTAGGATAACTTGATTCTTCTGTCTTTTTGTTAGGTAAGAAGTCAGAAATTAACCTATGTGTGTGACAAGGGCCTAAGGAAAGGGACATCTACAGCAGTCCAGCATTCGCATTTCAAAGTCACCCAATAACATTGCAGGTGCTGTCCAGTATCTGCACTTCAAAGTCCTGCCCTCAGACCCTGATAACTTTCCAGGGGGCCCTGCCCCTTCTACCTGGCCTGATAAGCATCCTTCCTCTAAGGCAGGCACCCTAGAGAGAAACCCCTTAGCTAAGCTAGCCAGGCTTCCCCTGTCTGACTTCAGTGGGAAACTCAGACAGGAATTTTTTGTATTTACACCCAAGAAGTCCTTTGTTCTGGAGAAGAAGGAGACAGCAAAAAGGTGGAAAGGTAAGACCCAGCCCCTTAAAAGCCCCAGCCTAAATGTGAACTAGGCACTCTCTCTGGTTTGTCTGGAGAGGTGCCCATCTGTTCTTACATACGTCCCAACCCTAATAAACTTGCTACTTTGCTTTCCACTGTTCTCTGTCTCACACCTGAGTTCTTTCTTGCACAAATACAAGGACCTTAGCTTCTTCTTCAGTGGCATTTCCTTTATGTGTTTAATTTTTCCCATGTAATCAGACAATTCCTTCAGCTTTTGTTTCTAAGGGTATTCTTCTATCGAAGGCTTTCATGTTCTTCAATAATGTTTTTAGATAGGAAGATAGAAGTTAGCCTATGTGTGTGAAAGCAGCCATGGGAAACAAAACACGTGCCCCGCAGAAGTTATGCAGTAGTCTTAGAAGCATGTGCAGGCCAGCAGCACCAGTCAAACAGAACCTGAAGGGGGCAGTGGGAATGAAAAGAGGGACAAGGGTCAGAGAATGGAGCCAAGACAAGGCTCATTTATTCCAGTGTCTCAGCGATATTTATACATAACCAACTATAGCTCAAGGCAACACAGAGGATAACACCATACACAAGCAACTTATCGGGCTTTCTGCAACACAGTCATAACAGTTAATTTTAGCAGAATGTTCTTCTTTAATCATTCCCCTTCAACATGGGAGTATGTGACTTTTTTATCTCAGGAATTCCACAAGCTGAGATGGACCTTGACTTGTCTATGACTTCTTTATGGGCTGTCTACAGACGCAGGCCTTGGGAAACAGCCCAGTATTTTATGCTACAAAGTCCTGCCTTATCCCAATAACTTCATAGGTGGTTCTAGTGTTCCCCTCCAATAAACACACACCCAGAAAACACTGTTTGCTTGGTGCAAAGAAGGCTACTGAGTCTGATAACATTACCTAATTTTGTACCTGGGAAATCTTTTGTCCAGGAGAGGAGTGTGTGTGTGTGTGTGTGTGTGTGTGTAGAAACAGTGAGAAGTAGACACCCAGCTCTTAGAAATCCCATTATTGACCAGTGCCGTGGCTCACTAGGCTAATCCTCTGCCTGCAGCACCAGCACCCCGGGTTCTAGTCCCAGTCGGGGCACTGGATTCTGTCCCAGTTGCTCCTCTTCCAGTCCAGCTCTCTGCTGTGGCCTGGGAAGGCAGTGGAGAATGGCCCAAGTGTTTGGGTCCTGCACCCACATGGGAGACTGTTAGGTAGAAAGTCAGTTATGAGCTTATGTGTGTGTGACATAAAGGCCTAAAGAGAAAACATCTATGTCCAGCATATGCATCTGCATCTCAGTCATCCTGACAATGTTTCACTGGCAGCCTGGCCTTTGCATCCTGCCCTGCCCCCTTCTACCTGATAACCTGCCAGGTGGGGGTCCCCGCCCCTTCTGCCTGACAAATCTTCCACAATCTCCCAGATGCAGCCCAATATCTGCATTTCAAACACCCTGCTCCCGGATCCCCATTCTCTTTGGGGTCTTGCTCACCCTCCCTCTAAACTCAAGTTGGGGCCAGCTAGGCTTCCTCCTGTTCGATACCTTCAGGGGAAAACTCAGATAGAAGTTTTTCCATTTACATCCAAAAAGCCCTTTGTTCCAAGAGGAGTAGAGGTGGGGAAGCAAGACCTATCTCCTTAAAAACCCCCAGCCTCAACCAGACTGCGTGCTCAGCCTTCTGCCTCTCTGCTGAGCCGCCCGCCTAGTCGGGCCAGTTGTAATCTCTCCTCTCAACACATAACCTCGCTCCCTCCCACCCCAGTCCGAGTGACTGGGCACTCTCTCAGGTCCTGTCTGGAGAGGTGCCCATCCGTCCTTACAGATGTCCCCCCTTCCCTAATAAACCTTGCTATTTTACCTCCCACTACTCTGTCTCACGCCTGAATTCTTTTCTTGCGCAAAGACAAGAACCCTGCAATTTCTCTGGTAACATTTTTGGCAACCATGAAGGGATTTTGAGAAGACATCGGAGGTCAGTATTCCTTCCCTCAAGCGGTACCAGATCTGTGGAAGTGACCGTTGAGTGTCTGGCACCCCAAAGCTCTCCAAGAACACGGAGTCCCTCCGGCCACTGCCTAGCTACGGCCAAAACTCCAGAGGGATTGTAAGGAATGAGAGGGAAATTAGGAAGGGCAGTTGGCTGAGAGCCTGGAGACCCCCTGAGCTCACTTTGGCTTCCCGGTGGCTGGACTGTGACCAGAGGATCAGGTCTATCTCTTGGAGGGATGCCTGGTCACACTGCCTACTGCTACACAAGCAGGGCTTAGCTTCTGTCGAGGCTAATATTGGCCCTCCAGGTAAACTCAGACAACTAGGTAGTGGGCAGTCTTGAGCGATAGGAGATTTCGAACCCCACTCAGCCCCAGACATGAGGGCCTTTCCCTATGCTGTCCTCCAGCTGAGATTCGTAGGGAAAGGTGAGGGCAGTCGCTCACATCTTGTCCTCTGTGGCTTTCTGCCTTCCTCCTCCTCCCGGGGGGTCCCTCCCCGACTCTTTTGCTCTCCTCATCTCCATTCCTATGCCACTGGCCAGGAGAAAGGGAGAGGGAAATTCCACAGGCCTCTTCACCTAGGGAAAAGCTGTTACCTGTTACCTGTTAACCCTTTCCAACTTGGTAGAAAGTTTTCCATCTTTGCAGCTTATGGTAGCTCTGGTGCATCTTAAAGTTTTTTGTGAACTATTACTGTTGCTAAGCTTTGATTGCCTGAGAACTAAATCTGGAAAGGAGCTAAAGTTAACTATCTGTTGTAATTGACTGAGTGTTTGCATCTGGCTTTGGTTGAATTATAGGAGGTTCCCAGCACTCTTGGTGAAACGGCGCACCTACCCAACCCCACAGCTAGTCCTGCCAGGCCCTGGTGTCTGTGAAGTCTTCCCTGTAAATGGGGGACCACAGCCTTTCTCTGCACTCTATTCCAGTCCTTGTGACATGCCATACCCAGGCAGGCATAGCCAGCTATCTCTAGGGAGAGCGCCCCCACCCCAGGGCTGCTTTTTTTTCCTCTCCAGGAGGAATCTCCAATTCAATACTACTGCTGGCCTTACCTAAGGGAGCCAGAACCTTAAGCCATTAACCCTTAACAACCTGATGGGTTTTTCTCTTTGCAGTTAATGGAAACCTAAGCAATGGGTTTGTATGCTGATAATCAGCTCTTTTCTGTGCTGCTGTTCCTGACTTATCTGAGAGCGTTCACCTGTCTTGAAGGTTTCGCCTTTTTCTATTGCCATTAGAGTTTTAATTGGGAAAATTGCAATTCGAAGTTGTTTACGTTGTTTATCTGTTTTTAATGTTTGAGTGATTACCCAACTGATCAGAAACGTACTAATTTTGGGTAAATGGTTTGACTCTGACAGCTTAAATTCTAAACTGAGTCTTCCAACTTTGGGCTTCCAGTCAGATCCCTGGAATTCTCAAAGGGACTCTAAAATTTGTTAAAGCAACAGCTGTTTGAGTCAATTCAGATTATGTGACCTATGCTGCATTCATGTTTTTGCTTTCCAGCTAGAATGGTCTTATGAAAATGAGAGTAAATTCTCTGCATACAAGCCTTTATGTTGTTAACTAAAGTAAGCCAATACAGTGTGGTTCAGAGAATTGAGTTAATGCAAATGCCCTTAGGTTTGCTCAGTGGCTCACTTGCTCAGTTTTACATGTCTTTGATATGCTTTAAACTTGTTTCTCTTAACGATGAAGATCTTTTCAAAGTTGTAAACATGAACTAGTGTTTGCTGTCCAGGAGGTGCTATCCTTATGTTACTTAAAAGCATGGGAATGTAATTTTGACTTCTAATTCAGATAATGGTGTGGTATTCATTAATAACTCAGTGTCTTAAGTTATCTAGGCATCAGTGCTAAGTAAAACTTGGGGAAAATGTATTATGTGTACTTTTCACATCTTAAATTCGATAAGAGAGACTGTTTGAGTTCGTTAGCATGTATTCTCGTAGGTTGTCCATACATGACAATTCAAGACTATGTAAAAGTAACTATGGGTGTAAAGTTTCAGAAGGTGTGAGCAAGTCATGAAAAGTTTTAAAAGGTTTACAATTTTAAAATTGTTTACAGAGTTTTAAGTTGAGTGCTAATGTCAAAATTACACTGACCTAAAGTTGAAGTACAACAATGGGGATCCGGGAGCAGGGTGTTTGAAATGCAGATACTGGGCTGCATCTGGGAGATTGTGGAAGATTTGTCAGGCAGAAGGGGCGGGGACCCCCACCTGGCAGGTTACCAGGTAGAAGGGGGCAGGGCAGGATGCAAAGGCCAGGCTGCCAGTGAAACATTGTCAGGATGACTGAAATGCAGATGCATATGCTGGACATAGATGTTTTCTCTTTAGGCCTTTATGTCACACACACATAAGCTCATAATTGACTTTCTACCCAACAAGACCAGGAGGAAACATCTGGCTCCTGGCTTAGGAATGGCACAGTGCACTGGCCACAACATGCTAGCCGGAGCGGCCACTTGGGGGGTGAACCAACAGAAAAGGGAAGACTTTTCCCTCAGTCTCTCTAACTAACTCTGCCTGTCAAAAAAAAAAAAAAAAAAAAGAAGAAATCCTATTGTTAACTTTTGCTCCTCACAACCAACTTCATAGGGGCATCTGTGGAAATTTACAGTAGGTTTTTAAGAGAGCAGGGGAGCCCCAGGTCTCTGTTCTACCATTAGGCTGAGGCAGAGTTGAAGGTCTCAGGTGCTGACCACCAGGAGGAATCAGAGAACTTAAGCCTTGTCCTCGACCTAGCGACAGGCCATGACATCTGAAACCAGAGACTGTCAACTCTTTCATGACTTCACACACCAAAGTAATGGGGGAAAGTGGTGATGAAGGAAGGTGCCTGGGGTGTGTGTCTCACAAGGAATTTCCCTGTGGACGCGCAGTGAGCAAAGCAAGATTTATTTACATGAGAAACCTCTTGCCACAGCAGCCATTAGGGGGTCTCCAAGAGAGGGAGACCTGAAAAATGGAGTGGAGTCTTTTAACTGCAATTTGGATGAGCAGAATAATCACAGCTAACAATTAGTCAGAGGCTGGGGACAAAACCCATCAATAATCCTGTCTAGCTTGCTCTTGTTAAAACAAAAATCCAGCTGAATAGTAGGATAGGCAAATTCTTTCTATTCTCCTAATAAAACTAGAAGCTCAGAAGGGTGGATCATTGCTTCCTTGCTATTCTCATGATAAAGCTAGAAACTGGGGGAGTGGGATCACCACTTCTGTCTTGCTAATAGACAGGTTCTGGGGAGAAGCAAGCCTGTTGTCCACTCTTACAAGGACTCCCCATTAGGTCATCTAGTCCTCACACCAGCACCCCCTGCATTACAACCTCTTTATAAACCCTGATCACCCTCCTCCAACAGCATGGTAGTCCTAATGAAGGCATCCTACCTTCCCCTAATCTTGTGAGTAATATTTGCAGAAGAGTTTTGGAAGCCTACTGAAAAAAAGGAGATGATTTGGAAGGGCAGGCTTTTGACCCAGCTGACAGAGAACCCTCCCCCAACTGAGGTAGAAAGCACCTCCCACCTGACACCCCGGACTCCCCTGACTGGTGGGACTTCCCTCAGAACAAAGCCTGAAAATCTGCATAATTGTCAATTGAATAGACTCATTGTTTTATTTCAAGCCTGGTGCTCCAATTACCCCTGTCCCTCTAAACATCCTCTGTGTTGCACGGTTGGGTAGAAAAAGGCTTCTTTGGATTGGGAGGACTTTCTTTCCCAAGACTGCAGCTGCCTTCTGGAAATACACCCTTTCCTCTGGCCAGCACTCAGCTGTGGCGAATTGAAGCGGTGAGCATCCAGAGCCGGATTATGTGTCTGGAAACAACACTGGTGAGCTAGCCCAGAAGTCCGCGATGTATTTTTGTTGTTGTTGTTGTTGTTGTTTAAATATTTTATTTATTTATTGGAAAGTCAGAGTTACACAGAGAGGAGAGGCAGAGAGAGAGAGGGAGAGGCCTTCCATCCGATGATTCACTCCTCAATTGGCCATAATAGCTGGAGCTGCACCGATCTGAAGCCAGGAGCCAGGAGCTTCTTCCGGGTTCTCCCACACAGGTTAGGGGCCCAAGGACTTGGGCCATCTTCTGCTTTCCCAGGCCATTGCACAGAGCTGGATGGGAAGAGGAGCAGCCGGGACGAGAACTGGTGGCCATATGGGATGCTGGCACTTCAGGCCAGGGCATTAACCCACTGAGCCACAGCGCTGGCCCCTGGAATGTATTTTTCAAGTGGCTTAACCCTTTCACATTAGTAAGGACAGCAATGGTCACTTGTACCTCCACCCCAGAGCCGCTTTTGAGCTAACATTTTGGCTGGGACTCTGGGGACATCTCCACAGCTTCTGAGAGCACTTTCTCTCCGGGACTTTCCTTTCTGTTCCCGCTGTGACATCAGCTACCTTGCGGGGAGTCAATGGCTCCCCTTTGTGTCCGGAGTCAACAGCTCTGAGACTGGGTAAGTCGAACCAGGGGCATACCTGCAATTTCTGTCTCTGCTCTTTGGGCTCATGGCATTTGGACCTGGTTTGGGTCATTTTTTGTGGTACTGGTGTGTAGGAGATGGATTCTAAGATTTTTACTTCAGCCTCCCTGTGAGGAAACTTGGATATTTTTTGGAAGAGTACTCATTTGGTTGTTTGTATGAGGACTTCTTCCTCTTGGGTGAAATATGAGTGGTTCAATTTAATTTCCATCCAAAATCACCTTGAGTTGCATCATGGCTGATTGGGCAGGATATAGTTACGATCTTATGACTAAGAAAAACATGGTGTTCTATTGTAATATTGCATGGCCTGCATATGTGTTAAATTTAAGAGAAGGTGGTTGTTGAGTGGGATTTTTAAATGTTTATTTTATTTGAAAAGCAGAGTTAGAGAGGCAGAGGCGGGGTGGGGGGTGTCCTGTTAGGAAAAGAGGCACAGAATAGAGAGGAGGTAGTGTATGAATTTATAGCCGGACCAAATTTATTCAGGGAAAATAAATCTGTAGAGATGGTAACCAACTGCAACTGTCCACGTACCCATGATGGAACACCTGACTGAAGGCCCTGACCCCCAGGGAAGGCTGGGGATGGGGGTGAGGTAGGGGGCAGCAGGCAGAGGGGAATTCCTGGAACTGGTCTTCCAGGTGGCTGTAAGGGGTGGAGTATGAAGACAGCAGAGTGTGAGACCCAATTGAGGTGTTTTTTTTTTTTTAAAGATTTATTTATTTACTTGAAAGTCAGAGTTAAGCAGAGAGAGAAGGAGAGGCAGAGAGGGAGAGAGAAGGCTTCCATCCTCTGGTTCACTCCCCAGATGGCCACAATGGCCAGAGAAGGTACATCGATCTGAAGCCAGGAGCCAGGAGCTTCTTCTGGGTCTCTCCCATGGGTGCAGGGCCCCAAGGACTTGGGCTGTCTTCCACTGCTTTCCCAGGCATAGCAGAGAGCTGGATTAGAAATGGAGCAGCCAGGACTCAAACCGGCACCCCTAAAAGATTCCTGCACTGCAGACAGCGGCTTTACCTGCTATGCCACAGCGCAGGCCCTCCAATTGTGTTTCTAGGTCAAAGAGTACATTCCAATGTTTATCTCCTTCGTTCAATGCAGGAGAATGGCTGAGGCTTATGTCCTTCTTCCTTGTTCCATCAGGTCCTTCATCTACTGGTTTACTTCTCAGATGGCTGCAATGGCCAGAGCTGAGCTGATTTGAATCCAGGAGCCAGGAGCTTTCTCTGGGTTCCCCTCCAAAACACACCCAATACAAGGGCCCAAGGGCCTGAGCCATCCTCCACTGCTCCCCCAGGGCCACATCAGAGACCTGGATCACAATTGGAGCACCCAGGACCAGCCCCAATGGGCACCCACATGGGATGCTGGCACTCACTGCAGGTGGCTGCTTTACCCAATATGCCACAGCATCAGTGGGTTTCTAACAGTAGAGGTTTTGTGAGAGTTCTGGTAAATGGGACAGAGTAAGCGTTTAAATCCCTTAAACTTTCCAGCAACTGTGTCTGTGGCTGTTGATGCCCGAGGAGACAGGTTAGGAGTCCTTGTCAATTTAGAAAATGCAGGAGCTTCAGCTCTGCCTCAGCCCAGTGGTAGAGCAGAGACCCTGGGGCTCCCTGGTCTCTTAAAAAATCCATCATAGGGGCCAGTGCCATGGCTCACTTGGTTAATCCTCCACCTGCAGCACTGGCATCCCATATGGGTGCCGAGTTCTAGTCCCAGTTGCTCCTCTTCCAGTCCAACTTTGCTGTGGCCCAGGAAGGCAGTGGAGGATGGCCCAAGTGCTTGGGCCCTGCACCCACATGGGAAACAAGAAGCACCTGGCTCCTGGCTTCATTCAGATTGGCACAGCGCCCGCTGTAGTGGCCATTTGGGGGGTGAACCAATGGAAGGAAGACCTTTCTTTCTGTCTCTCTCACCGACTATCTGTCAAATAAATTTAAAAAATTTTTTTTAAAAATCTATTGTAAATTTCCACAAAGGCCTCTGATAAAATTGACTGTGAGGAACAAGAGTTAATAAAGCAATAAAAGATGTTTTTCCAGCAGAGTGCTTACTGAATCTGAAATGAGGATATAATTATCTTCATGTATGTTAGTGTCCAGTACCATCACTGGGACTGAAGTTGCTTTCTGAGTTAAATGCTCAAGTAAATTTTTCAGGAACAATAGGGTTAATTGAGGTTACTAACAGCAGGAAGTAATTATATTCAGTTGATTGGAGCTTTTAAAAATGAATTTTAACCATACTAAAGCCATCCTCCTTCTCTTTTCCTTTTCACATTTTATATAGCAAAAACCAATTACTGAGCCGGCGCCGTGGCTCAATAGGCTAATCCTCCACCTTGCGGCGCCGGCACACCGGGTTCTAGTCCCGGTTGGGGCGCCGGATTCTGTCCCGGTTGCCCCTCTTCCAGGCCAGCTCTCTGCTATGGCCAGGGAGTGCAGTGGAGGATGGCCCAGGTGCTTGGGCCCTGCACCCCATGGGAGACCAGGAAAAGCACCTGGCTCCTGGCTCCTGCCAGGATCAGCGCGGTGTGCCGGCTGCAGCGGCGGCCATTGGAGGGTGAACCAACGGCAAAGGAAGACCTTTCTCTCTGTCTCTCTCTCTCACTGTCCACTCTGCCTGTCAAAAAAAAAAAAAAAAAAAAAAACCAATTACTGATATTGTATATTGCCTGAATTACTCTGGTGAATAGTAATATTTGTATAATGGTGGACTTTTGCCCCAGCTAACAAAGAAGCCTTCACCCAACTGATGCTGAGCCCCCTGGTTAAGAGGCCTCATCAGAAAAAAGCTTGGGCATTTACATATTGTCAATTAAGGTGACTCATTGTTTTATTTACCTCCCCCTGAAGCTACCCTTGTCCTTTAAGAAACCCTTAAGCAGTTATGGTCTGGGACAGCAATAGAAGATGGCCCAAGTCCTTGGGCTCCTGCACCCAAGTGGGAGACCCAGAATGATCTCAGGCTCCTGGCCTCGGATTGACACAGCTCTGGCCATCACAGCCAATTGGGGAGTGAACCTTTGGGTGGAAGACCTCTCTCTCTCTCTCTACCTCTTCTTCTAACTCTTTCAAATAAATAAATAAATCTTAAAAAATTAACCCTTTAACAGAGATAGAACATTTTATATCAAGAGCTCTCTCGTGGCTGTGCTGTGGCATATAGAGCTGGACCTCCACCTGTAGTGCTGACATCCCATGTGGTCACTGTTTCATGTCCCTGTTGGTCCTCTTCTGATCTAGCTCTCTGCTTTGTGGCCTGGGAATGTGGTGGGAGATGCCCAGGGGGGCTTGGGACCCAGTACCAATGTGGGAGATATGGGGAAGGCCCTGGCTCCTGGCTTGGGATTAGCCCAGCCTCAGCCATTGTGGTCATTTGGGAGTGGTTCACCTGATGGAGGACCTTTCTCTCTGGCTCTCCCAAGATGCCAGCTTCTAGAAATAAGCTCTTCTTACCAACATTCATCCCTGTGCAATTGGCTACCCACATGGTGAGCCATAGGGCCTGATTAAAAGATTTAAAAAGAGTTGCAGAGATTTCTATATTTTTCTGTGTCATAATGTATGCTATGCATTATGTGTGTGTACTGTTGTATGTGTAAAAGTTGGTTGTGCTTATTTGTGTTATTTAAAATCACAACGTAATTTTCACCTAAGCACAAACACTAGATGAAAAGATGATGCAGTGTTCATTGCTTCCTATGAAGTCAAATTTAAAGTTGTTCTGTGGCAAGATCATGACTTAAGAGAATAACCATACTTATCTAATATGGTAGTTTCTCAGGCAATGTAAGTGTAATTGCTGAAAAATGAATTGGTGGTCTTTGCTGTGGCACCTTGTGCATCATCAGGTCCCTGCAACCTAAGGGATGTCTCCCTCTCCTCACCTTCCTGAGAAATAGACTCAAGTATGCACTGACTGGAGAGGAGGTAGAGAAGATAATGTAGCAGTGCTGGGTCAGAATCCACAGCAAGGTTCAAGCTGATGCTGCAAGCCTTGCTGGATTTGTGGATATGTCTGAGATGGAGCAAACATCAGCATCAAGCTGACAGGTGAGTATTTGTGCCTGATCTTTGACACCACAGGGCTGTCTTGCTGTTCACTACATCACAGCAGAAGCCACGTGGTGGAGACATGAGCTGGAGGTGGTATACAAACTGAACACACACTGAAGAGAATGCCCAGTACGAGCTGTACAAGGTGTGAAGGATGACTGGGTAGAAAGGGAATCCCACCCCTGATGGCTCATGATGCTTGTGCCATGTGCAACCCAGATCCTCTCCTCAAGGTGATCACGGGATGGATTACTGATTTGGGGACCCTATGCAATTAGACCTCAGGTTTTCCTGCCCAGGGATAAGAGCATCTCTGACTTAGAGTGGCTGAAGAGAGATAAAGCAGTGTAACAGCTAGAGAGACCAAGGGCTACTCTGCAGTAGGATGACTTTTTTTGAATTGCTAAATGTAAAAGATAGATTTTTCTAAATACATGTACTCTTGCCTTAAAATATATAGAAGGCATTGGGCCTTTTGGTAAAATTTTTTTTTTGACAGAGTGGACAATGAGAGAGAGAGAGACAGAGAGACAGGTCTTCCTTTTGCCGTTGGTTCACCCTCCAATGGCCACCATGGCTGGCACGCTGTGGCTGGTGCACCATGCTGATCTGATGGCAGGAGCCAGGTGCTTCTCCTGGTCTCCCATGGGGTGCAGGGCCCAAGCACTTGGGCCATCCTCCACAGCACTCCCAGGCCACAGCAAAGAGCTGGCCTGGAAGAGGGGCAACCGGGACAGAATCTGGTGCCCCGACCAGGACTAGAACCTGGTGTGCCGGTGCCACAAGGTGGAGGATTTGCCTAGTGAGCTGCGGCACCGGCCCGGTAAATGTTTTCATAAGTTGTTAACATATAACTGTTCAAAATTACTTGCGAAGTTTTCACTAAACAGTAAGTTTCCAAGGATAAGAAATAAAAATTAAGATTTATTTATTTAAATATTTGCAAAACAGAATAACAGAGAGAGGGAGAAGGAGAGAGAGAGGTCCTCCATCCACTGGTTCACTCCCCAGAGGGCTGCAATGGCTGGACCTTGCAGATCTCAAGCCAGAAGCCAGGAGCCTCCTCCCACTCTCTTACATGGGTGCAGGGGCTAAAGGACTCTGGGCCACCTTCTCTGCTTTCTTAGGTCATTAGCAGGTAGCTGGATTGGAGTGGAGTAACCAGGACTTGAACCAGTGTCCTTATGGGATGCCAGCACTCCAGCACTGCGGGTGGAGACTTAACCTACTATGCCACAGCACCAGCCCCAATAAGAAATAATTCTAAGTCAATATCCCAAAGCCTAGAATTTTTGAAAGATTTATTTATGTATTTGAAAGGCTGAGTCAGAGAGACAGAGACAGACATCTTCCATCTACTGGTTCATCCCCAGATGTCTGTAATAATCAAGCACTGGGCCAGACTGAAGGCAGGAGCCTGGAGCTCCATTCTGGTCTCCTACATCAGTAGCAGGGGCCTAAACACTTGTGCCATTTTCCTTTGCTTTTCCCAGGCCATTAGCAGGGAGCTTGATCTGAGGTAGAGCAGCTGTGATATGAACCAGTGCCCATGTGGGATGCCAGCATCACAGGTGGTGGCCTTACCCATACATCACAACACTGGCCCTGACATTAAAAATTTTCAAAGTGGGGGCAGCATCATAGGTTAAGTGCAGTCTATCATACCTGCATCCCATAAGAGTGCTTCTTTGAGTCCAGACTGCTCCACTTTAATCCAGCACCCTGCTAATGTGCCTGGGATAGCAGAAGATGGCTGTGACCCCTGCCACACATGTGGGAGAACCACATGGACTTTCCTGGCTTCTGGCTTCACCCTGTCCCAGCTCTGGCTGTTGTAGATGATTGGGGAGTGAACCAGATAGACAATCTCTTTCTCATTGGCTTTATTTTTCTGTAACTCTGTCTTTTAAATAAATAAAACTAGGATTTAGTCCCCTGTGTTAAATCAGTAAAGTTTTTTTAGAAAATATAAATATTAATGATAAATATTTGCTAGAGATTTTTAATACTTGATTTTAAAGTAGATAACTTTCTAAAAAAGATTTATTTATCTGAAAGGCAGAGATACAAAGTGAGAAAGAGGAAAAGAAAGAGCTCTCCATCCAATGACTCACTACCCAAATGGCCTCAATGGGTGGGGGTTGGGTCAGGCAGGAGCCAGTAAGCAGGAGCTAGGAGCGCCTGCTGAGTCTCCCACACAGGTGCAGGGACTCAAGTACTTAGGCCACCTTCCTCTGCTTTTCCCACGTGCATTAGCAGAGAGCTGGATCAGAAGTAGAGCAGCTGGGACTCAACTGAGCCAGAGTCCACATGAGATGCTGGCACTGAGGAGGAGGCTTAACCTTCTATACCACAGTGCCTAAAATTTTGAGAGAGAGAGAGAGGGAGAGGCAGAGTGAAATGTCTTCCATCCATGGGTTCACTCCCCAAATGACCACAATGGCTGGAGTTGAGCCAATCCAAGAGGAGCCAGGAGCTTCTTGTGGGTCCCCCATTTGCAAGCACATCTTGCTCTGCTTTCCTAGGATTAACCTACTACGCTCCAGTGCCTGGCCCCTCTAATAACATTTTCAACCAGCTTCTCAACTGCAGCTTCTTACAGTTTCCATTTGGTTGACTCCTTTCCAACAACTAGCCATCTCTTATAAGCTTTTTCTCCTCCTTTATTGTTTAGTTATGGCCTGTCATGAGAAATGCTTGTCTTTACAGCTGATACTGTGGCACAGCGGGTTAAGACACTGCCTGTGATGGCAGCAACCCATATGGGCACTGGTTTGATTCCTCGTGGCCCACTTCTGATTCATCTCCTAGCTAATGCACCTGGGAAAGCAGGAGAGGATGGCCCAAGTCCTTGGGACCCTGCACCCATGTGGGAAACCTGGATGAGTCTCCTGGCAGTGGTTTCTACCTGGCTCAGTTCTGGTTCTAGTGGCCATTTGGCTAATGAACTAGCCAATGGAAGATCTCTCTCCCTGTAACTCTACCTTGGAAATAAATTAATCTTGAAAGAAATATTTATCTTAGGAGACTAGGGATAATAAGAGTACTTGATCTTTACACCTGATTTTTTAAAAAGCTTTATTTATTTATTTGAAAGTCAGAATTACACAGAGAGAGAAGAGGAAGAGAGAGAGAGAGACAGGTCTTCCATCTGCTGGTTCACTCCCCAGATGGCCGCAACAGCCAGAGCTGTGCTGATGTGAAGCCAGGACCTTCTTCCAGGTCTCCCAAGTGAGTGCAGGAACCCAAGGACTTGGGCCATCTTCTGATGCTTTCCCAGGCCATAGCAGAGAGCTGGATAGGAAGTGGAGCAGCCGGGACTCAAACCAGTGCCCTTATGAGATGCTGGCACTGCAGGCAGTGGCTTGACCCACTACGCCACAGCACCAACCCCTACACCTAATATTTTTTAAGCTTTCTTTTTATTTGAGAGGCAGAGTTTACAGAGAGAGGGAGAGACAGAGATCTTTGGTCTACTGCTTCACACCACAAATGGTCACAATGGCTGAACTTGAGCCACAACGGCCAGGAATCAGGAGCTTCTTCTGGTTCTCCCACCTCGCTGTCAGGGGCCCAAGGACTTTTTCATTTTTCATTGGTTTTCTAGGCACATTAGCAGGGAACTGTATCAGAAATGGAATAGTCAGGACTAGAATCAGTGTGCATGTGGAATGCCTGTGTCACAGGTGGTGGCTTTTACACTCCACGCCACAACACTGGCCCCTACACCTGACTTTTCTAGATGTATTTAAATTGTTCTATGGGTTTTTTTTCTGCTTTTGTTTCTAAGGTGTATTATTTTCTTTAATTTTGATGTATTTATTTATTTGAAATGCAGAGTTACAGAGAGGCAGAGAGAGAGAGAGAGAGGTCTTCCATCTGATAGTTCACTCCCCAGATGACGACAATGGCCAAAGCTGCACTGAGCTGCAGCCAGGAGCTTCTTTTGGGTCTCCCACAGGGATGCAGGGGCCTAAGGACTTGGGCCATCTTCTGCTGCTTTCCCAGGCCATCGCAGAGAGCTGGATCAGAAGTGGAGCAGCCAGGACGTGAACTGACACCCATATGGGATCGCAGCATTGCAGGCGGTGGCTTTACTTGCTAAGCCACAGTACTGGCAACAGGTGTAATGTTTTCTAAGTTTTTTCATTCTTTTATAATGTTGAATGCTCACAGCCTCCAGTGGCTAAGGTTGGGTACCTTTCCATTGGGTTTAACTTCTAAGTAATCTGGAGGAGCTTCCCATTAGAAGAAACACAGCACAAAAGAATTTTCTTTACCTTTTGGTTATTACAGAAGAGAAAGAAATTTTGTGTTTTGTCAAGATTATCTCATGTATTCTCTGACTTTGGGTTTAGAAAACTGAGTTTTAAAAGTTGAGATTTTTAATATTTTTTAAATGTCTATTAATTAAATATTCAATATACTTAGTATATTTATACATAATTTGACTTAATATTATGTAAGTGATTATTATAATGATCAGGGATCCTATGTGGTATCCCATCCACTGGTTCACTCCCCAAATGACCACAATGGCCAGATCTGAGCTGATCAGGAGCCAGGGGCCTCTTCTGGGTTTCCCATGTGGGTTCAGGGGCCCAAGGACTTGGGCCATCTTCTACTGCTTTCCCAGGCCACAGAAGAGAGCTGGATCAGAAAAGGAGCATCTCATATGGGATGCTGGTGCCACAGGCTGAGTCTTTACCCTCCTGTGCCACAGCACCAGCCCAGAATAGCAGGCTTTGACCCAGCTAAGAAAGGAGCTTCAGCCCCATCAAAACATCTTCACCTGGTTGATGCCTTGGATATCCCCAGATGAGCACTTATTAGTGCAAAACCTGAACAGCTGCCAAATTGTCAACTAAATAGAATCCCTTTGATTTCTAACCTCCATCTGAAGCTACCCATTTTTTAAAAAAAGATTTATTTATTTTATTCAAAAGGAAGAGAGAGAGAGAGGAAGAGATGGAGAGAGATTTTCCATCAGCTAGTTCATTCCCCACATGGCTGCAATCACCTGAGCTGGGCCAGACCAAATCCAGGAGTCAGAAGCATCTCCCAGGTCTCCCAAGGGGGTGGCAGGGGCCCAAGCACGTGGGTGACCTTCCACTGATTTCCCAGCTGCATTCACAGTGAGTTGGATCAGAAGCAGAGCAGCTGGTGCCCATATGTGACAGTGGTACTGCTGGTTGTGCCTTTACCCCATATGCCAGTGTCTGCCCCTCGACCCGTGTTCTTAGAAACAGCTTTTGCTGGCTTGTTGGGTGGAAAGAGCACATTTTAGATGAAGAGACCTCTTTCTCCCCAAGATGCCGGCTTCTTGAAATAAATGCTTTCCTCTCTGGTGAATCCAGTTGTCGAGAAGCAAGGGCCTGATTACTGTTCAGTAGCCTTATTTTCTGCTGACTTTACATAAAAAGTATAAACACCCACAGAATGCTTACCCAAGTGAATGAATGGGCATTTGTCAGTTCAGGTGTCTTCCTGATTTCTTCCCCCACTGCCCTCAGAAGTGACCAGGTCTAATTCTTTGTGGTTCTTTTTGTAGTTTACGATCTGCTTCTTCCAAAGAAGAATTTTGCTTGTGTTTGTCTCTTGGCTTTTCAACTTTTCAGGATGCTGATACTAACTATTGATATTTTACACTAAAAAGATGTCTTCCTTTTTTGCCTTGAGTGTTTTTTCCCCAGATGTTTCTTTTTTTTTCTTTTTTTTCTTTTTGACAGGCAGAGTGGATAGTGAGAGAGAGAGACAGAGAGAAAGGTCTTCCGTTGCTGTTGGTTCACCCTCCAATGGCCGCTGCAGCCAGCTGATCTGAAGGCAGGACCCAGGTGCTTCTCCTGGTCTCCCATGTGGGTGCAGGGCCCAAGCACTTGGGCCATCTTCCACTGCCTTCCTGGGTCACAGCAGAGAGCTGGCCTTGGAAGAGGGGCAACCGGGACAGAATCTGGCGCCCCGATCGGGACTAGAACCCGGTGTGCCGGCGCCGCAAGGTGGAGGATTAGCCTAGTGAGCCGCGGCGCCGGCCTTTTTTTACATTTTTAAGCTTTTATTTAGTGAAAGAAATGCATAGGAGAGTGAGAACCCTATCTACAGGAGAGAAGCAAATCTGAATTCATGCTGAGTACTAGGAACCAGCCACATGGAGGAACATCTAGGCCAGGAAGCATGGGGTGGGTGGCCCAAAGGCCACGAGCCCTGGAGGTACAGCGCCGCAGCAAGCCCCATACTGGCAAAAGGCCAAGGAAAGGAGAGAGAAGGACACCATGTCCCAGACTTTTATTCCACTTCCAAAGGGGAGAGGTTAATTAACCTGATTGGCCAGTGGGTACACAGGTGTGGCCAGGTAGGGGTATGAGGTCACACAGGGGCATGGTGAAAGTGTGGTCTTTTAGCTCACACACCTAATGAATTTTATTCTATATGCCTGCCTACAACATTCTCCCCTCAGAGACCCCATTCTCTTAATCCTAAGGGATGTTGAGGGGCTTAGAGTCAACATCTCTTCTGTAGCTGCATCCTGCTTATGAGTGGAGTAGTACATTTCTTTCATTTATTCTTTTATATCTTTTAGGCAGAGACAGAAACAGATACAGTGCTTTCATCCTCCAAGGCTCACAACTGAGTCTGGGCTAAATCAAAACCAGGAGCGGTGGGGCAGGGATTGTGCTGCATCAGTTTAATCTGCTGATTGGGAGGCTCACATCAAATACCAGGGTGTGTGTCTTGTCTACTATGATTTTTTAAAAAAATTATTGTTTTCCAATTAATGTGAAATGTAGTTTGTCATATTTGATATCTAGAGCTATGGTGAAGTGCATTGACAAACATCAAATGATTTGTAGATGTCACAAACTCTGGTTTATTTATTTTTGAGTAAGGTTATTTAATTTACCACATTTATATTAAAAGTTGTATTTTGAGACCCATTTCAGAAACCACAGTTGATTTGGAACACACACTGTTTTGGAAGACTTTTCCTTGTTCATGGTTATACTTTTTCCCTAATAATCTCTATGGATTGTGTATCCAAATGTGGGCATTATACAAGGTTTTCACACTTAGTATCAGCTACTTATATGCTACAAAATTTAGTGTGAATCTATTTTCCATTACTTAACATGTGAATAATTCATGCTTTTACTGCTTGCTGGTTTGTAAAATACAAATAAATCACAGTACAGTGCTCAAATAGATGTATAAGATTAAAAC